>NC_140590.1:1874662075-1874724575 GCF_964204655.1 Triturus cristatus
TCAAGAGACGCACTCATACCTGAGTACCTCTCACTGCATCCTGCTCCTCTGAGTATCCTGATCATCAGTGAAGGCTCCGATGTCATCGAGGAGGGCTCCGAGAAGGAATCAGAGAAGGAATCAGATCTCTTCTACAGGTAATTCTGATGCATTCTCCTAGGACGGAGGGGATTAAACATCATCTGAAGGCAATGGTTAGTGTTATACAGTCTGGATAGGGGAGCCGAAGACCTTCCTCTTTTATCTAGTAGTGTGCTTGATGCAGTTTGTCTGGAGTAAATGAATTATAGTCTGTACACGGTCTGTGCAGGGCAAATGTAGAAATCACACCTAATCGCAGCACACACAATGCAGCAGTCACATTTACTGCTATGTTGCACAGGTGAGAAGGATTAAAACTGTGCAGAGTTGTATCTGCTAAGACTGACCTGCTGTTGTTGTCGTATCCTTCTCTGGTGCTCTCATTAGGCTGCCTTGCACGATGCACAGATTTGCACTATGCTGCAGAGGTGAGTTTGTGCTGTATAGAGGATTTGTTCTGGAAGCAGACCCTTCCAGTGTGAAGTCCTGAACTGAAACAAACTCAGAAGGACCCCAATCATTAGGACCCGTGCTGAGCTCCGCAACACACATGCAATCTGTATGTCGATAGTTTACATTTTGTGCAGGTCAATATTTCTATATTTGATATTTTAATGCACATCCACTGACAATCAGTCACTAGTCTTGATGCACAATGAGACAGCGACTCATTCTTGGCACACACTGACAATCAGTGGTCAGCAATGGCACTCACTGAGAGGGAATAGTCAGCATTGGTGCACACTGACACACACTAAGAGGCAATGGCCAGCACTGACACACTATGAGAGCCTATGGCGGACACTGGCACTCACAGAGGAAATGGCCAGCATTGATGCACACTATGAGGGCATGGTGAACACTGACACACACTGAGAGGCTATGGAAAGCACTGGCATAAACTGAGAGGTGATGGTCAGCATTAACGCACACTGAGAGGGCATGGTGTACACTGGCATAAACTGAGAGGCTACGATGGTAACTGGAATATACTGAGTGTCGATGGTCAGCATTAACGCACACTGAGAGGCGATGGAAAGCACTGGCATAAACTGAGAGGTGATGGTCAGCATTAACGCACACTGAGAGGGCATGGTGTACACTGGCATAAACTGAGAGGCTACGATGGTAACTGGAATATACTGAGTGTCGATGGTCAGCATTAACGCACACTGAGAGGCGATGGAAAGCACTGGCATAAACTGAGAGGTGATGGTCAGCATTAACGCACACTGAGAGGGCATGGTGTACACTGGCATAAACTGAGAGGCTACGATGGTAACTGGAATATACTGAGTGTCGATGGTCAGCATTAACGCACACTGAGAGGCGATGGAAAGCACTGGCATAAACTGAGAGGCTAAGGTGGACACTGGAATATACTGAGAAGCGATTGTCACCATTAACGCACACTGTGAGGGCATGGTGTACACTGGCATAAACTGAGTGACGATGCCCAGCATTGGTACACACAGAGGCGATGGCCAGCATTGGCACACACTGAGAGGCGATGGCCAGCATTGGCACACACTGAGAGGCGATGGCCAGCATTGGCACACACTGAGAGGCAATGGCCAGCACTGACACACTATGAGAGCCTATGGTGTACACTGGCACTCACAGAGGAAATGGCCAGCATTGATGCACACTGAGAGGGCATGGTGAACACTGGCACACACTGAGAGGCTATGGAAAGCACTGGCATAAACTGAGAGGCTAAGGTGGACACTGGAATATACTGAGAAGTGAGGGTCAGCATTAACGCACACTGAGAGGGCATGGTGTACACTGGCATAAACTGAGTGACGATGCCCAGCATTGGTACACACTGAGAGGCGATGCCTAGCATTGGCACACACTGAGAGGCGATGGCCAGCATTGGCACACACTGAGAGGCAATACTCAGCATTGGTGCCCAGACATGCACACCATATATAATTGACAACAAGAGCACCCATATAAGGTCGACCAGGGATCATGGGAATCATGTAATTATAAACAACAAAGGTCCCTAGGTAAAAATAAGATAGAGAAGGGAGTAAATAAGGACCCAATCAGTGCTTATTTTCCAGAGACTTGTCCAGCTGGACAGTGGTCATAAGTTTTTACTGATATAATAGTTTGAAAAACAATTTACAAAGGAATTCTCAAAGTTGGACACAAGCCTGTGTACCGTACAGTTAATAGAGGAGAAAATATTTACAAAAGACAAGGTTCAGGCAAGAACATGTTTGTAGCAATTGACAAGAAATAGAAAATGGAATTAACAAACATTACATAGAGCACCCTTATGTATATAACATAATGTCGTTAGGAACATATAGGGTGTGTACAAATGTCGACGACGTTTCGATCCTCACACGTAATATTGGGATCATCATCAGGACAACATAAATAAGGCCTGTACAATTTAAACCTGAATAACTAAATGAAGGAAGGGAAAAGAGAGGAGAAAAAAGAGTAATTATAAAATGAGAAGGAAAATTAATAAAAAACGGTCTGACTAAGCACACTGTGACTTTGCTTGTGGGAAGAATTAATTATCGCCGTCGTGAAGCAAGAGTGAAGGTGAAAGGGAATGACCTCTACTAGAGGGTGGAGTGAGACTATGACATAATACAAGGAATAGGATGTTCCAATATTGCCCTTGAACTAGAAAAACAATAGAAGGAGGGACAATGCGAAGATATGCATGCCCGTTATTGTTGCATGCAAAGTATTATAGAGAATTAAAACGGCGAAAACCGGAGAGTGAGAGTGAAACGGTGGTCCGGCGAATAATAAGACATTGCAGGTGAATTTAATCTGTAATGTACCGTTGTCACAATTTAGCGTGACGAAAAGTGAAGGGGGAGCAGTGAGCCGACGAATAATGAGTAATTAAAACGTTGTGAGCAGGGGAACGAGGCAGTAACAGCATGAGACTAACCAGCAGCGGGAGTATGGGGGGAAGGTCCGGGTGCCGTGTTGCGGGTCCAAGGGCGGAGTGGCGCCAAGGCAACAATGTGGGGCGAAGGCATCCGCTGGCGTTTTAGAATGTTGGATTCAGTGACGAAGTGCTGTGGAGGCAAAGTGAATAATTTGGAGTGGGAGTGAAGGACCCAGGGAGTTAACGAGGGGCAGCATTGCCGAAGGGCGGTAAAACTCACCAGAATGGGGCTGAGGGCTGCAAATCATTTAAAGTAATTGGAGTCGGCAAGGTTGCTCGACTAGCCCTCGGCCCTCGGACTCGCAACACGGCCCCCGGACCTTCCCCCCATACTCCCGCTGCTGGTTAGTCTCATGCTGTTACTACCTCGTTCCCCTGCTCACGACGTTTTAATTACTCATTATTCGTCGGCTCACTGCTCCACCTTCACTTTTCGTCACGCTAAATATCGACAACGGTACATTACAGATTAAATTCACCTGCAATGTCTTATTATTCGCCGGACCACCGTTTCAGTCTCACTCTCCGGTTTTGGCCGTTTTAATTCTCTATAATACTTTGCATGCAACAATAACGGGCATGCATATCTTCGCATTGTCCCTCCTTCTATTGTTTTTCTAGTTCAACGGCAATATTGGAACATCCTATTCCTTGTATTATGTCATAGTCTCACTCCACCCTCTAGTAGAGGTCATTCCCTTTCACCTTCACTCTTGCTTCACGACGGCGATAATTAATTCTTCACACAAGGAAAGTCACAGTGTGCTTAGTCAGACCGTTTTTTATTAATTTTCCTTCTCATTTTATAATTACTCTTTTTTCTCCTCTCTTTTCCCTTCCTTCATTTAGTTATTCAGGTTTAAATTGTACAGGCCTTATTTATGTTGTCCTGATGATGATCCCAATATTACATGTGAGGATCGAAACGTCGTTGACATTTGTACACACCCTATATGTTCCTAACGACATTATGTTATATAAATAAGGGTGCTCTATGTAATGTTTGTTAATTCCATTTTCTATTTCTTGTCAATTGCCACAAACATTTCCTTGCCTGAACCTTGTCTTTTGTAAATATTTTCTCCTCTATTAACTGTACGGTATACAGGCTTGTGTCCAACTTTGAGAATTCCTTTGTAAATTGTTTTTCAAACTATTATATCAGTAAAAACGTATGACCACTGTCCAGCTGGACAAGTCTCTGGAAAATAAGCACTGATTGGGTCCTTATTTACTCCCTTCTCTATCTTATTTTTACCTAGGGACAGACATGCACACCAGCACAGATTGTCCAGCTTTGAAAAACACCAAATCTCTCTGGTCAGCCTTGACACGAATTGAGTCTCCATGGTAACATTTTACACACATTGACAGACATTTCAGCTTTTGCACGCACAATAAGCAACCGTCAACACATGGTACATAGAGAGAGCCACAGTCCAGCCTTTTATACGTTGTAAGTGGCAGCTGGATAAGGATCATGCAGTGCGGCACAATACAGACTTGATACATACAGTAAGTTTCAGTCCAGATGTGGCACACACTGAGGGTCTCTAGACAGTCTCCGGAGCCACACAGAGTCCCTGACATGTCTTGCATCAAACTGAGACTTACTTCCAGCCTTGGCACATACACTAAGGGTCACTCTCCTTTCCTCACAGATTTTTTGCCTGGAGCCAATGCACACTGATCAGTCTTGGTGCACACTCAGATTCATTGTTTAATCTTGGCATATCCTGAGAGCCACTGGTTGATCTTGGCAAATAAGTAGAGCCACTTACCATCTTGACACACACTGAGAGTCAGTGATCAGTCTAGACTCACACTGAGAGTCAGTGATCAGACTATCCACACTGAAACTCAGTGAAAAGTCTTGGTACTCACTGAGACTCAGTGACCCATCTTGGCAGACACTGAGACTCAGTGACTAGTCTTGGTACAAACCGAGACTCGTTGACCAGTCTTGTCACACACTGAGACTCAGTGACCAGACTTGGCAAACACTGAGACTCAGTGACCAGTCTTGGCACATACTGAGACTCAGTGACCAGCCTTGGCACACACGGAGACTCAGTGACCAGTCTTGTCACACAATGAGACTCAGTGACCAGTCTTGGCAAACACTGAAACTCAGGGACCAGTCTTGGTACCCACTGAGACTCAGTGAACGGACCTTATGCACACTAACATTCATGGGAGTAACTTCTCACACTAACTGAGGATATTACGAGCCATCCTTTGATATGATATGTAAAATTAAACACAGGATTCTGTGATTTCTTCTCCAGGTGGCGATGAGATCCCTCGTTTAAGGAAGCAGGCGATAACCCTGGGAGTCATGATTGTAGTCAACACATTCATAAACATCGTGCTCTACCGTCTGGGTAAGAAGTGTGGAGTTGACTTTCAGACACCCTAAGAACCCCATGACATGTGAAAGGGCCTCTCTGCCTTAGATTTTATTAGAAAAACTCCAAATGAAAAGAAATAGAGGCTCCTGACTCTACATTGTAACCACAGAATTGCAGTGAGGAGGTGGTCGTCGGCCGCAGCAGTAATGTCTGATTCAAAGTTTTGTCTTAAACATTGTTTCATATGTGCATTCACCTGGATGATGAAGATGATGATTAGTATTAAGTGTCCCGAGGGGTGACAGTTGCGGAAGGCTCCTGCAGGGGGCGTCGTGGTCAGTGGTGATGACGATGATGACGATGACGATGATGTGTCAGTGAGGTTCGCTGTGAAGAGCTGTGGAAGGCTCCTGAAGGGGGCGCCGTGGTCAGTGATGATGATGATGATGAGTCAGAGAGGTTTGCTGTGAAGAGCTGTGGAAGGCTCCTGAAGGGGGCGCCGTGGTCAGTGATGATGATGATGAGTCAGAGAGGTTTGCTGTGAAGAGCTGTGGAAGGCTCCTGAAGGGGGCGCCGTGGTCAGTGATGATGATGAGTCAGAGAGGTTTGCTGTGAAGAGCTGTGGAAGGCTCCTGAAGGGGGCGCCGTGGTCAGATGATGATGATGAGTCAGAGAGGTTCACTATGAAGAGCTGTGGAAGGCTCCTGAAGGGGGCGCTGTGGTCAGTGATGATGATGATGATGATGAGTCAGAGAGGTTTGCTGTCAGGAGCTGTGGAGGCTCCTGAAGGGGGCGCTGTGGTCAGTGATGATGATGAGTCAGAGAGGTTTGCTGTGAAGTGTTGTGGAGGCTCCTGAAGGGGGCGCCGTGGTCAGTGATGGTGATGATGATGTGTCAGAGAGGTTTGCTGTGAAGAGCTGTGGAAGGCTCCTGAAGGGGGCGTCGTGGTCAGTGATTATGATGATGATGTGTCAGAGAGGTTTGCTGTGAAGAGCTGTGGAAGGCTCCTGAAGGGGGCGCTGTGGTCAGTGATGATGATGAGTCAGAGAGGTTTGCTGTGAAGTGTTGTGGAGGCTCCTGAAGGGGGTGCCGTGGTCAGTGATGATGAAGATGATGATGAGTCAGAGAGGTTTGCTGTGAAGAGCTGTGGAAGGCTCCTGAAGGGGGCGCCGTGGTCAGTGATGATGATGAGTCAGAGAGGTTTGCTGTGAAGAGCTGTGGAAGGCTCCTGAAGGGGGCGCCGTGGTCAGTGATGATGATGATGAGTCAGAGAGGTTTGCTGTGAAGAGCTGTGGAAGGCTCCTGAAGGGGGCGCCGTGGTCAGTGATGATGATGAGTCAGAGAGGTTTGCTGTGAAGAGCTGTGGAAGGCTCCTGAAGGGGGCGCCGTGGTCAGATGATGATGATGAGTCAGAGAGGTTCACTATGAAGAGCTGTGGAAGGCTCCTGAAGGGGGCGCTGTGGTCAGTGATGATGATGATGATGATGAGTCAGAGAGGTTTGCTGTCAGGAGCTGTGGAGGCTCCTGAAGGGGGCGCTGTGGTCAGTGATGATGATGAGTCAGAGAGGTTTGCTGTGAAGTGTTGTGGAGGCTCCTGAAGGGGGCGCCGTGGTCAGTGATGGTGATGATGATGTGTCAGAGAGGTTTGCTGTGAAGAGCTGTGGAAGGCTCCTGAAGGGGGCGTCGTGGTCAGTGATTATGATGATGATGTGTCAGAGAGGTTTGCTGTGAAGAGCTGTGGAAGGCTCCTGAAGGGGGCGCTGTGGTCAGTGATGATGATGAGTCAGAGAGGTTTGCTGTGAAGTGTTGTGGAGGCTCCTGAAGGGGGTGCCGTGGTCAGTGATGATGAAGATGATGATGAGTCAGAGAGGTTTGCTGTGAAGAGCTGTGGAAGGCTCCTGAAGGGGGCGCCGTGGTCAGTGATGATGATGAGTCAGAGAGGTTTGCTGTGAAGAGCTGTGGAAGGCTCCTGAAGGGGGCGCCGTGGTCAGTGATGATGATGATGAGTCAGAGAGGTTTGCTGTGAAGAGCTGTGGAAGGCTCCTGAAGGGGGCGCCGTGGTCAGTGATGATGATGAGTCAGAGAGGTTTGCTGTGAAGAGCTGTGGAAGGCTCCTGAAGGGGGCGCCGTGGTCAGATGATGATGATGAGTCAGAGAGGTTCACTATGAAGAGCTGTGGAAGGCTCCTGAAGGGGGCGCTGTGGTCAGTGATGATGATGATGATGATGAGTCAGAGAGGTTTGCTGTCAGGAGCTGTGGAGGCTCCTGAAGGGGGCGCTGTGGTCAGTGATGATGATGATGATGATGAGTCAGAGAGGTTTGCTGTGAAGTGTTGTGGAGGCTCCTGAAGGGGGCGCCGTGGTCAGTGATGGTGATGATGATGTGTCAGAGAGGTTTGCTGTGAAGAGCTGTGGAAGGCTCCTGAAGGGGGCGTCGTGGTCAGTGATTATGATGATGATGTGTCAGAGAGGTTTGCTGTGAATTGTTGTGGAGGCTCCTGAAGGGGGCGCCGTGGTCAGTGATGATGCATCAGAGAGGTTTCCTGTGAAGAGCTGTGGAAGGCTCCTGAAGGGGGCGCCGTGGTCAGTGATGATGCATCAGAGAGGTTTGCAGTGAAGAGCTGTGGAAGGCTCCTGAAGGGGGCACCGTGGTCAGTGATGATGCATCAGAGAGGTTTGCAGTGAAGAGCTGTGGAAGGCTCCTGAAGGGGGCGCCGTGGTCAGTGATGATGATGATGAGTCAGAGAGGTTTGCTGTGAAGTGTTGTGGAGGCTCCTGAAGGGGGCGCCGTGCTCAGTGATGATGATGATGATGATGAGTCAGAGAGGTTTGCTGTGAAGAGCTGTGGAGGCTCCTGAAGGGGGCGTCGTGGTCAGTGATGATGATGATGTGTCAGAGAGGTTTGCTGTGAAGTGTTGTGGAGGCTCCTGAAGGGGGCGCTGTGGTCAGTGATGATGATGGTGATTATTCGTATTAAGTGTTCCGAGTGCTGAGAGTTGCAGGGATGATGATCTGGGGTCATGAGGGCACACGCAGGAGCAGTTCATAACATGCAAAGACAATCCGTGTCAGGGGACTCGTCATAGGGCCACTGCAGCTTGCACCACCCGTTGCCCCTGCGAGTGACAGCACCAACACGCTACTAACCATCGCACTCCTACACGTGTGACCAGACAGACTATTCCAGGCCCCAGAGCTATCAGAATGGCTTGGCAGTCATTTATAATGTATACTGAATTAATAAATAACTGTTCTTCTCATCTCTGACTTAGACAAACAGCGCCACCATGTGGCAGCCTGTCATAGGTGCGGACAATTAAATGCCAGTGCTGAGCACCAGGAACCACTGGCTCAAATTAGGTCCTAGGCAAGAGTAAGTACACATTCTTGATAGTGTCTCTCTGGGGTGGATCAAGTGACACTGCTGAAGGAAGAGGCCTGAGAAGGACATTATGCAGCAGAGGTAAAGTGAGAGACAGAGACAGTGAGCGAGACAGTAACATGAGGTGTGTGATCTGAAGTGAGATGAAGTGATGTAGGCATATTAAAAACTGATATTTGAGAGATAAGTCATGATGATGCCTCCAGTGGACTCACAGATAAACAGAAATCAGGGGAAAGTCCAGAAAGTGTAAGAAACAAGCAAGATGGCACAGTGGGCATTGCAATACCAACACAAGGGCCACAGAACCCTGACATGAGCCCCTGAGAGGATCCAATAACCCAGTCGGGACCATGATTTGTGTACTGCTGATGTATATGTGCCTTCCCTCACACCTGGATGTCTATCTCTCCAAATATCCCTCATGTGGAATGTATGCATAATGTCATGTATTACTTTGCTTGAACGTTTCCCCTGCCAGGATGTGTCTGCGCTTCTGGTAACGTCCAGATCGAGGTATGTATTCATGTCACCCCCCCATATCACTAGATCAGATTGCTTTTGGAATAATGTAGTTTTGAGGCCATGAAAAAAGTCACTGGGGCCATAGGTGTTTATAATCATGAGAACGGTACCCGCCAAGTTCCCCCGCACCAGGGTAAATCACCCTAGATGGTCCAAATCCATCGACAGTAACTTGAATGGCGTTCCTTTTTTAACCAAGATCATCAGCCCCCTATCATAGCTAGGATAGGAAGCGGCCGCTTTTACCATGGCCCACCTGCCTCCTACCCAATTCTCCCCCACCCGTGTCAAGTGCGTCTCCTGTAACAACAGCAACTGGACATGTTGTCTGTCCAGACAGGCAAACACCTGTCGAATTTTTGGGGGATTATTCAGTCCCCTGACGTTCCAAGTCATCAGACGAATGTCATTATCTGTCATCCCCAGTTGTTGTGGAGCAGTGATGTTGCACGTGGACTGTCGTGCTTGCCATGCACTACCAAAACAGCTGTTCCTGGTATATCTATTGCGCCACACTGTAAAACCAGATAAACCAACCACCCACAGCCCCACCCACTTCAGCATCCCTATCACGCCAAACACATGTCCCCAGCAACATTCGTAACAAACAAATAACCAACTTGGGTAATACCCACATGGTGGACATCCAGGAGCCCTTCCCCACCTGCAAGCAGGCGGTGTCAGGCAGGAGAACCATGAACCCACCGTGCACATGTATGTAGTAACATTAAAACTGTTTCTACCCAGTAGCAGTGATAGCCCCCCTTAATATTTACTTGCCAGCGAGAATTTTGAACTCTAATGCAGAATTCTCCACCACAGCGTATATTAAAGTTCTAGAGATACACTGGTCATATGCAATACCATCCCCTACACATGTTCTGCCCTGCGGTATAGTCGAGGTCTCAAACAACTACTGTTCGGATTCTCAGTATGCGCCCTCAGCTTTCCCCGTGCAAAACAGCCCCCAAGAAAAGGATGCAGGGAGACATGGGGCAAAGGCCGCTCTCTAGTCTTCTGTGTCAGATCTTGCTGAGCGTCTCGGAGATGTCGTTCTTGGATCCTTTCCATTGCTACAAAATCTGTTTTACGAAATCCTGAGCTCCCTTGAGACTGGAACACTTTTACCTTGCCATCCACCGTGACCTTCAGCCGGGCAGGGTACAGCATTGCATATGGTATCTCCAGAGCACATAGTCTCCTCTTCACCTCCGTGTACTCCCTGCGAGCCGTTTGCACTGCGATAGTGAAGTCAGGGAAATAAGACACCACGTTGCCCTGATAACACATGGTCTGCTTCTCCCGTGCCATCCGAAGGACCGAGTCACCGTCTCTATAGTTTAGGATCTTTGCAACAATAGGGTATGGTAGAGCTCCCGGAGGAGGCCTGGGCGCCAACGAGCGATACGCGCACTCCATAATAAGCACCTGCGAGAGGTTCTCAGCTCCAAAAAGTTATTTTAGCATTACCTCCACATAGTCCTCGAGGCGGCCTTTGTTCGTACTCTCGGGAACCCCAGTTATTCGTAGATTGCACCTCCGAGAGTGAGCCTCCAGGTCTTTTGATTTAGCTCTGATAACCTCCACAAGCTTCTCCATTTCTCGGCATTGACCCAACGTGGCATGCGATTCATCTTCCACCGCTGATATTAGCTGCGCAGCCATTGTGAGTCGCTCCCCCTGTTTATCCTAAGTGGCCTGCATGTTGTCCATCCGCATGGATAGTCCATCTGTCTTACTATTGATGGCTTGCAAGCTCTGCTGGATATCCTGCAGGGAGGCCTCCAAGGAGGAAAGCTGTGGTTGCGGCTGCTCCAGCTCCGTGTCAGAGTGTGTACCAGTCGGACCGGTCGACCGCTGAGAGTCGAAGGACAGTTTAGTTTGCTGTTTGTCTGTGTAAGATGTGGGGTCACCAAGAATTAAGGGGGTAACGTGACTCGAGCGGCTGGGCACCCAAAGGCCTATGTGTTAAGCGACCATACAACACACACATCCTCTGAAGCAGTAAACGCACACAATAAGGTGAATGCAAATTAATCAGATTTATCTAATCAAAGGAGCACGCACAGTTTCTTAGATGGCAATGGATCTCAACTTGTATACATTAACATTTGCATTACCGCATTTCATTACGGTTACCTCAGCAATCCCTGCAGATCTTTAGCACAGGCTTCACCAGTGCTGCGGGCAGGGGCCTGCATACACGGCACTACTGGTTTCTACAAGGAAACAAATGCACATGAACCTAACTTGGGTAATGAAGCACTTCTCGTATACTTTGAACCTGAGGCACCCCTGAGCATAACTTGAGGTTGAAGCGCTGCTCGTTTACATCAAGGATTAGGCACTCCTGGGCCTAACGTAAGGAGAACCCGCTACACGTCTACCTAACACATTGAGCACTTCCAAGCATACCCTGAGGATAAAGCGTTACTGGTACACAGAGCGCATTGCACGTATGAACACACCTTGAAGATAAAGCGCTGCTCGTATATGGAGGGCATTGCACTTATGAACACACCTTGAAGATAAAGCGCCGCTCATACACGGAGCACATTGCACTTAAGAACACAACGTGAAGATAGAGCGCTGCTCGTACACAGAGCGCATGGCACTTAAGAACACAACGTGAAGATAGAGCGCTGCTCGTACATAGGCCGCATTGAGCACTTGTGAGCACAACCTGAGGATAAGCGCTACTCAGACATAGAACGCATTGAGCACTTGTGAGCACAACCTGAGGATAAGCGCTACTCGGACATAGAACGCATTGAGCACTTGTGAGTCAAGCAGGCGGCAGTCCCCAGGCAAGGGTAATCCCACGGAGGGGGAATTCAAAGTCCGGAGGGACGGAGGGAAATCCCACGGAGGGGGGAAAGTCAAAGTCTCTATGTGCGGTGTCGCTCCCACTCGGCAGGGGGTGCACCGGGGCCTTCCCAAGCCTTCCGGGGAGCAGGGCGGGGCGAGTCCCAGGCCTTCACACGGCCACGCTACCTCCCAGCCCCCGGGGGTTACCTCTACCTCGTCATTCGTCTCCGCTCCGGGCCCTTCGGTTGATGCGCGCAATGGCGCGGGACACGTCACGGCCACTCACTCCTCCTCCCAACGCTGTGACGGGAGCGACGGGGCCCCGGGCTTCTCCGCGGGCCCCGACTCGGCGCTGACACGTCCCTGAGGCCTCCGTGCCGCGGCGGTGATCACGCTGCTGGTCCTAGCACCAGGGGGGGTCACAAGTTAAGCGGGAGCTCTGCCAGCTCCGTGTTCGCCGGTAGATCAACGCGGGGGATCCCAGGCCAGGTTTGGGAGCGCAGGGGACACAGCGTTAGTACCTGGTTGATCCCCAGCAGTCAGGCAATCAGTCAGTTTTAGTATTCAGCTTTTTGGCATGAAGTTCCAGTATTCAGCTTTTGTCATGAAGTTTCAATATTCAGCTCTGGCGGCGCAGATGACTCTGGCGCCCTTGGGGGTTCTGTTCCTTGGGGGTAGGGAATGAGTTGGTGACCAGGTCCTTCCTAGTCAGGCTGGGCAGAGGTTCCCTGGGTCCTCCTACCGCTGGGCAAGATCAGTGGGTTTTACAGGATCCCTCACTCACCTAAGAGGCAGCACCTAAGCCCTGTCACTCTCAGAGGCATAAATCCCTGGCTAGGCCCTACCGCCTAAAACTCCTGCGTGGATTCTCCAGCTCTGCATTACCCCAACTGGCCAACTAACTAGAAAAAGTTCCCTCCCTCACTTAAGTAGCCCTAGGTCAGGTGACCTCTAGCCAAGGCGGCAAAAGTAAAAACCACACCTCCCTTCTAGAAGGTTCCAGCACATTCCAGGAGCTTCCCCACTCTACCTATGGGACAAAAAGGTGGGCTGGTGTCGCAACATTGCTGTGGGGTCCCAGCCAGCTCCTGGCAGCTAGGGTGCTACTAATAAAGACCACTCTGCAGTAGCAGGGGTCTGTGGCAGTCATCTTGGGAGAAGGGAGCACCTGCACCTTAACACTGATTGGCAATGAAAAAGCGCCCGGAGACCTAGTCCAACATAAAAATGAGGGTGGAAAAAATGAGGCACGATCAAAAATAGAAGGGGAGACCACCCTAGGGCTGACAGGTCTAACACGCGTCCCCCCAGCCGAAAGAGGGGAGAGCTACCCAACCTCTAGGGAGTTCTCATCACTAAGGCGGAAAAACCGGGAGAGACCGTCAGCATTGGCGTGATCAACTCCGGGCCGATGTTCCACCCGAAAATCCATCCCCTGTTGGGAAATGGACCACCTCAACAACTTGGGGTTTTCGCCTCTCATCTGCATGAGCCAGCGAAGGGGGCGGTGGTCGGTCTGACTGAGGAAGTGAGTTCCAAAGAGATATGGCCTCAACTTCTTCAGAGCCCAGACCACCGCGAAGGCTTCTCTCTCAATGGTGCTCCATCGCCGTTCCCGAGGGAGGAGTCTTCGAGATATGAAGGCCACTGGTTGATCTTGGCCCTCAGTGTTGAGTTGCGAGAGCACCGCACCTATGCCGTGCTCTGAGGCGTCTGTCTGCACAATGAATTCCTTGCTGAAATCTGGTGTTGCTAGTACTGGAGCGGTACACATCGCATGTTTCAGCGTGTCAAAGGCTTCTTGGCAAGCAGCTGTCCATATGACCTTGCGAGGTTGCTTCTTCGAGGTCAATTCCGTCAAGGGGGTTACGATGGTACCATATCCCTTGACGAACCGGCGGTAATACCCAGTGAGGCCGAGGAAAGCTCGGACCTCTGTTTGGGTCTTGGGGGGCTCCCAAGCCAAGATGGCCTCTATTTTGGCCTGGAGGGGTTGCACCTTACCTCCGCCCACCAGGTGTCCCAGGTACACGACAGATCCCTGTCCAATCTGGCACTTGCTGGCTTTAACTGTTAGGCCAGCTCACTTAAGCGCTTGCAATACCTCCTGGAGGTGTTGCAGATGGTCCTCCCAGGTGCTACTGAAGACAGCTATGTCATCCAGGTAGGCCGCTGAGAAGGACTCCAGACAAGATAGTACCTGATTCACTAACCGCTGGAATGTGGCCGGAGCATTTTTGAGCCCAAAGGGCATCACTCGGAACTGGTAGTGGCCCTCGGGGGTGGAGAACGCTGTCTTCTCCCTTACTCCATCGGCCATGGCAATCTGCCAATATCCGGATGTCAGATCAATGGTGCTGAGGTACCGGGCTGCTCCCAGCCGGTCCACCAGCTCGTCTGCACGTGGGATGGGGTGAGCATCTGTCTTCGTGACAGAGTTCAACCCCCTATAGTCCACACAAAACCGAAGTTCTGGTGTGGTACCCGGTGGGGCCGCTTTCGGCACCAATACCACCGGACTAGCCCACGGGCTGCTGGAAGGTTCTATCACCCCCAGCTCCAGCATCTTGGCCACCTCACGCTGGATGCTATCCTTCACTCGGTCAGAGAGCCGGTAAGACTTGTTCTTCACCGGGGGGCTGTCCCCTGTGTCCACATCATGGGTACATAGATGAGTGATTCCAGGCGTGAGGGAGAACAACGAGGCGTACTGTCCCAGGACATGGCGACGGTCCCCCTGTTGCTCTGGGGTCAAGGATGGGGAGAGGACTACACCTTCCACCGAACCATCCTTCTCCTATACCGCTAGAAGGTCAGGAAGAGCTTCACTCTCTTCCTCTTCACTCCCATCCGTCACCATAAGGAGAGCAAGCTCTGATCGCTCATGGTGCGGCTTCAGGCGGTTGACGTGGAGCACCCTGAGGGGCTGACGGGGGGTCTTTAAATCCACAATGTAGGTGGTCTGGCCTCGTCGCTCCACAATGTTGTACGGGCCAGTCCACCGGTCCTGGAGGGCACAAAGCTCCCCAGGTTCCATGACCCACACCTTCTTTCCAACGTCCAACTCGACCGTCCGAGCATTGCGGTCATACCACTCCTTCATAACGGTCTGGCTAGCTTCTAGGTTCTCTGAGGCCGCCTTCCACAGCTTGGCCATCTGGCTGCGGAACGCCAGCATGTAGCTGACAATGTCGCGGGGAAGCTTCTGCGAAGTCTTCTCCCACCCCTCCTTAACCAAGCTGAGGGGCCCCCTAACGGAATGGCCATAGAGCAACTCAAACGGGCTGAACCGGACTCCCTTCTGCGGGACCTCCCGATAGGAGAACAACAAGCAGGGGAGGAGGACGTCCCATTTACACCTCAAGCCCTCTGGCAGGCTTCGGATCATTCCCTTCAACGTCTTATTGAAGCGCTCTACAAGTCCGTTAGTCTGGGGCTGGTAAGGAGTGGAGAACCAGTAGGTCACCCCACACTCCTTCCACATGGCCTGCATGTAGGCCGACATAAAATTCGTGCCCCTGTCCGACACCACGACCTTGAGGAATCCCACTCGGGTAAAAATCCCCAACAGTGCCCTCGCCACCACCGGTGCAGTGATGGTCCTTGGAGGAATAGCCTCTGGGTACCGAGTGGCGTGGTCCACCAAAACCAGGATGAACCGGAGTCCCGCTGCGGTCGTAAGGGTCCAATGGCCCAACAATATCGATACCAACCCTCTCAAAAGGGGTCCCGACCACCGGGAGCGGTTCCAAAGGGACCTTCAATTTAGTCCCAGTCTTGCCATTAGCCTGGCAAGACTTACAGGTCTTACAAAAGGTGTCTGAGGCAATTCTCATCCTGGGCCAATAAAAATGTGGGACCAACCGTGCAAAGGTTTTGTCTTGACCCAGATGTCCGGCTAAGGGTATCTCGTGCGCTAACTCCAGCAGGAAGGCCCGGTAACATTGGGGGACCACTATGGCCCTCGAAGATCCATGTACCGGCACCCTGGGCTCACTGTATAGGAGACCATCCTCCCAATACACATGATATACTCCCATCTCCTGACTGGCCACTTGGGCTTCGGCCTGTCGCCGCATGCCTTCAAGCGTGGGGCATGCCCTTTGTGCCTGACAAAATTCCTCCCGGGTAGGCCCTCCTTCCACATGCCAGTCAGCAAGGGTCGGCAAGTCCTCCACGGGAACGACATCCACCTCCGTGGACTCCGGGGGCACCTCTGCGGCCTCCCCATCCATCTCACGGGGCATGTCCTCTACCACCTTCTTCTTTCCACTTTTGGCGTGGGGTTGGGCCATGATTCCAGGCTCCAACCCGGGGTGAGTTCCATGCCGGGCAGCCATGGACCGCGTGACTACGCAAGTCCAACCTGGTAATCCCAGCATCTCGGTGTGAGCTCGAAACTCAACATCTCTCCACTTGGTGTGCTCCAGGTCGTTCACTAGCAAGCACCCCACAGGCAAGGCAGGGCTCACCGCAACTCTCAGTAGGCCGTTGACTCCTCCCCACTCAAATGGAACCCGAGCCACTGGATAGTGACTCACACTGCCGTCAGCCAATACGGCCGGATGGAACTCCTCGGGTACTACATGGTCTGGGGACACCAGCCGCCTCACTACGGTGGTCATGCTGGCACCTGTGTCCCTCAGAGCCTCCACCTCCTCCCCGTTAACTCTCACCCTCTGCTGATATTTAGCAGTGTTCGGGGGCAGGGACACTACGGGGACCACCTCTCTATCCACGAGTGAAACCAGGGTCAGGCCTGTCCACTCCCCTTCCCTATCTAAGGGCAGCTCCTCCCCAAGCGCTATACTACTTACCCCGGGGCTTTTCCCGCCCGTTGGGGCTGGGGGTCGCTTGCGACACTTGGGATCTCCCTTGTAGTGTCCAATCTCCCCACATTCGTAGCACCGCACAATCCTTGGCTGCTGACTCCTGTCAGGGTAAGTGGGTCTTGTGGAATTGGACGGGGGTGGGGTTCCTACTCCCTTCCCAAACTTATTTTGGGGGCCTTTAGAGAACTCCACCTTTTTATCTCCCCCCTCTTTCTTCTGAGGGAAACCCTGTCCGCCTTTCGAGCCATCTCCCCCGGGGCCCTTGTGAGACACTCGGGTGCTCACCCACATATCTGCCTCCTCCGCAAGCTCACAGGGATCCATCAACTTGCGGTCCACCAGATGTTGGCGCAGCTCCGGAAAGCACTTATCCAAGAGGTGCTCCCTTAAAAAAAGATTGTACAACCCTTGGTAGTCCTGCACCTCGCTGACACGCACCCAACCATCTAGTGCCTTGCGGGCATAGTCAAAAAAATCCACCCAAGTCTGTGTGGACAGCTTATGGCTGCCACGGAACTTCTGCCTATACCTCTCGGGGTTGAGATCAAATTTCTTAAGTAAGGCCTCCTTCATGGGGGCATACCTGACCTGATCTGCCTTGGCCAAATATAACAGGGTGTCCCTGACATTGGGAGGTATATAGCGATATAGGCCACCTCCCCAATTGCTCTTGGGTACCCCATGGGCAGTCAAGGCTACCTCGTATGCCTCCAACCATTTGGCAATATCGTCCCCCACTGTGTAGTTGGCAATGACTTCCTTGGGTAGATAAAATTTTGACTCATGAGACTCTTTAGGTACGCTGCCACCATTGTCCTTATTGGACGCATTTAATTGGAGGGCGCGCAGCTCCAGCTCCTTCAGCTGAAGCTCGTGCGCCAGCTTCTTTTCCTCCATTGCTCATCTCTTGTTTTCCCTTTCCCTCTCTCTCTCATGTTCCAATTTCGCCAGCTCCCACTTTAACTGCCTCTCCTCCCTCCTGTCCTCGTACTCCTCTGGAGACGCGCTCCTCCTAGACCCTGTCCTACTACTGGCTCCAGAACGTCTCCCTGGGGGCCCATTTTCAGACATATCCACATTGAGTATGACTAGTACTTCTTGGGCGCTCTCCTCCTGAGGTGCATCTGGCGCCTCCTGTCCCTCATCCTCTCTCCCTCTGGGTGGGCCTCTACCCATGCCCTAATGACGGTACGGAGTTCCGGTCCTTTGGCCTTCCGCACCCCAGGCACAACCATCCCCTGCCCGAACTCTCTCAGTTGCTTTACAGTGTACCCCTCGAGGTCAGCTAACCGGAATTCCATCGTGACAGGTGGGGACCTAGATACTAAGGAAGAAATTCCTAGGATACGGGTGACAGTTGCAAGCTAACCAGGATTCTTTCACACCCTCAGCCTGGACAGTGGAATCAAGAAATGCAGCTATTAATGGTTGTAGAGCTTTTAAAACAACAGGCATTTAATTGTGGCGCCCTCCGCTTCACGGAAGGGTGCTGTATGGTCACAGGTCCTAATATCCCACCGCTCGCCAACAATGTAAGATGTGGGGTCACCAAGCCTTAAGGGGGTAACGTGACTCGAGCTGCTGGGCACCCAAAGGCCTATGTGTTAAGCGACCATACAACACACACATCCTCTGAAGCAGTAAACGCACACAATAAGGGACGCCACACAATAAGGTGAATGCAAATTAATCAGATTTATCTAATCAAAGGAGCACGCACAGTTTCTTAGATGGCAATGGATCTCAACTTGTATACATTAACATTTGCATTACCGCATTTCATTACGGTTACCTCAGCAATCCCTGCAGATCTTTAGCACGGGCTTCACCAGTGCTGCGGGCCGGGGCCTGCATACACGGCGCTACTGGTTTCTACAAGGAAACAAATGCACATGAACCTAACTTGGGTAATGAAGCACTTCTCGTATACTTTGAACCTGAGGCACCCCTGAGCATAACTTGAGGTTGAAGCGCTGCTCGTTTACATCAAGGATTAGGCACTCCTGGGCCTAACGTAAGGAGAACGCGCTACACGTCTACCTAACACATTGAGCACTTCCAAGCATACCCTGAGGATAAAGCGTTACTGGTACACAGAGCGCATTGCACTTATGAACACATCTTGAAGATAAAGCGCTGCTCGTACACGGAGCGCATTGCACTTATGAACACACCTTGAAGATAAAGCGCCGCTCATACACGGAGCACATTGCACTTAAGAACACAACGTGAAGATAGAGCGCTGCTCGTACACGGAGCGCATGGCACTTAAGAACACAACATGAAGATAGAGCGGTGCTCGTACATAGGGTGCATTGAGCACTTGTGAGCACAACCTGAGGATAAGCGCTACTCAGACATAGAACGCATTGAGCACTTGTGAGTCAAGCAGGTGGCAGTCCCCAGGCAAGGGTAATCCCACGGAGGGGGAATTCAAAGTCCGGAGGGACGGAGGGAAATCCCACGGAGGGGGGAAAGTCAAAGTCTCTACGTGCGGTGTCGCTCCCACTCGGCAGGGGGCGCACCGGGGCCTTCCCAAGCCTCCCAGGGAGCAGGATGGGGCGAGTCCCAGGCCTTCACACGGCCACGCTATCTCCCAGCCCCCGGGGGTTACCTCTGTCTCGTCGTTCGGCTCCGCTCCAGGCCCTTCGGTTGATGCGCGCAACGGCGCTGGACACGTCACGGCCACTCGCTCCTCCTCCCAACGCTGCGACGGCAGCGACGGGGCCCCAGGCTTCTCCGCGGGCCCCAACTCGGCGCTGACATTTCCCTGAGGCCTCCGGGCTGCGGCGGTGATCACGCTGCTGGTCCTAGCACCATGGGGGGTCACAAGTTAAGCGGGAGCTCTGCCAGCTCCGTGCTCTCCGGTAGATCAACGCGGGGGATCCCAGGCCAGGTTTGGGAGCGCAGGGGACACAGCGCTAGTACCTGGTTGATCCCCAGCAGTCAGGCAATCAGTCAGTTTCAGTATTCAACTTTTTGGCCTGAAGTTCCAGTATTCAGCTTTTGTCATGAAGTTTCAATATTCAGTTCTGGCGGCGCAGATGACTCTGGCGCCCTTGGGGGTTCTGTTCCTTGGGGGTAGGGAAGGAGTTGGCGACTAGGTCCTTCCTAGTCAGGCTGGGCAGTGGTTCCCTGGGTCCTCCTACCGCTGGGCAAGATCAGTGGGTTTTACAGGATCCCTCACTCACTTAAGAGGCAGCACCTAAGCCCTGTCACTCTCAGAGGCATAGGTCCCTGGCTAGGCCCTACCGCCTAAAACTCCTGCGTGGATTCTCCAGCTCTGCTTTACCCCAACTGGCCAACTAGCTAGAAAAAGTTCCCTCCCTCACTTAAGTAGCCCTAGGTCAGGTGACCTCTAGCCAAGGCGGCAAAAGTAAAAACCACACCTCCCTTCTAGAAGGTTCCAGCACATTCCAGGAGCTTCCCCACTCTACCTATGGGACAAAAAGGCGGGCTGGTGTCGCAACATTGTTGTGGGGTCCCAGCCAGCGCCTGGCAGCTGGGGTGCTACTAATAAAGACCACTCTGCAGTAGCAGGGGTCTGTGGCAGCCATCTTGGGAGAAGGGAGCACCTGCACCTTAACACTGATTGACAATGAAAAGGCGCCCGGAGACCCAGTCCAACATAAAAATGAGGGTGAAAAAAATGAGGCACGATCAAAAATAGAAGGGGAGACTACCCTAGGGCTGACAGGTCTAACAGTCTGTCTTTCCCATATTGGAGGTTAGTTTGGGAGGCTCAGGTACCCCACTTCAGAGCTACCGCCTGCGCTCGATTAGTTAGCCACACACTCTGCTGCACTGGTGCACCCTACCAGAGGCAAGGGCCGACTCACCTCCTGCAATAAGATGCCTCCGAGGTTTGGTCGACGTTAGTTGTCGTCTGGGCACCTTTTTGGCAGCAGACCACTGGTGCCTACCACAAAGTTCCTGTTCCCAGCCCAATGAGTCCAGGATGCACCAGTGCAGTCAGCGATATGGGAGATACTTCAGGCGCAAGTCCCCGCGGCCGCGTGTCTTCACCCCACAGCACAATGGTACCCGCTACTGACCTAGCGACAGTGGCCCAGCACCCAGACGGGCGCTCTAACATAGTGCTGTTCCAAGTGGCGTCTTGCACGTGTTATGGAAGCCTATCGCTGCTATGCTCAGGTGCGCCCAAGTGCCGCCATGCCGTCACCTGAGTCAGGCCCTGATTCACGTGTGCCACATCCCAGGGTTGAATCAGCACGCCTGCTGCCAATGTACACGCCCCCGCTGTTACCTGGGCAGCAGGTCTCGTGTCAGGTCTTGACAGTCTCTTTAGCATGTCTGCCTCTCCCCAGCAGACGAGAGCAACGCTGTAGACTTCCGCGTACACCGCCGGTTGTCCGTCCCAACCTCGCGGCCCGTTGCCTCGCCACGCTAGATGTGTGCAGGCCTTACCGGATTAAGAGGTCAGTGGTGCGCGGTCGTGGCACCTCTCTGATCGCAGCAAAAGGGTAGACCGGATCCCTTTGCCATCCCAGGCCTTCAGGACATTGTCCTCCCGGCCGGCCACAGTACTCGCGGCTGAAGTAATACAATGCTGCACACCGGCCCAGGCAGATCACAGGCTGCTCGCACAGCCCCCATCCACCATGCCACACAGTCCTCCTGGCCACGGCTCCTCACCTCACTGCGGCTACACGATCCGGCGCAACAGCCGAGAAGGTCAATCCACCTGTTCCGTTATCTGGACCGATATCACAGCTAGCTCTCAGATGTAAGCGAGGTGCCCGGCAGTCACACCCACACCGCGGCCCAGCTCAGCGCGATCGCTCCGCCCTCTTAAGCGCCAGTGGACTTGCGGCCAGCAGTTCATCTTCCCAATTCAGGCACTCCACGTTCGCAGCAAAGCACCTGCATGCACCGGAGGGCTCCTCTATAGTGCGGCCATCTTGCCTCGGGCTCTCTAGCGCCCCCGAGCGGAGGTTCCTTTGTTCAATGTTTTTGGTGATTTTATTCCTGATGAAGAGCGGTCCCATTCCATATATCTCTTTGTGGGTGATACAAAGCAGCTTGAACATGGATCTTCTGGAAATCAGTAACTAAACCTGGGCAGAGTTTGCGGAGTTCTCCTATGCGGAACTCCTCAAAGTGCAAAAGAAAATCTGCTGCGCGGAACTCCACAAGCGGTGGAGTGCGTTGGATAAATGCTGTTCGCAGTGATTTTCAGTGCCAGGTGCTTGTCTGCACTGTGCAATCATCGCAAACGGCTCCATGCACAGCGAGCGACAGCAGGAGCTGTTTCCTTTCTGCAGTTCGAGTAGATTTGTACTCGAGTGGGAGCTTTCTCAATGCAAGCGGACAGTTTCTCAAAGCCGTAAGCGGTCGCAAGAATACGCGGCCACTCGCAATGAGAAACCAGACCGCCTGCGTCGAGAAGTCTCACCGGGAGGTTGGTTTTCCATGCTGGCACTTGCCAACTTAATGTTGATGATCGCGAACAAGGAAACATCTCACAGGGAGGTGGATTTTCCTCGCTCACGCTCACCAACTTGACGTTGACGAACTTAAGCGAGGGAAAAAACTCTTCTCTGCTACGCGGAGCTGAGTTTTTCAGAACTCTGCGAGCTCTGTGTAGCGCAGAGTGCGTAAATCTCCGCAAATTCCGCAAGCGGAGCGGAGTTGAATGCCCAGACTTACTGGTAACCAATAAGGGGCTTTCAAGGCAGGTGAGATGTGGTCACATGGTTTGATATGCGAGAGTAGTCCGGCAGCCGAGTTCTGTATCAGTTGTAGTCTTTTCATGGTTGTTAAAGGTGATCTGTGGTAGAGGCTTTTGACATAATCGAGTTTGGATCGAACAAGGGAAATGGTAGCTTGGACTTCTGTAGAAATCCCAAATGGGGGAAGATTCGTTGCAGAGATGACAAAGCTTGATCTTGCAAGTTTGTCCACTTGGGCATTCATCGATAGGTTTCTTCCTTCCTTCGATACTTTAGGTGGTGATCCCAGTTCATCAGGCCAGGGGGCAAGTGGGTCATAATGTTTCCAATCACCACACATCAGTATTTCCGTTTTGGAAGCATTCAATTTGAGATTGCTCCAAGTCATTCATTGATCCACGGCTCTGAGACAACTGAGAATTGGTAAATTTTTAATGTTTTTGGGGCATTATAGTTGAAGGAGTATTAGTGTGTCATCTGCATAGTTATAGCACGTGAGGTGAAATAGATTGATCAGTACCGGTAATGTAGATGTAGAAAGCATGGACAAGATGATAGAACCTTGAAGGACCCCTGCTTTTGTGGAGTATGGTTTGGACAAGAAAGGTGGGGTATGGATGACATTAGTTCTGTTTTGAAGGTAGAACGCGATCCAGTCTACAGCAGTCACCTCTATGCTGGCTTCATAGTGTCTTTGTATCAGTGTGTCATGGTCAACCGTGTCAAAGGCAGCTGAGAGGTCCAAGAGGAGTAGCACAGCAACCCCGTTGCTGTGCTACTCCTCAGGTCATCCCAGATGGCAAGGAGGGCAGATTCTGTGCCTCTTCCCGGACGGAATCCCGTTTGGAAGTCTGAGAGTTTGTCATTCTCTTCAATGAATTGTGACATGTGAGCTAACGCTGCTCTTCCTATCAGTTTGCCCAGGAAAGGTCCATTTGTAATGGGTCTGTAGTTGTCAGGTATCAGCGGGTCCAAGTTTGTTTTCTCCAGTAAAGGGCATTTATATGACTTTTTGAGTTTTTCGGGAAATATTCCGGTAGTTAAGGAATTGTTGATGATTCTTCTTACTAGAGTGGCAGCAGAGGTTGTTAGAAGAATTGTCTTGAAAGTTTGCAGTGGACACGGGGCAGAAGGGCCGCCGGCAGGCCTGCTTGCTTTGACCAGGTCCATAAATTCATCGGGTTAGAGTATTCTTGGATTGTTGTTTTGTAAAAGGGTTAGGGCTGGTGCTTTGTCTCTCTTTTAAGTATGAGTCCAACATGTCTGCTTTGTCCGTGTAATGGTTTGCCAGGTTGTCTGTGAAATTTTGAATAACTGGATGAGTTCCTTCTAGGCAATTTGGTTTACGAAATTCATTGTGTAGTTTTTTAGAATGCTTTATTTGCACATTTAACATTTTGAATTCTGTCCGAATAGTGACTTTTCTTTGCTTTTTTGACAGCTGACGTGTATAATCTGTTAATTTTCTGTAGCAGAAGTTTGTCTTGTTTGGCGTTTGTTGTGAGCCAGGCATGTTGCAGCTTTCTAATTTGTTGTTTTATGTCTTTTATCTCTGTATTTCGCCACAGTGCTTTTTTTCTTTTGTTCTGTTGTGTGGTTTTGAGTGGTATCAGGATGTCAAAAGCTTCCTGTAGCCACTCATATAGTTTTTTAACAGAATGTATTGTTTCCAGATCCATACTGGATGTTAGTTGTGTTCTAAGTGTTCCACATTGAGTTTGTTCCACGGTTAATAGGTGGATGCATGTAAGGTGATTTTGGGTGAGTCGCTTAGTGTTGTTTTTATGTTGGAACGCAAGCAAATGGTGATCTGACCTGGAGTTGTAGTTTATCTAGGATGTGTCCCGTCATGAGTGTCGGTTTGTGGATGATCTGATGCGGGTTCAGTGCCTCTAGGCCACTGATGATTGTTTGCAAATGGGGCATATTGGGTTTGTCAAGCCAAATGATGAGATCACCCAGAACGCATAAGTTCGAGTGTATTGTTATCAGGTTTGAAACTGTGTCTAGAAGTGTGTCTGGTAATGTCGCCTTTGCTAGGTGGAGGTCTGTAAGGGAGCAGGAAGTTACAAGAGGAAGACGGTGTAGGATTGCCTCTTGTTAGAAGAGCCTCACAATTCTTTATGGCGATGCGTCAACTTTGGTGATATGTAATCTTTGCCTGAACTCAACAGCTAGACCACCTCCTTTTTTGCCTATACGATTTTGGGTGATCGTTTGATAGCCTAGAGGAACTGTTTCATGCAGGACTGGAGCAATATCCACTCCCAACCATGATTCAGTTATGAAGAGTATGTCTGGTTTTGCGTCAGTGAGAAGGCCGTAGATGTGATTTTTTTTTAGAGTGCGATCGAGCATTTATTAGTAGACAGTTTAGAGAATGTGCTTGGGCAATAGTGTGACTTTGTTTTGTAGAAGAGTGAGTAGTATTTTTCTGGCTTGTAGCAGGTGTGTCCTAAGTGCTGGTATTAGCTGTGTGAGGATAGCAATAGTGTAGCTGTTTTGTATCATGTTCCTCGTCCAGCAGGCTAAGAAGGCATTTTGATGAGTCTGCATGTGTAGGTGGTGGATTCGGTGTTTGAGAGTGAGGTGGTACGCTGTTTTGGTTTTGTGGTGTAACCTTGTTGTTCATTAGACAGGGAGAAGTGAAGTTGTGAGGTGTGGCACGTTGCTTATATTGTTTGCGTGTGTTTAGGGTGGTGTCACGGCCGTTGATTCTCCACAGAGGCAGAAGATGCTTATTCCCAATTCCTTCCTCTCAGAACACACTGCGTTTAGCAGCTGCTCTAAGCAGGGGGAAAGGGGAGTTGGACAGAGAAGAGAAAGACACTCGAGCTGGTCCTGAAATCCCTGGTCTTCTGTTTTTCTGTCTTCAGAGATTCTAATGCACATAAGGGGAAATAAGCATTCAAGTACACTCAACAGTTCAGCTCATTACATATCTAACATTTCTTAACTGTCCTACCAGGTATTGCTAGAGTGTAGGCTCCTCTTCTGTAATGAGGTCTCTTAGTTCCTACTGTTCTGGAACTGGAGCTTCCTAGCACACATGGAAGACACTACATTAGGATCACAACTCTACTTTCAACCTTTCCTCTAATAACTGAGAAAGGGACTTCTCCTACCTTACTGGTAGCTCGACCTATCACTTAGGTTTTCTCATAAAGTTCGGAATATTTGTCTAATAAATTGAAGTTTTACATAAGTCTCTCTTCTCTGAAATCTGGAACAGTTCTCGTTGACTTAGTGAAGGTAAATGGCTTCAGGGAAGTACGCGCAAGAAGGATCAAGGAAGGATAGAGAGGAAGGAAAGGAGAAGGGAAGAACGCTAGGAAGGTAGGGTACAGTGGTTAACGCGCTACTCCAAAGTTGCAGTCTCCTTAGCGCTGTGGCAGAGCAAATTCTTGGCTTACTTGACTATGAAGATTCTTGGGCTCACCAACGCTGTACTCTTGGAACTCCTGAAAGGCTGGAACAACTGGCCTCTGAAGAGACGAATTATTAATATCCCAACTAAGGATTGGGCACTAGAATACTAACCCTTGAATGGGAAAGAATTCCTTCTGAGAAATAATGCCTTTGAATAAGCGCCGCTTCCACTGAATTACTTGAAAGGAAGCGCGCTTCGAATTCGAACTTCTCTACCTCAGATTCAAATTGAAGTGCGCCGTTGAGCGCGCTCGCGAGCCGCTTCATTCCGAAGCGCCTTCAAGACTAGAACGTCTCTTCTGGGGCCTCTGATACTTCGCGGGCAACGTGGCGGCCATCTTGAAAGGGTCTTTTTCACCGGGTTAACATTAACCCAATAATTTACAGTAGCCGGTTTAATTACCACTCTACGTTTCTTGGGATAACACTGCCCTATGGTAAGGGCACTCACCAGGTTCCTGACAGTACCCCCTCTCAATGACCGATTCATCGGTCTAGGTTTGAGAGGGTTTTGCAAATGAAAGCGTTGAATTAAGTGGGAAGCATGCACATTTAAGGCCGGTTCCCAAGATCTCTCTTCAGGTCCATACCCCTTCCAGTCCACCAGGTAATATAGTTTCCCTCGAATCCTTCTTGAGTCTAGGATTTCTTTGACTTCATACTCAGTGTGTCCTTTGATTCTCACTGCAGGGGGAGGGGTACCCTTGCGAAGATAGGGACTGCTGGCTTAAGGAGGGAAACATGAAATACACGGTGAATCTTTAATTGTGAAGGCAACTTTAGCTTAACTGTCACTGGCCCTAACACCTGTTCTATAGAGAAGGGACCAATATACCGTGGTTGAAATTTTCTATTCCCCTTCAATCGCAGGTGTCGAGAGGATAACCACACTGAATCTCCTACCTGATACTGAGGGGCCTTCTTTCTGTGTTTATCTGCTTGTCGCTTATAACTCTCCTTAGCCTTTAGAATATTAGACTCTGCAGATTTGTGAGCTCGGGATAGTTCTTTCAAATACTGATCTGCTGCCGGAACCCCAAACTCTTCTCTACAACTGAAGGGATTTGGATGTCTTCCAAAATTGAGGTAAAATGGAGTAAATCCAGTGGAGACATTCTTCGCATTGTTGTGCGCGAATTCTGCCATCCACAGCAGGTCTGACCATTCACCATCCCGAGCCAAAAGGAACAGGCGTAGGTATTGTTCCAATTCTTGATTGACTCGTTCCGTTTGACCATCAGTCTCGGGATGATAACTGGTAGAATGTCTGACTTCTGTCCCTAATCCCAGCATGAAAGCCTTCCAGAATCGAGAGACAAACTGAGGACCCCTGTCAGAAATCAAGATCTTAGGCACCCCATGAATCTTAACTATGTGTTCACTGAAAAGTTTGGCTATTTCTCTAGCTGTGGGAACCCCTTTGATAGGAATGAAATGACTCATTTTAGTAAAGGTGTCCACTACTACTAAAACGGTATCATACCCCCTACTCACTGGAAGGTCTACGATTAAATCCAATGTGACTGTGTGCCAGGGTTCTGTGGGAGTAGGTAGGGGTTGTAAAAATCCTTGGGGTGCTTGCCTACTGGTTTTCCCTCGAGCACAGATGTGACAGGATTCCACATAGCGTTTCACATGAGCCTTCATATTCGGCCACCAGAAGTATCGCTGGACTAAGTCAAGTGTCTTGGCCATGCCTTTATGCCCCGCTAATGGTTGATCATGACAGTCTTTCAAGGCTTGTTCTTGGATTGCTTTGGTTGGCAAATATAACGCACCTCGATGGTAAGGCAAGGAGTTGACAATCTCTCGGTCTGTTTCTTGATCTGCCCATTCGGACATTTCCTCTGTAGTCATTTGTCTTCCAATTTCTTCCTTATAGTTCGTGAAACTAAGTGTGCATACAATCTTGGATTCAGGAATAATTGGGCGTGATTCCACTGGATGTTCTGAGGCCTCTGTTTGAATTCGAGACAGAGCGTCCGCCTTGCCATTCTTACTGCCTGGGCGATAAGTAATCACAAAATCAAAGTCGGCAAAGTAAAGGGACCAGCGTAGTTGACGAGGAGTCAAGGTTCTGGCTGATTTAAAAAACTGAAGGTTTTTATGATCGGTGAAAACTGTGACCTTATGCTGGGCTCCTAATAAATAATGCCTCCATTCCACAAACGCATCCTTTACAGCCAGCAGCTCTTTCTCCGCAATAGTGTAATTCTGCTCTGCTGCATTCAACTTTCTAGACCTGAAAGCTACTGGATGTAGTTGTCCCGTAGATCGGTGTCTCTGAGACAGGATTCCACCTATGGCTTGGTCTGAGGCATCCGCTTCTACAAAGAAAGGTTCAGAAGGATCTGCATGAAGGAGAATTGGGGCCGATGTAAAACTGGTCTTGAGATAGACAAAGGCCTGTTCCGCCTCTTCTGTCCATTGAAATTTTTCTCCCTTTTTTAACAATCTTGTGATGGGGAGAATCTTTTGAGAAAATCCTTGAATGAATCGTCGATAGAAGTTGGCAAACCCCAAGAATCGCTGGACCTCCTTGACGTCTGTGGGAGATGGCCATTCGACCACAGCCTGCACCTTCCTGGTGTCCATGGTAATTCCGTCTGGTGACAGTACAAACCCCAAAAACTCAACAGTGCGAACACTGAACGCACACTTCTCTAGTTTCACATAGAGCTGATGTTGTCGAAGTCTTTCGAGGACCAACTTCACATGCCTCACATGTTCTTGTGGAGTCTTAGAAAAAATTAAAATGTCATCCAAATAGATCACCGCTACCTTATCCAACAAATCTCCCATGGCATCATTAATAAAATGTTGAAAGGCTGCGGGAGCATTGCACAGCCCGAAGGGCATCACCTGATATTCGAAGAGCCCGTACTTAGTTCTGAAGGCTGTCTTCCACTCGTGACCCTCCTTCATTCGAATAAGATGGTAAGCTCCCCGAAGATCTAGTTTCGTGAATATCTGAGCCTCTTTGATCTGATCCAAAAGGACGGAAATCAAAGGTAACGGATAGCGGTTTTTAATTGTTGCTTTGTTGATGGCTCGATAATCGATGCAAGTCCTCAACGACCCTTCCTTCTTTGGAATGAAAAACAATGGTGAGGAGACCGGAGACTGGGATGGTCTAATGAACCCGTTAGCTAAGTAACGATCCAAATAATCTTTCAAATACAAGTTCTCGGCCTCCGTTAATGCATAAATCCGACTGCAGGGCAAAACGGCCCCAGGTTCAAGGTCAATGGCACAATCGTAAGAGCGATGGGGGGGCAATCGTTCCGCTTCACATTCACTGAACACATCTCCAAATTCCTTGTATTCCTCCGGAACAAGTATGGACTCGACCACCCCAATAGGATCTCCTGTGTAAGACAACAAGGTGGCTGTGGAAGGTTCTAGACTCTCTTCATCTGAGGAGAAACAATGTTCGGCACAAAACACAGAAGTCATCTCAACAGTCCGATTCTCCCAGTCAATTG
This sequence comes from Triturus cristatus, assembly GCF_964204655.1. Classification (NCBI taxonomy): domain Eukaryota; kingdom Metazoa; phylum Chordata; class Amphibia; order Caudata; family Salamandridae; genus Triturus; species Triturus cristatus. The sequence continues at coordinate 1,874,691,590 of NC_140590.1, forward strand.
TCGGGTTGTGTGTGGTGAGCCACGGGATACCCAGAATGATCTGAAACTGTGGGGCGTCAATCAAGTTAAACTGAAGATGTTCTCGATGTCCATTTGATTGGACCAATTCTAACAACTCAGTGTGATGGGTGATGGGACCCGATGAAAGATTGGTCCCATCTACAGCTCGAACCAACTCCTTCTTTTCCTTTAACCTCGCTTGGATTCCCATCCTCTTCGCATACTTGATGTCACAGAAGTTCCCCGTAGCTCCGGAATCAATCATGATGGCTACTCCTGTGATTTCTTGTTCACGGAACTTCAACGTCATCTGTAGGATCAAATGCGGTGCTTGAGTTTGAAGGGTGTTCATTATGCAATGAGATTCTGGAACCTTCTCTTCACATTTCGCCATCTGAGCGGCTCCTCCTACAGATGGTTTTGAGAGTTTCCCGACACAACAGGTTTAGGTCTCTTTGGGCACTCTTTCACAAAATGTCCTGCTGCTCCACAGTACATACATAACTTCTTTGCTCTCCTCGACTCCTTTTCCTCTTTACTTAAGGGACCCCTCACTGTTCCTATCTGCATTGGTTCACTCTCCGATGTGGATCCATTAGTTTTACTCCCTTCAACTCTAGGTCTGTCAAAACGTGAAAAATTCCATTTGATATCTCTAGACTTCCTTTCTCCTTTTCTCTCCGTACAGCGAAAGTCGATTTCTAACACTAAGTCTACTAATTCTGTAAAATCTGTAGGTCGATTTGGAATGTGTGCAAGTGTATCCTTTATCTCATCCCGTAAGCCTCGATAAAACAGTGCAGCCCTCTTCTCAGGTGGCCAACTAGTTTCCATTAACAATTTGTTGAATTGCGTTAAGTACGTGAGGAGATCTTTGGATCCTTGACGCAGTTCCAAAAGTTCATTGTCAGTGGCCTGGGAAATTCTTCTCCTGTCAAAGATACGAAGAAACTCTGTCTTGAAGCGTTCAAAATCATATAAAAAAGGATCATCTCGGGAAACCAGAGGCATAGCCCAATTGTCGGCATCCCCACTAAGGTAAGACAAAATGAAAGCCACTCGGGATTGAGCATCTGGAAATAGGGTTGAGCGACACATGAAATGAAGGGAACATTGCGTGAGGAACAATTGGGCCTTTTGAGGATCCCCACTAAACCTTTCAGGTGGTGCTAAAGGAATAAGGGGTGAAACTGAATGAACAACTTGGGCCACTGTGCGAGGGTTAGTTTCTGGCAAGGAACCCTTTACATCTGCTACAGAAGGAGGAGAGCCTGAAGGCATCATCTCACTAACTCTTTGGGATAGCATCATTGTTTCCTGTCGTGAAGCTACCATTTCTTGTTTAAGACTCTTATTTTCTGCGCTAAGGTGTCCCACATCCCGCTGAATTCTCTCTAACATGTCCCCTAACGCCTTCAAACTAAAACCCTCTGCCATTCTGCCTGGGTGGAGTGAAATCGTGGGCACTTCAATCTGTCACGGCCGTTGATTCTCCACAGAGGCAGAAGATGCTTATTCCCAATTCCTTCCTCTCAGAACACACTGCGTTTAGCAGCTGCTCTAAGCAGGGGGAAAGGGGAGTTGGACAGAGAAGAGAAAGACACTCGAGCTGGTCCTGAAATCCCTGGTCTTCTGTTTTTCTGTCTTCAGAGATTCTAATGCACATAAGGGGAAATAAGCATTCAAGTACACTCAACAGTTCAGCTCATTACATATCTAACATTTCTTAACTGTCCTACCAGGTATTGCTAGAGTGTAGGCTCCTCTTCTGTAATGAGGTCTCTTAGTTCCTACTGTTCTGGAACTGGAGCTTCCTAGCACACATGGAAGACACTACATTAGGATCACAACTCTACTTTCAACCTTTCCTCTAATAACTGAGAAAGGGACTTCTCCTACCTTACTGGTAGCTCGACCTATCACTTAGGTTTTCTCATAAAGTTCGGAATATTTGTCTAATAAATTGAAGTTTCACATAAGTCTCTCTTCTCTGAAATCTGGAACAGTTCTCGTTGACTTAGTGAAGGTAAATGGCTTCAGGGAAGTACGCGCAAGAAGGATCAAGGAAGGATAGAGAGGAAGGAAAGGAGAAGGGAAGAACGCTAGGAAGGTAGGGTACAGTGGTTAACGCGCTACTCCAAAGTTGCAGTCTCCTTAGCGCTGTGGCAGAGCAAATTCTTGGCTTACTTGACTATGAAGATTCTTGGGCTCACCAACGCTGTACTCTTGGAACTCCTGAAAGGCTGGAACAACTGGCCTCTGAAGAGACGAATTATTAATATCCCAACTAAGGATTGGGCACTAGAATACTAACCCTTGAATGGGAAAGAATTCCTTCTGAGAAATAATGCCTTTGAATAAGCGCCGCTTCCACTGAATTACTTGAAAGGAAGCGCGCTTCGAATTCGAACTTCTCTACCTCAGATTCAAATTGAAGTGCGCCGTTGAGCGCGCTCGCGAGCCGCTTCATTCCGAAGCGCCTTCAAGACTAGAACGTCTCTTCTGGGGCCTCTGATACTTCGCGGGCAACGTGGCGGCCATCTTGAAAGGGTCTTTTTCACCGGGTTAACATTAACCCAATAATTTACAGTAGCCGGTTTAATTACCACTCTACGTTTCTTGGGATAACACTGCCCTATGGTAAGGGCACTCACCAGGTTCCTGACAGGTGGAAGGTGTATGAGTCAGGGGTGGTGATGCAGCATGTGGGTCATGTAGTAAGGTTCTAAATTGTCCAATGGATGAGAGGGGGTTGGAAGAGAGTTGCTGTGTTATTGTATGTGTGTTAGGTGTAGTGGAAGAGAGAAACCTTGTCATTGGAGTGTGTTTCTTTGTGTAGTTTTAAAGGTGGGTGTATGTTTGTATTTTGTGACGGTAAGTATAATGAGGTGTTGCACTTGAGACATTTTGTTGTGCTGGTATGGGTGCTATGTTTTGTTTTTGAGGAGTAGTGAAAAGAGGTGCTGGTGAATTTGTTTCATGAGATGGATTTGATTGTATAGTATTGTTTGCAAGTGGAATTTGTAAGGTAGAGGGGTGGTGATGTGTTTCTGAGTAGAGTGTATGTTGTGTGTAGGAGGGGATGAAGTAGAGGTAAGAGTGTTTGTCTTAGATTGGTTTGCTGCAAGAGTTAAAATGCGTGGTGCTGTGCAATGTATGTGTTGTGCGGTTGTGTTATTTTGGTAGAAAGAAGAGGAGGGTGTTAGTTCGACAAATGATGGAAGGCTGAGTATATGTTTGTTAGAGATAAAAGGGGATCTGTTAGGAGTAATTAGAGTGGGGAGTGTGTGTCTGGATCGGTTCTAGTTAATTATGAGTGGATTGGTTAGTGGTATAGGATAGAGTTGTGTACTGTTAGTAGGTGATGGTGGAAATGTGTGGTAGCTGGGATAGAAGGGTGTATAGGTGTGGTTTGTGTGGTTTTCTAGTGGGTGCTGAGACATTGAATTGTGCATAGGGTTAGTTTGTAGTAAATGTGTGGCGTACATGTGGTGCCCAGCAGCGGAAGCGCAAGGGCGTAAGGTGTCACCAATCGGGTAAGAAAGAGGGCCCTAAGAAAGCAAAAACAGGCAACCTGAAGCAGGATCGCATATGGCAGTAGCGCCTTAGGGTAAAAAAGTGTAGAGCAATCATTCCAGAACCCCTCTGAGGGAGGACAGTCCCAGTAATCTCCATATTGGCATCCAGCAAACCAGTGTGCCTCCCATTGTAGTTGCACGGCAATGTAGTAGTGTTCAAAGTTGGACACGCCCAGTTCACAGCTGTCCGCTGGGAGATGGAGTTTAGGGAGGGCCACCCTACAGTGAGTATTGTGCCATATAAAGTCACGCATTAAGTGTTCTAGAGAGCAAAATAAGGGCTTGGTATATATAAGGGCAGCTGGCAAAGTAAAACAGAAGACGCGGCAGCATAATCATCTTTGTGAGGGCCCCTCGGCCCGCAACTGAGAGCGGCAGGGTCTGCTAGAAAGTTATTTGAACAGGTAAAGCAGACACAGCGTGGACCAAGTGCTGCAGGGATTCTGCGCATACACAGAACTATGCGCAGAAAAACAGGACCTCACTGTATAGGGGTGTACCAGCCTACCACATTAGTACCCAAAATCGCAAAACTGACAAGCTGTAGTGTCTCATTCATTCTCCTCCATATATCATGAAGCTACAAATGATTGGACAACCCAGAACACAACACTCGCGACTCGCTCAGGAATCGCGGGAGCAAGACACACTCTTTCGCTCACTCACCCGTATTTGTCCACAATAAGAATTGGCAGAGTCACTGAAATAGTTCAAAATGTTTATTTTAACTATCATGCTCTATAATGCAGTATACGAGCCACCACCAGCAGCACAATGCACAAACTCAACACACTTAGCATTGTTACAATCCCATAGAGTACAAAGGGGGAAGTCATTATATAAAGACTGTGGAAATAAGGGCTTTTATTTTATACAAAAAGGAAGATCTCTGGGCTTTGACAGCAGACCCCATACCTTAAAGCCTGGATGGAAGGTTTACATCATAGGAACAGCGGAGCTCTTCTCCAAGGAAGGGTCTCTCTCCAAGTGTGTTAAAACAACATGCATTCCCATAATATCAAAGCACGAGTTTCCAGCAATAGCAGCTGTGTTAGCATGTTTTGTCTAGGTGCTAGGGACTGACCAGAGCAGAATAACACGGGGGATGTTTATCGACCTTGCGCATCGTGTTCAGACTAAACTCCAGGAAAAGCAGAGAACGTGAAAAGCAGCCCGTTTTCATGTGAAAGGCACAAACAGAGTCTTGCAAAACCAAAGTCATGTAGTAACGTGCGCAAAGGCAGCATCATGGCAGCAAAGCTCATGCTAACTTAGCAATGTCGACAATGTCCCTAAGGGCCATATAACACAAGTTAACATCCAGAAGGTCCAGGGATGGATGATGAATATGTATATACATGTATAGGAACATGTGTGGTTGCCAGTCTAATTGGACACCGCTTATGTAGAGTTCCGGGTCAGGCGTGTTAGCCTTAGGTGGGAAAAGGCAAGACGTTGCCCAATTTTCTTTGAGGCCAGACACCGTAGCACATCAGGTACGCAGTTGTTCAATGGTTGGCGGTAATACATGTATGTTGTGAAGGTAGAGGAGCATGTCATCTGTGTAGAGAGGAACCAGAGTATGTGCCATCTCCAAGGGATGTACCTCATTGTTGGCCTCTGCACACAGGAGGTGGGCTAAAGGCTCCATCACCATGGAGAACAGGAGCAGGGACGATGGGCAACCCTGTTGAGTGCCTCTCTGTATCTTTATTGGGCTTGATATATGGCAACCTATCTTAACCTTAGCTGTTGGGTTGGTGTACAGTAGTTTGACCAATCGGATAAAACAGGCTCTGAGGCCATATATGGAGAGTATCTTGAATAAATAGGACCATTATAGGATTGCAGTTTCATTGCGTCCCTCCCCGGCTTGGGGAGCGAGATGAGTAAGGCATCATTTAACTTGGGCTGTAAATGGGCCGCTGACAAGGCGTCATCATATATTGGCGAGTGAATGCATAGCCTCCTCTATGTTGAAGATCGTAACATCTCCTTTGAGTGTGTCTCTGTGTTCAATCAGAGCCTGAGGAAGAACATTGTCGGTAAGGAAGTCCTTAATCTCCCCCGGTGTGTGCTGCATAATTGAGGCAACGCAACCTCTTTAGCAATACAGCGTGGTTGCGCCAAGCCTTGTCTAGTTGTACACATCCTTTGTCTGAGGATCTGGCCAGATCCTCAAGCTTGAGCATCCACCGCTCCAAGTGGGAGATTTCGACATCAAGATGACGGCACATATTTATTGTGTTGCCCAGGCAATGTCCCCTATTGGACCCTTTGAAGACGTCCCATTCTATCAGCTTAGAGGTAGCGGTATTGGTGTTTAGGTCAAAGTATTCCGATATACTAGCACTGATAGATGTTCTGAATGGGCGATCATTCAGTGCCAACATCTGTAATCCCCATGTGGCTATCCAGGGTGTGGGGGGGACGAATTCCCAGTTAAACGGCAACTATAATAGGTTATGATCAGAGTGTGTTCTACCCGTGTAGTTTATGTGTTTGAAGAGTGTGGGACTAAGTCTGAGGTGCTGACAAAACAATCTATTTGAACATGTAATCTGTGTGTGTGTTTGTGAAAAAAATTGATATATCCGCAGGTGAGCATTTGAGGTGGCAATGGTGCGGGGTTGGAGCGGAAAGGAACAATCTAATGCCACGTTGAGGACACTATTGAAACTACCCCCCAGCAGCCAGGCGAGTCCACTCCATTGTGCCAGTATCCTGGACAGCTCATTTAAGAATGGCATCTCCCAAGGAGCACCTGGCGGCCATCCAAGCGGCCTTTCACTAAAAAGTATCGGCCTTCCAGATCTTTGACCTTTGTGTGGCAGTAAATGGGACCACCTCCTCAATCCCCACAAGCACCCCCGAGGCAGAGGTAGAGTAGTTAGTGGAATACATTTGTCCCCTCCAGCACTTCTGCAAACACATACCCTCTAGTTCTGTAATATGAGATTCCTGTGGAAACTCTATATGTCTGTCTGTGGCGTAAGAATGATTACACAGCATACTGCCGAGTGGGGGGGCGTATGCCCCGTACATTCCACTTTATGATATTTGTGGCAGTCATCGTGTGGAGTTTTGAAGAATGGGAGCCTGGCCTGCCCCAGTGGGGTAACACCAGCCCCACTCAGAGAGACATTAACAAAGTGAGTGCAGCTCATAACAGTAAATAAAAGAAACCACAAGGAATACATAGAAAATACAGCACCATCAGGAGCAGGGATACAAGGGGTACCTGCCCAAGCATGTAGAAAGAGAAGACTGGCATGAAGGGGCCGGATCTAGGGGGGTGGGCAGTGGTGGGAGAGTCCTGGGCAATGGCCACATCCCGTGCGCGGTGGAGGTGCAAACAGCCCTGGCGTCCACCAGACTTCCCATGCAATGTGTTGGGTTTACAGGGGTTTTCTATGTCTGAAAGCTTAAACAACAAGCATGCAAGTGCATAGCATGCTAACAATTAAGTTAAAGGATATTGTCCGCTGTTTGGTGAGGCACAGGGGGCAGTATGTCAGAGCCTGGGGGAAGAGGTCCGCGGTCAAAGAATCCTCATCTCGTTAGGATTTGGAATCATCGTCGTCTGTGTTAGAAGGAAGGCGGGGTCGCAGAACACCACCACTATCAGCAACACCATACATCGCTCCCGGAGGACCTCCTCCAGCTCTTGAAAGCAGGTCATGTGAAGAGCAGCCGATGATTCCCTCTTTTTGTGTCTCTGTCCGTGTACGCCAGTTAACGGCACTCCCCTAGTGCACCAAGGCCATGATCAATTCCTGCCGGCCCCTGACTTTCCACTCAAGTCCCCACATCAAAGGTGTCAGTAAAGAAATGTGTTTTGACATCTGCTTGGATACAGAGAAGGGCCGAGAAGAGGAGTGAATATTGGATGTTGACTTCTCTCAGCTTGTGTTTGACTGCTAGAAAAGTGTGACGTTTACATTGGACCCCCAGTGTATAGTCTGGGAAAATCCTCACTTTGGCATTGTCAATTGACAAATTGTTCTTCTTGCTGTCCTCACTCAAGATCATGTCTCAGTCTTTATAGTGGATAAGGCATGCCACCAGGGGTCTATGCAGGACGCCCGGCAGGGGTCTCCTCGACAGGACCCTTTGATCCTGCTCCACTGAGAAGAATGATGAAAGTGCCTCAACGGGAACAAAGCTGCGAATTCAGGTTTCAAGATATGACTCTACTTCTCAGCCCTCCACGTTTTCAGGCAGGCCCATCAATCTTATGTTATTTGCCGCGACCTGCCCTCAGCATCTTCCGCACGCTCCTCAAGGGTGCAAACCTGCTTGTGTAGCATACGCTGGCAGGCTTGCATGTCATGTGTCTGCAGTTGGATAGTTGCCAGCTATTGTTACGTTAAGTGAACCCTGATGGAGAGTTTCCGATGATCATCTCTCAGTAGCTGAGATCTGTTGCTACTGCGTCTATTTTACACAGTCAGTATGCCCAAGAGAGGGACCATTGAATGGGGGAATGTAGGTTTCAAAATAATCATAGGGCTATGCCCCTTATGTTACGTTATTTAGATTAGCCTTATAATGCTAAATAATAATGATGGTTGTTGGGTTTCTAGACAACCCACTGAGCTGTAATGTTGATTATACAGTAGTATGGCATTGGACTGCTGGCAGCCATTTTGTATGACGGTTTAGGTATATTAGTAAATGTGCTCCAAACTGTGAATATGCTAGGCCCAAGTGATTGTCAATATTGTGCTGTTCACTGAGTTCTGCTCAGACGTCAGAGGGAGCCGAGACTGTGCAGAATGAGCTTGGTTGGAGACAAGAATGTACACTCCTTCCAGATGGCGGCACAGCCCTAAAATCACTCCCTTATTCATTGTCCAAGTTTGTAACTTTGCCATGTGGGCGTGGTTTGGAGGACTTCTGATGAATCTGTATTGTGTACTGTGCTGGTGGGGGTCAGTCCCTCAGCTCTCTGTGTCTGATGCAGGCTACAATGGACTCTCTGCAGAGATTAATAATAAACTGCTTGTTTGCATTCTCTACCGGCTGCCCGACTCTCCATTGATATAGGTAAGGCCGAGAGGTGGTTAAGTAACCCGAGTGACCCTATTTGGGTCATTTCTTTCAGCAATAGGAATCCCAGGGGTCTCCAGGCATCCCCTGCACAGTGAAAGGTGGACCAGCGGCTTCTAGACAGGCCTGTCCAGGGACAGCACATTTTCGGTGATAGGACGCACACAGGCAAAGTGTGCACTATTTGTAATACGGGTCCAGAATGTAATTCATTCCAGTTGCTTTTCAGACACATTGTCTACACTCTTTTATTGGTGCGGATTTACACGTTTCACAAATTCTGAAAGTTTTCCAAAAGTACTACTGGAAAAGTTTTGTCAATTTCGAATTACGACCATAGAAAGGCATTTCAGCATGTGTAATTGTACATAGCATACAATCCAGCAAATAAATATGCCCTGGCATGAGAACAGTTGCTCTCTCTTTATTTTCCTTTAAAGGATTTTTTTCCCCTTGGTAAAGCCCCTTCACCCCACCAGTTTTGGAGGTTTCCCCTTCCGTTACTGTGCAGGAAATGGATTTACTCCGGTCTGTGCCATGGGCATATTTTACCATTTAACGGTTGGTATTCTGCCCGTCATGATGGCGGAGGACAATACGCGACCATCCTGATAGAGCACTGTCTGTCATATTTAGAGATGACCACCGGCCCAGCAGTCCAGCATCACAGCCTTTCCGGTCAAGGTCAAAAGGTCTGGTGGACGGCTGCAGTGAGACTGAACTGCCGTCCACCAAACTTTTAACACGATTTTGTATTACAAAAAGAAACTTCTAAACTGGGAGTTTGTTTTTGAAAACACAAAAACTAAGGACCCCCATACCTTGGGAGTTTTGTCCTGGAGTGTGGGGGACATTATTGTTTTTTTTCCATTCCTCACTGCCAGGTTGTTCCTGGTGGCAACAGACTGGAAAAAGGACATTACGTTCTCCACCCTCAATAGTGCAGAAAGCCGAATGCTCTCCCTCTGATGCTCTCTACACCGTAGGGCCCTCAGAGGAACTTTCCTATCAACTGAGCCAACAGAGGCTCCATCCACGGACAACCTCTGGCCCGCACATCTGTAAACGAGGCGCGCAGAAGGAGAGCCTACGATAGAGGCCATGTGTGTGTATTTGAGCAAGTGTACTGTTGCTGCCTGACTTAGTCTCCTGTGATCATCACCAACAAATGTTTCACATTTTATTTGAAAGCAGAGAAAGGCAGCTAAATTCAGAAATACGAATTTTGCATCTTGTGATGGACAGCAAAGACACATTGGGGAATATTTCCGATATTTTGGTGCAGGGCAGCGCCGCGAGCCTTCTAGCTGTGCTGCCCGACGTCAAAAGAAAAGGGCAGGGATGAGCCATGTCTACAAGATACGGTGCATTCCTGTCCTTTCTGCCAGCGCCGGCACACGACCTGCAGCCGAGCACCAACGGAGGCACCCTGCAGGTGTCTGAGCACCAACGGAGGCACCCTGCAGGTGTCTGAGCACCAACGGAGGCACCCTGCAGGTGTCTGAGCACCAACGGAGGCACCCTTGCAGGTGTCTGTGTTGGCATAATTGTTTTTGTGCAGGAAGAAACACCTTCCTGCACAAAAACAATCAAAGGAAGTGTTTTCCTTGTTCTAAGTGTCCTGGCAAGAGGGAAAAACGAGCAGAAGTGTAGACATTTCTCCTTGCTATGCCTGCTTTGGGAAGGTGTTAGTTTTGGCGCTGCGCCAGATACACTATGTGTAAATCTGGGCTGTGTCAAAAAGCATTGGTGTTGCATGGGAGCTCCCCCAGCAACACCCATGGAGCACCCCTTCCACGCAGAGTAGGGCATTGCCTTACTCCATATTTACAAGGCGATGAAAAGCCATGCAGGGTGGCTTTGCGTGGCCTTGTAGATATGGGCCGGCACGCTGCGTCTCCAGAGTGTCACAAAAGTGGCGCTCTGGTGGTATAAAAGTGCTGCAGGGGCATTGTAAATATGCCCCTTAGTTTTATTAACGCATTGAAGCTACATATGTTTAACACCCTGTTACTACTCTACTCAAGGGTGTAAAATGCTGAAGGGCTTTGTTATTGTGACTGGAAGAAAAGTAGGGCCCTGAAGTTTGGACCGGAAAAGAAATTCACCCTTCCTTCCTCACTTAATCTTTACTCTTTGTTTTCTTTACCTCACTCTCTCCTTCTCCCTCACCCTCTCTCTCTCTCTCTCTCTCTCTCTCCCTCTACTTCTCCCTCACCCTCTCTCTCTCTCTCTCTCTCTCTCCCTCCCTCTCTCTCTCTCCCTCCACCTTCCCTCTCTTCTGGCTCCCCCCCCCCCTGCAGTGGAGAGAGCAGTATTCTACAGCCCCAGGGTGCAGAGCTCTGCTGATCTCCAAGACGAGGCTGGAGATTGTCCAGGGTCTTCCTAGAATCCTCCGCGCTCTCTTCTGAAAACCTCTCTGTGCCTCCGTCCAGGTAAACACCCTTTCATCTCTTGTTTCTGCATGTTGTGGTACATGATATGTTCATGTGTGTTAGGGTTCAGCCATGTTAGTGAGCGTCACTCTGGGACAGTAGATGCTGAAAGTGAGGGCGGGGGTTGAAGACACAGGGATTGTTCAGTCTTGGGTGGTCGTGGTAAATGTAGGCTTCTTACTTCCACCGAGTGCAGCTCGAGGGACATATCTGCCTCATACCAGTGGTGTAGCAAGGGTGCCAAGAGCTCTCAAACAGCTACAATTGTAGTGCAGAGGGCCCCTCACAGCCCTGGGGCCCCTCACAGCCCTGGGGCCCCTCACAGCCCTGGAGCCCCTCACAGCCCCGGGCCCCAGTGTCACTGCACCTGCTGCACACTTGGTAGCTGCACCCCTGCTCACACCCTTCCACCTCACACTCTCACATGTAAGTATGTTCCTAACATGTCATGTTGTGTGTACTAGACTGTTCAAGCTCACACCCCTCACAGTCCTTCATCCCCTGGCCTGTGGTACCTCCACCACTGCTGATGCTCTTGTGTTACTGTGGACAGCACTTCTATCTCCAGCTGTGCAAAGACACACAAACACAAAGAGTGATGTGTGTCAGTGTCATTGACAGAAATAATGCCTGGTTTTCATATAGTGTCTAAAATATAATTTACAAAAAGTGAATCTCTTTGAGTGTTGATTTTCTAACGCCAATGTGTGATACTTACAGTAGCGGCTGCTACCGGACCCGGGTGGTGGGCAGGGTGGGGGAAGGGGGACAAAGAAAGTTTTAAAAAACACTTACCTGTGATGACCTGCCGCCGCCTCTCCTCCGTCCTCTTCTTCCTGTCCCGGGTCCGGCAGCAGGAAGCAGAAGGAAGCACCTGGGCTCTCAGGCTCCCCTGAGCCAATCACAAAGCAGCAATGCACCGTTGTGATTGGTCTGAGCGCCATGGATCAGCTCTCAGATGGGGACAGGGAGCCTTTGCATGTTCCTCATCAGGCTGTGTAATGCAGCCTGGTGGGGAAGATGGAAAGTGCGCATGACTGTTCGGCCGGCCCAAGAGGGCCACCCAACCAGTCCAGCGCACTTAGGGAGTGCAAACCACTCCTCTCCCTCTCGTGGAATGTTATGAGTGTTCTAACCTGCACTTCCTGTAATGACAGTTTGATCTGTTACCACTGTGGTGATGGATGTTGGTTTATGATCCACAAATAAATCCCTCTACAAAACAACTTTAGTGGATTATTTCACTGGCGACGAGTTACTTGTGCGGAGGGCGACTTACTGACATCCCCTCCCTGTGTGGCCACAGTTGGGATGAAAGGAGGAGTAAAAAGAGGAATTGAACGGAGTCAAGAAGTTGGTGAAGGAAGAAACGTGTGAAGAGAACTCACCGTAAATGAAAGTGCATGGTGACGCAGATGTACAGAGGAAGGTCTCGGAGGTACGTGTGTCGTAAGGTCTAACGTGCAACCTGAAGTGAATATTGGAGGAGTGTGAGGAGGAATAACGGAGGGGCAAGAGCCTGGACGTGGGTGCACAGAGACTGTCTCGGAGGTGCGGCGCGTGTTGTGGTGACTGGAAGGTAAAGAGAATCTCGGCGTGAGGCACGCAAGGGAGGAAGTCGTGAGGGAAACAGCGTGTGGAGGGAGCACATGCGCGGAGAAGACGAGGAGAAGAATTGACTTCTGGCGGCCATGCGCAGTGTGTGACGAAGCTGACAGAAAGAAAGACGATTGCCTTGCGTCCAAGTGAGCGAACACACACGCGGGGAAGACGTAGAGAGTATTGACTTTCTGGCAGCCATGCGCAGTGGGAAATAAGGGACTGACAGGAAAGAAGAAGATTGACTTCGTATGCGCGGTGAGGAATCCAGGTGCTGGCTGGAAGAGTTGTCTGCTAAAGTAGTTGATTGCCTGCGAAGCATACTAAGGAGGAAGCTTGGTGGAGACAGCGGGGTGAATCTGTGGCTATGAAGAACATTGCCTGAGGGAAGTCCTAATTACAGATGTGAACTGAAAAACGGGAGAAGTACGGTGAGACACAGCAAGTCGCCGGGAGTAACTAGATCTGCGGAGGATATGTTCTGTACTGACTGGAATTTAGTGACTGAAAAGTGACATTAATAACCTAGGTAGAATAAGTTGTGGGAGAGAAGTTTAAAGCTGTATATTACATTAAGTGTAAAAGTAAAGTGAAGTAAAATTGAGGTAGTGGCTTGGGTTAGGAAACTTTAACAAGGAAAAGTAAGAGGAAGTTATTTGTGTGGAGATTACAGTATGGCAGCGACTAGTATGTTACAGCCTCCACCTTTTCTATCTGAAGCAGGGGAGCCTTTGGTTACATGGAAAGATTGGAGGAAAAGTTTTGAGTCTTATCTCATTGCTATAGGGGCAAGTGGGTTTTCTGCAATCAGAAGACAACATATTCTGCTTCATAATTTAGGGGCGGAGGGAAGGAAGATCTTTGACAACTTGCCAGATTTAGATGATGAAGCGGATGAAGAAGGTAGAGATGTGTATGATTGTAGTATGAAGAAATTAGAACTTCAATTTGCAGAAAAAATTAATGTAGTACTTGAAAGACATACATTTTTTGCAAGGGTCCAAGGGAAGAATGAGAAAGTAGGAAGCTACATTGCTAGTTTAAGAGGGCTTGCAAATACGTGTGAATTTAATGAACTAACGGAATCCTTGATACGTTACCAACTAGTACGCTGTACTAATAATGAGAAAATTCAGGGAAAGTTACTAGTTGGTGTTGGACTTGGCCCTTCTGGCAGGTTCACCCCTGGACTTTTTGGCTTTTTATTGGTGACTTGGTGTGGTAATTGTTTGGTCTCTGCGCACTTTCCCTGTGTCCCAGGGTAAAGTGCGTGCGTGCTCTGAGTGCATGTGGTGAGATAGGCCTGCCCTCCCATAGGAATGCATGGGGAATGTATGTGTCCCTAGTAGTTCCTGATGCGTGGGGTGTGCAGGCCCGAGTTTGGTATGTGCGGACTCGTGGGAGTGAATGCTGCGCGATGATGTGTGCGGCGTGCATGTACCTAGTGTGGAAGTGCCACTTCTAGAAGTGGGCACTTCTGTGTGCAGTGTGTCTGTCGCGTGATTGGCTGGTCATGTCATGTGACGGGCTAGGGATTCCCCAGTGTCAGGATGAGTCACCCAGTGGTGAATGGGGAGATCAGCAGCTAGATGGGTGGGAGGAGTACACCTGGGTCCTGAATAGGACAGGGTTTTCCACACACAATGCTGGCCCCGCCCCCTGTGGTGCGACTGACGACCCTAGCCCTGCCAGTGAATAGAGTGAGGGGCTGAGCACATCAAGGGTGCTCCCCAACCAGCTGCGACTGGTTTTCCCCCTCACCCTGAACCCAGAACAAAGGGTTTGCCTGTATAAAAATGGGGCTGTGTCCCCACAGAAACTGTTCTCTGCCAGGATCTTACCTGAGGGGGGCTGCTGCTGCTGCTGGACCAGAGGACCGCCACTTGGATTACCTCCCTGCCTGGAGGCCCAGTGAGCTGGCTCTGGGTCCAGCCTTGCCCCCCACCCCTGCCCTGCTGCATGCAGGGAAGAACTTTGCTGGACTTTGTGGTTCTTTTTATCCTAAAGCGCTGGGAGCGCTTTATGTGTGTCCCCAAAGCGCCTGGAAGCGCTTCATTTTTTTGTCTTAGCGCTAGGAGCGCTTTATTTGGTGCCCCCAGCGCTTCTAGAGCGCTTTCACTTTGGCCGTAGCGCTAGGAGCGCTTTATTCTGGAGGCCGGTGCCCACCCGGCATTGTGGTGCGTTGGCGGGTGCCCACCCCGCTTATTTGATAATTTACGTTGCGGGTGCCCACCCCGTTTATTTCCCTTACGTCGCGGGTGCCCACCCCGCAACGTGAAACTATTGCCGAAATCACCGCTGCAGCCCGGTTCGTACCGGAAGTCAGGCAGCACTGACTGGGACAACCGGAAGTAGAAGGGCGGGAGCCTACCCCGCCTTCGCCGGTGCCGGAGAGTGAGGGAGGCCGCGGTACTGAAGGAAGGAGCTGACGGGAGCCTACCCCGCGCTCCAGTGCCAAGGCAGAAGCTTGAGGAGCGTTGCTGGTCCAAGCGGGGCTCCCCGGTGACGGTGGGAGCCCCGCGCACGCCACGGAAGAAGAGAGCCTCCCGCCGCGACCCGAAGACCGGCGCCTCCTTCCCGGTAAGTGGGGCTCTGGCCGGGAGGGTGTGCAAGGCAGCCTAGGCGGCTGCTGAGCGCGTGGGCGCTCCAACGAGGCACTCCCGGTTTGAAGAGAGCCCACAAGGCTCCCACCTGGACGGAGCAGTTCTTTTGGTGCTCAGAGCGCTCCAACTTGGGCACAGATGTTCTCGAGTGCGAGTAGCACTCCAACGAACGGGGGCATTTTGCATGAAAGCCAGTGAGGCTCCCACGTCCTCTGGGGGCATTATTCTTCCGTGTGCTTGAGCCCCTGAGTGGCTCCAACGTCCAGGGGCATTTCTTTGGTGTGGTGAGCCCACGAGGCTCCCACGCAGCGCAAACTATTTGTTTAACGAGCCTAGAGGGCTCCCACGTCCCCGCGTTGGTTGTTTTACAGAGCTTGCACGCTCCAACGTCAAGGGGGCATTTCTGTTGTGACTGAGTGGCCCCAGATGGCAGCGGGCCACTCCCACCTTGCCCCACAGAGTTGTTCAGAGCCGTGGAGGCTCTAGGGGGGCATTTCTTGTTGTAGAGCCCAGAGGGGCTCGGGGGGCCACGAGGATTGGGTATTCAGAGCCCTGGAAGGCTCCAACGTTGGCCCCAGCGTCTTCCCAGCTGCCCAGCACTTAGTGGGCAGCTGCAACGTTTAGGTTGTGGCCTCGGTGTTCTGGCTTGCGCAGCCTGCGCCGGCGCGCCCTGACTTTTCTGGACGCAGGGCGTCCTTGCCCCTACTAGGCCAGTTGGCCCAGGGACTGCCACAGTAGTGGCTAATGTGAGTTTTGGCGCCATTGTACCTTTTCTGCACCTCTGAATGTGTTTATGCGTCATGTGCTTTGCTTTACACCTCTGAATGTTATGCATCATGTGTTTATGTGCTTAGACCCCTACAGGTATTGTGATACTTAGGTGGTTGTTTTCTCCCTAGTACAGGTGGTGCTAATGAGGTCCTGATTCCCTGCGCAATATTTTCCTAAGGTGGTTAGGGTTGCGTAGGTGGTACTTACCTGATTCCAGTAGTGACTGGTTGTGTGCTAGGTGTAATTTTGTGCAACAGTAATTTTATTTCCTATGTTCTAAGTGCTATGTTCTAAGAGTGCTAATTCCGGACAGCGGTCCAGGTGGCCCTGTCCCCTGTATATATAATCCCTTGTAAATTCTGCCCGTGCCTGTTGGCACATTGTAGAGTGTGTGTTTTTATCTAATGTGTTGTGTATAATACAAAGGCTATTTTTATAGAATACCTTGTGTGGAGTTTCCTTTGTGGTGGGCCTTGGGTGTTGTTGCTGGGTGCGCGCGCAAACGCTTTACACATCGCCTCAGAGATAAGCCTGACTGCTCGTGCCAAGCTACCAAGGGGGTGAGCAGGGGTTATCTTTGGCGTGTAACTTCCTTGCCCTGACTAGAGTGGTGGTTTCTGCCTGACTTTGGCGCAAGCCTTAGCCAACCAGAAATCGCCATTTCTAACAGTTGGCAATCCGGATTGAAAAATGGCGATTCACATTGCTAAAAGTGTTGAGCATACTGTGGAATGCATGAAGGAAATGAACACAACTGGTGATAACAATGTAAGTGAGATAAGTGAAGAACTAAAAGAGGTTTGTGCTATAAAGAATGTAAAAAAAAAAATGGAAAGGATATGGTTAACCAGGAGAGGATGTACAATGAAAACAGGTTGAAATGCTTCAGATGTGGAAGCAGTGGGCATTTGGCAAACAGTATTAATTGTTTGGCAAGAACGGCCACGTGCAGGATTTGTAATCGCAAGGGACATTTTGCACGAGCGTGCAAGGATATGTCTGGCAGAACAGTAAATAGTGTGGAGAATGGTGAAGGATACGAAAGGAATTTTGTTTTACAAGTGAAGGATTTGGAGGAAAGTAGTGTAAATCATATTGAGCTACCAAAATGTGAAATAGGTTTGTTAGGAGAAAAACTGGAAATGTTTGCTGATTCTTGTTCACCTTTTACTTTCATGAATAGCGAGACATTTTGTAAAAAATTCAGAGAGGGAGAAGTTGAACTACACTCCCCAGATGTAGTACCAGTAGGGTATAACAAGGACCCGATTCCTTTAGATGGAGTAGCCATTATGAGGATATCACTCAAGGATAGGAGTACGGTTGGGAAAGTCTATATTGCAAAGAAAGGGGCAAACCTGCTAGGATGGGGGCACCAGAGAGACCTAGGAATGAAATTTGATCCTAGTGCAGATACTCCTGTCATGTTGGTGGGAAGAGGTGTGTGTGGGGCAGAGATTTTTGATGAGTTCCCAGGAATTTTTACAGATAAACTGGGGTGCCTTAAAGAGTATCAACATAAAATAAAATTGAAGGTGGGGGCAAAACCAGTAGCCCATAAATGTAGGAATGTTCCCATTATGATGAGAGAACCTCTGAAGGTAGAACTTGACAAACTACTTAGTCAAGGAGTTATAGAATCGGTGGAATGTTCTGAGTGGGTTGCACCTGTTGTTATCACAGCAAAAGGCAATACGAACAGCATCAGGTTGTGTATTGATTTAAGAGAGTTAAACAGAAACATATGGATTGATAGGCACCCCTTGCCAAATATCAATGATATGCTGAATCAGATCTGTGGGGCAGAATTCTTCTCAGTAATAGATTTGTCTTCAGCCTACCACCAAATAAGACTTCATCCTGAGAGTAAGGCATTGACCACGTTCATAACACCGTTTGGTGCATTCAGATTTTGTAGAATTCCATTTGGCTTAGCCTCAGCCGCGGCAGTTTTCCAAAGGGCAATGCAGAATATTTTAGAAGGGTTGAAACAAGTTTTATGTTTCCAGGATGACTTGTTAGTGTATGGCAAGAATGAAGAGGATTATAATGGGAAGCTACGCTTGGTTCTGAGTAGTTTAAAGGAAGCTGGTCTTACATTAAAAAAGGAAAAATGCCAGATAGGAGTACGCTCGGTTACTTACTTAGGCCATGTCATTTCCAAAGATGGAATTAAGCCTAAAACTAATGTGGTAGATGCAATAAAGTTAGCGCCATGTCCCACTAACAAGGAAGAGATCAAATCATTCTTGGGGTTGTCAGAATATTACTCTAAGTTCATAAAAAACTTTGCTGACACTACCTATCCCTTGAGGTGTCTATTAAAGAAAGGTACAAAGTTTGAATGGGATGAACAATGTGATGAGGCTTTCAGGACAATCAAAGACAGTATATCAGAGGCACCATTCTTAGGGTGTTTTGATACAAGCAAACGCACCATCATTACGACTGATGCTAGTTTGAAAGGGATTGGAGCCACTCTCAGTCAAGTGACAGAAAATGGGGAAAGGATAGTGGCGTTTGCATCAAGAGCTCTTACTGCAGATGAAACCCACTATTCAGTAATTGAAAGGGAAGCATTAGCATGCTATTGGGCTATATTACATTTCAGGACATTTGTTTGGGGCATTCCTTTTAATGTAAGGACAGACCATAAGCCCTTAGTAAGCATTTTTTCAACAAAGAATCTCGGAAGGGCCACACCAAGGATATCAAGATGGTTCCTTGGTCTTCAGGGATACAATTTTGAAGTGGTGTACATACCTGGACAAAATAATCAGGTAGCTGATTGCTTGTCTAGGTTACCACTAAAGAATCAGGAATTAGAGGTAGATCCTGGTGACGAAATTGTGGTGTCTACAGTTTTTGATGGGTTGGATAAACCTGAGTGGAAAGAAGCCTTAGCTAACGATGAATTATTCCCAAGAGTGAAACAGCTTATTTGCGAGGGATGGCCGTGTAGTCCTAAGTTTTTTAAAAATGGAAAGGATGTGTTTTGGGAAGTGAGGAACGAACTACATATACAAGGACAAAATCTATATCGAGGAAACAAGCTTGTACCTCCTGAGGGCATAAGAGAAAAGTTACTACATTTGGCACATGAAGGCCATTTAGGTTGCGGTAAGACCAAGAGTAAAATTCGATTACATTATTGGTGGCCAAAAATGGACACCATGGTGGAGAGGGAGGTAAGAGAATGCGTACCGTGTACCATGAGTGACAAGTGTAAAGTTGTGAGCAAAGAGAAAATCTCTCCAGTGGAAGTTCCAGCTGCTCCTTGGGTTAAAGTGGCCATGGATATTGTCGGTCCTCTAAATGTAAAAGGACTGGGTGGAAGATTCATTATCACGTTAGTGGACTACCATTCGAAATGGATCATCATCAAGGTAGTAGAAAATATCACTACTGATAGTGTGATGAGTTTTCTTCAAGGTGTTTTCCGTACAGAAGGGGTACCACAGATCTTGATCACGGATAATGGGGTTCAATTTACCTCTGCATGTATGAAAGAGTTCCTGCGCAAGTTGTCAGTTGAACATCAACCTATGCCATTGTATTGCCCGAGGGCGAATGGTCTGGTGGAACGTATAAATCGCATGATCAAGGACTGTATTCAACTCAGTGTACAAAATGGCATCAATGTGGAGAAAACACTGGAGGACATGGCTTGGTCCTATCTTATCACTCCTCACTCAGTCACCGGCGCGTCACCATTTAAGTCTCTTAAAGGGAGAGAGCCTGGTACCAAGTTAGGCCCTTTGTGGCTCGTCGGTGGAAGAGAAGAGGAAGTGAATAGAGAGATGATCATGGATAAGATACAGCTAAATCAAAGGAAATATGTGGATAGGTACAATGGAGGAATACAGAGGTTGCCTAGAGCTTTGATGGTAGGTGACGCAGTAAAAAGTAAAAGTACCTAATTTTGTAATGTCAGGTTGTTCAAAATTTTCTGGGAAAAGAGTGGTGAGCAAAGTGTTCAAGAATGTTGTAAAGTTGGATGATGGGCAGTTTTGGAGTGTTGACAGAATAGTTCATGATAGGAGTGATGATTCTATCCACAATGATTGCTATGTTAGACCGAGTAACGACAACAAGAATACCATTCCTGGAAGGAAGATGCACCTGAGGAAGGTACATTCCAAACCTAATTGGCAAAAAGACTATTTCACGTATTGATTTTTATTTGTGTTCCCAAATTGTATTGGAAGGAAGATGTGTTGTATTTAGCTTATATCTATTGGTTCCTTCCGCCCACCCCCACGATTGGAACGCTTGTGGAATGTTATGAGCGTTCTAACCTGCACTCCCTGTAATGACAGTTTGATCTGTTACCGCTGTGGTGATGGATGTTGGTTTATGATCCACAAATAAATCTCTCTACAAAACAACTTTAGTGGATTATTTCAGATATGTTATCATTTTAGTTTCCTTTTGAGTAGCGGGGCGACGCTCCTCCGCCTTAGCAGAGGAGCCGCCACTGGATACTTAAGGTAGAATATCTTTGTCAGACAATATTTACTCCACGATATTCTGCTGCCAGACCCACAAAGAGGAGTCGCTCTCGGATCCCATCAAGCTTTTCAACACTTTGTTGCATGAACCACTTTATCAGGTTGATGTGGACTTTATCGTTTTCTCTTTCTCTTCTTCTCGGACACCCATTCTCTATATATTCCACTGTCTCTATGCCAACTCTCATCCTCTTTTTTTGCCTTTCTCTATCTCCCTCTTTCTCTATTGCTGTTTCTCTCCCTCTTTCTATTTATCTTTCTCCTTCCTCCCTTCATCTCTCGGTACCTGTCTCTCCCTCCTCCCTTCCTCCATCTCTCTGTACCTGTCTCTCCCTCCCTCCCTCCATCTCTCTGTACCTGTCTCTCCCTCCCTCCCTCCATCTCTCTGTACCTGTCTCTCCCTCCTCCCTCCCTCCATCTCTCTGCACCTTTCTCTCCCTCTCTCTTTCTACCTGTTCCTCCATCCCTCCTCCCTCCTCCCTTCTTCCATCTCTCTGTACCTGTCTCTCCCTCCCTCCCTTCCTCTATTTCTCTGTCTCTGTCTCTCCCTCCTCTGTACCAGTTTCCCAGTACAACCTTCATGACAGACAAGGACGTCTCCCTGGACAGAGCTGCCCCAGGGTGAGGAATGAGCCTGGAACAGAAGATTCCTCTCCATGGAGAGATTTGCAGCCTCATCTGAGAGAGACTCTGTGTCTCCGCAAAGGTGAGAGAAATTTAACTTTGAACTTTCTACACACACATTTGATTTTTGAATAAAATACAGATTGTTCTGGACATTTACATTTAATTTCAAGACTTGCACAGAGCAGTGTTTGTTTTTAATGTGTTTTTTGCAGGCCCCCTCCTTCCATATATTCAAATTCACCTCTGCTCTAGGACAGACCAGAACAAACTCTGAAAGTAGTTCAGGTTTGCCAGAGCCTGCACCGCTTGTGGAAAACGTGCACCTGTGGCTCTAAAAAGACAAAGTAAGATGGAGGCAGAGACTGGGAGGGGCTGAGAGAGGAAGGAGAGAGAGGACAGATGCACCCGGTCCTTTGACTCCAGTGGGCAGCTGCACTCAGCACTTTGGACATACTTGGTGTCTGGGTTTGGCACTGGGTCAATGCTGCACATAACACAAGCTTGCTTCACCTCTGGGGGTTGTTTGTAGGACAGCAGTAAAGATGCTTCGTTTTATTCTGAACTAATCTGCATTTACTTTCAGAGCTCTAATGCTATCGCCGTTTATACAGCAATGTGTAAAAAGGAAACTTGGATGATGTCATAAGTGATGTCATCAGTGATGTCATCAATGATGTAATGGGAGTTGTCATCAGTGAAGTCATAAATGATGCCATAGAACATGTCATGAGAGATGTAATGCGTGAGCTCATAAGCAGTGCATGGTGGGGGCTCAAGGTAACTGATGAAATTCTGTGATTTTCTAATTTCAAAACAAGGCTGTCACTGACAAATTTACTTAACTATAACTTTACTTTAACTTTTGTTTTTGTAGTAATTTCTAGAGTTAAAAAAAAATGTAAAGTCATATTTTATTACCATATGTAAGGTCAACCCGGCAGGTGGGTTGGCCACGGGACCTTATGGGGCATATTTACAAAGAAAGTGGCGGAGCGTGTCATTAAGCCTAGAAGGCTAAGGTGCAGCTCTGCGTTTCCCCCTGCGCTGGTGATAACTTCATCTGCCTAGAGCCAACGCAGGCCCCCTTTCACCATAGTGCAAGGGCGCCTGTGTTGAGGGGAAGATTGTTTATGTGCAGGAAGGTCTCCCTTCCTGCACATAAACAATCTTGAAATGCCTTCGGTAACTTCTAGCTCAATGCAGCACACATAGAAGTTGCAAAACAGCATTTTTTTAAAATGGTTGTTTATGTGCAGGATGGGGGACCTTCCTGCACATAGGCAATTATTGGTGTTTTTCTGTTGCTATGTGCGCTGCTCAAGGCAGCACACATGGATAGGGCAAAAACGAGGAGAAATAAAGCCTCTCTCCTCGTTTCGCCTGTTTAAGACCAGGTTTTCCCTGGTCTTAATATAGCGCAGCCTCCTATATACGCGGCCCTTGTAAATAGGAGGCAGCGTTAAAATCAATGGGTGTTGCGGTGGAACGCCCACCGCAACACCCATTAGCCGCCCCTTTCACGCTAAATACAGCATGAAAGGGGGCCTTATTTACAAGGCAGCATTAAGTTACGTCAAGTGGCTTAACGCTGCCTTGTAAATAAGGCAAAGTTCCTATCGCCATCACATTATCACTAAAAGTGACGTTCCCGTGGCGATAGGGGTTTGTAAATAGGCCTCTATGGGGCATTTCATCAAAGCGGCGCTATAAAATTATCGCCGCTTTTGCGTCCGTTTTCGGCAGAAAAGCGGCGATAATTTTATCGCTTTATGAGCAAGGTCATGCTATCGCGTGAATCCTTGCCTTAGCCCTTTCCCTTAACGCCCAGCTTTGCATCTCTAATGAGATGCAAAGTGGGCGTTCCTTCCCAAAAGAACGTGAGAAACGTCGCTAACCGACATTTCTCCTATTATCTAGCCTCACGCTAACCTGCAGAGTGATAAAAAAAAGTAGCGCTAATCACGGTTATTGCTACTTTCCTTACGCCTGCTTTTCATCTGACTTAGCCATGATATCCAATGGAAGGTGGATATCATGGCTGAGTCTGCCCTGCCCTATCAACAAGCTATCGCCAAACTTTGTGAGATTATCGCTGTATTTCCAGCGATAATCGCACAGTTGGCAGCTGGCGCCTGGAATTTTATCGCTGTTGAGATAAGCGTTGCTGATAGCACGCTATCTCAGCGATAAAATTCAGCGTTAGCCGGCGATAATTATCCTTGCGCGAAGCGCGCTGAGCGATAAATATCGCCGGCCCTTGCTGATAGGCCCCTGTGTGTCTTAAAGGGGAGACATCCATGTGATCCCCTCACCGAGCATTAATAAGCACTGGGGACCCCATCCCCAGGTGTCTTTTTTTAAGGGGAGGGGGGCCAAGTGGCCACTGTCCCTCAGCCTTATTAGCCCCTGGGGACCCCATACACAGTGGCCTTTTGTCTATGAAAGGGGAGGTGGGCTGCGTGGCCCCTCCTCCCCAAGCCTTATTAGGCCCTGGAGACCCCACCCCTCAGGGCCTTTTTTTAATAAAAGGGAAGGGGGGCACGTAGCCCCCCTCTCTGACCCTTATGAGGCCCAGAGTACCCCATCCCGAAAAGATGATTTTTTAATTAAAGGGGAGGTGGGGTGCATGGCTCCCCTCATTGACCCTTGGGGGGCCGTGTGGCTCACCTCCCGAGCCTTATTAGACCCTGAGGACCCCATTCCCAGGGCCATTTTTAGGTCTCGCTGAGACAGCGAAAGCTGTCTCTTTGAGACATTTTGTAAGTGGGCTTTCAAAAGTGCTACCCACATAGTTTTTGCTGGCCTAGCGCTTGAGTGCACGATGGCGTGCACGTGCACAGCTGCTCCTCTGCTCCTTGCATTCCCCCCTCCCTTCTAACCCAGCCCTTTGATGCTCTGCTCGATTACTTTCACTTTCGCGGCCGCTTTGATGTTTGATCGCAAACGCGATCACTTTCGCGGCCCTACGGCCGCTTGTTTTTTTTCTTTCCTGTTCTTTATTTCTTAACGATTGGTATTTGTGATATTCTCGTGTTAGGTTCGAGATCAGTTTATCACTGTTTTTTATATTGCCTGTGACTCCCAAGCCAAGAGAACCTTTCAAGGGCAGAATATTTTATATCATCATTGAAGGCATGATCCGGGGTGCGCAGGAGTGTAAGCAGGACAGAGCATAGACAATGAACCGCAGGGCCCACCCTTGACTGCATATGCCTGACGTTCCCCTCTGCTGCCCTCACCGCATGCACGAGGTGCCTTGAGTTTAAACTTTAAAACTGCTTCCCTTTAAAATGCAAAGCGAGTCCTCGCGGATGTTTCTATTGCTGGGGGCAAGCCTCCCCGAGCATGAGTCAACAGCACGTTGCAGAGGAGCTACGAGCTCTGCATAAAGAGTGGCAGGAAATCCCAAGAGCTGATTTGCTTTCTACACACAACATAGCAGGGCAGGGCCTCCAGCTTGTACGTGCAGACCCAAAGCTATGCCGAATCCCAGCTGATTTGCTTCTAAAGGCCCGAGGGCAGGCAGCAAGCCTGCTGCTTTCAGTTATGCATAGAAAGTGCTTATAAACAGTAAATCAGCATCATGCCGGGCAATTTACTTCAAACTTGATAACATATGATACTGTGCCGCATTGAGGGGTGCCCGGTGCTCGCAGGGTCCAGTCGCATCAGACAGACCTTCAGTCAGTCCTGTCTTTTTAGTCAACAGACCGTTATGATTTAAGGCACATATGCATGGACACTGACGAAGGATGACCAAATTATGTGTCAGGGTTGAATAAATTATGTGGCAAGGAAAAAGAAATTATGTGGTGTAATCTGGTATATTTTACTTGATTATTGTGTCTTTTAATAGCCGTTAACACAATCTGAGCAAAGTTTTCATCTCATTATTACCAGTTTAACACACAAATGCAACAATGAGCAACACAAAGGTGACCAGTCAACCTCTGTCTTGGGCCTTCCACTCCGTGGCACCATGCGTTGCCGAGTTTTTAATAACTCTTGATCCATTTGAGGTAGAAACAGATTTTCTTTAGTTAAAATGTGCAAATTATTAGGGCTGGGCGAAATTTGCGGAATGCCTCTTCGCGGAATTTTGAAAAAAAAATTGTGGAAAACGAGCGCACAACCTGAGGGACCGTGTGCCCGGGACTGGGGTCCCTCGTGCTTGGGCAGGCTCCCCTATCTCCCCGGCCTGGCTGCGTTGAGAAGCAGGGACCGGCCCCGGGCCTCCTGATTTTTGGTCAGGGCCTGGGATCCCACGTCCTGCGGCCTGCCAAGTGTCCATCTGCCCGGGACAAGGGACCCTGGTGCAGAGCCCCGGAGCCCTGCAAGGGCAGGCGGGAGCCCTACCGCTATGGCTCAGTGTGGGCAGCTGGGAGTCCTTTCGGTCCCGGCCATCTGGTCGCACCTTTCCCTCGGCCATCTGGTCGCACGCAATGCTTTCCAATGGGGCGACCAGATGGCCGGGCCAGCCTGGAAGTCCCGATGAGGGTCCATTCGCCTCGCGGATCCCAGCCAGGGCTCCAGGAGGCCGGGCACGTCCGCGCCTAGGATCCCCTCTGTCACTCGGAGCGCGAGGGTTACAAGAAAGGTGGGTAGCCTTCCTCCGGATTAGTAGGGGCAGGGTATGCCGGGACACCCCTCCCGGGGATGGCGGTTCTCAGGCGGGGACCAGATGGGCCAAACCCGGACGACACTTCCCCGGGGCGTCCGGTGCTCCCTCCTCCAGCCCGCGGCGAGGCAAAGTGCCCAGGACAGGCTCCATGGGTCCCCCGGGCGTCCACCGAGGCCTGCAGCCCTGCAGCCCTGCAGCCCTGGAGCCCTGGAGCCCCGGAGCCCTGCAGGCCCGGAGCCCTGCAGCCCCGGAGCCCTGCAGGCCCGGAGCCCTGCAGCCCCGGAGCCCTGCAGGCCCGGAGCCCTGCAGCCCCGGAGCCCTGCAGCCCCGGAGCCCTGCAGCCCCGGAGCCCTGCAGCCCTAGAGCCCTGCAGCCCTGGAGCCCTGCAGGCCTGGAGCCCTGCAGGCTCGGAGCCCTGCAGGCCCGGAGCCCTGCAGGCCCGGAGCCCTGCAGCCCCGGAGCCCTGAAGGCCCGGAGCCCTGCAGGCCCGGAGCCCTGCAGCCCCGGAGTCCTGCAGCCCCGGAGCCCTGCAGCCCCGGAGCCCTGGAGCCCTGCAGCCCCGGAGCCCTGCAGCCCCGGAGCCCTGCAGCCCCGGAGCCCTGCAGCCCCGGAGCCCTGCAGCCCTGGAGCCCTAGAGCCCTGCAGCCCCGGAGCCCTACAGCCCTGCAGCCCCGGAGCCCTGCAGCCCCGGAGCCCTGGAGCCCTGCAGCCCCGGAGCCCTGCAGCCCTGGAGCCCTGCAGCCCTGCAGCCCCAGAGCCTGCAGCCACGGAGCCCTGCGTGGGCAGGCGGGAACCCCAGCGCGAAGGCTCGGGGTTGGACAGATGGGAGTCCTTTCAGTCCCGGCCATCTGGTTGCACCTTTCCCCCCTCGGCCATCTGGTCACACGCAATGCTTTCCAATGGGGCGACCAGATGGCCGGGCCGACCTGGAAGTCCCGATGAGGGTCCATTTGCCTCCCGGATCCCAGCCAGGGCTCCAGGAGGCCGGCCGCGTTCGCCCCTAGGGTCCCCTCCGTCACCCGGAGCGCGCGGGTTACAAGAAAGGACGGTAGCCTTCCTCCGGATTAGTAGGGGCAGGGTATGCCGGAACACCCCCCCCGGGGCCGGCAGTTCCTTGCCGGGGACCAGATGGGCTACGCCCGGGCAACATCCTCCCAGGCCTCCGGGGCTTCCCTCGTCCGGCCCGCGGCGTGGCAAAGTGCCCAGGGACGGGCTCCACGGATCCCGGGCAGTCCCCTGCCGGGCACCCGGGCCCCGAGAGCTCCGGTTGTCCTCCCCGTGTCTGAGGCCCAGCCGGCATCCCCCGAGCCCACCCCGGGAAGCAGAGCCCCCCCGAGCCCTTGGCGGGTGGGCGGGCAGGTGGGGGCCCTACCGCTATGGCTTGGACAGACGGGAGTCCTTTCAGGTGCCGGCCATCCGGTCGCTCCTTTCCCCTCGGCCATCTGGTCACGCGCAATGCTTTCCAATGGGGCGACCAGATGGCCGGGCCGGCCTGGAAGTCCCGATGAGGGTCCATTTGCCTCCCGGATCCCAGCCAGGGCTCCAGGAGGCCGGCCGCGTTCGCCCCTAGGGTCCCCTCCGTCACCCGGAGCGCGTGGATTACAAGAAAGGACGGTAGCCTTCCTCCGGATTAGTAGGGGCAGGGTATGTCGGAACACCCCTCTGGCGCTGGCGGTTCTTTGCCGGGGACCAGATGGGCTGCTCCCGGGCTACATCCTCCCAGACCTCCGGGGCTTCCCTCCTCCGGCCCGCGGCGTGGCAAAGTGCCCAGGGATGGGCTCCACGGGTCCCGGGCAGTCCTCCGCCGGGCGCCCGGGCCCGCGGGCCCCGAGAGCTCCGGTGGTCGTCCCCATGCCTGAGGCCCAGCCGGGGTCCCCCGAGCCCACCCCGGGAAGCAGAGTCCCCCCGAGACCTTGGCGGGTGGGCAGGCGGGAGCCCTACCGCTATGGCAGACGGGAGTCTTCAGGTGCCGGCCATCTGGTCGCTCCTTGCCCCTCGGCCATCTGGTCGCGCGCAAGGCTTTCCAATGGGGCGACCAGATGGCTGGGCCGGCCTGGAAGTCCTGATGAGGGTCCATTCGCCTCCCGGATCCCAGCCAGGGCTCCAGGAAGCCGGGTGTGTTCGCCCCTTGGGTCCCCTCCGTCACCCGAAGCGCGCGGGTTACAAGAAAGGGGGGTAGCCTTCCTCCGGATTACTAGGGACAGGGTACTCTGGGACCCCTCTCGGTCCTCAGCCGGCAGCTGGATGGGCCCGGGTGCCGCCCCATCCCCGGGGCCTGCCGCGTGGGAGGTTGCCCGGGAAGGGGTCCGGAGGGCCTGGGGAGGCTTCCTCTGTGCCTGTGGTCCTGGGAGCCCCGGCTGGGTCCAGGGGCCGGGCCCCTGGTCGGGGTCTCCGGCCCCGTCCCCCGGCACTGCCAAAGGCCCGGGACGGGCTTCCGTTGTGGCCGGGGAGCCTCCCCTCGCTGGCTTGGGTTCAGGAGCTCTGGCCGGGCCCCTGGGGGCCCCAGGGAGGGCGGCCTCCCCACCCCGGGCTCCGTCCTGGGTCCTGCCGCGTGGCAGGGTGCCCGGGGCGGGGTCCGGAGGGCCCGGGGAGGCTCCCCCTGTGCCTCCGGGCCTGGGAGCCCCGGCTGGGTCCAGGGGTCCGGGCGGGCCCCGGGTGGGGGGCTCTGTCCCCGGGCCCCGGGCCCCGTCCCCCAGGCCGGCAGCACTCCCAAAGGCCCGGGACGGGGTTCCGTTGTGGCCGGGGAGCCTCCCCTCGCTCGTCTGGGTTCAGGAGCGCCGGCCGGGCCCCTGGGTGCCCCGGGGAGGGCGGCCTCCCCACCCCGGGCTCCGTCCTGGGTCCTGCAGCGTGGCAGGGTGCCTGGGGCGGGGTCCGGAGGGCCCGGGGAGGCTTCCCCTGCGCCTCCGGGCCCGGGAGCCCCGGCTGGGTCCAGGGGCACGGTCGGGCCCCGGGTTGGGGTCTCCATCCCCTGGCCCCGGCCCCCGCCCTGCGGCACTGCCAAAGGCCCGGGACGGGGTTCCATTGTGGCCGGGTAGCCTCCCCTCGCTGGATTGGGTTCAGGAGCTCCGGTCAGGCCCCTGGGGGCCCCGGGGAGGGCGGCCTCCTCACCCCGGGCTCTGTCCTGGGTCCTGCCGCGTGGCAGGGTGCCTGGGGTGGGGTCTGGAGGGCCCGGGGAAGCTCCCCCTGCGCCTCCGGGCCTGGGAGCCCCGGCTGGGTCCAGGGGCCCGGTCGGGCCCCGGGTTGGGGTCTCCATCCCCTGGCCCCGTCCCCCTGCCTGCGGCACTGCCATAGGCCTGGGACGGGGTTCGGTTGTGGCCGGGGAGCCTCCCCTCGCTGGATTGGGTTCAGGAGCTCTGGTCGGGCCCCTGGGGGCCCCGGGGAGGGCGGCCTCCCCACCCCGGGCTCCGTCCTGGATCCTGCCACGTGGCAGGGTGCCTGGGGCGGGGTCCGGAGGGCCCGGGGAGGCTCCCCCTGTGCCTCCTGGCCTGGGAGACCTGGCTGGGTCCAGGGGCCCGGTCGGGCCTCGGGTTGGGGTCTCCGTCCCCTTGCCCCGTCCCCCGGCCTGCGGCACTGCCCAAGGCCCGGGACGGGGTTCCATTGTGGCTGGGGAGCCTCCCCTCGCTGGATTGGGTTCAGGAGCTCCGGTCGGGCCCCTGGGGGCCCTGGGGAGGGCGGCCTCCCCACCCCGGGCTCCGTCCTGGGTCCTGCCGCGTGGCAGGGTGCCTGGGGCGGGGTCCGGAGGGCCCGGGGAGGCTCCCCCTGCGCCTCCGGGCCCGGGAGCCCCGGCTGGGTCCAGGGGCCCGGTCGGGCCCTGGGTCGCAGTCTCCGTCCCCTGGCCCCGTCCCCAGGCCTGCGGCACTGCCAAAGGCCAGGGACGGGGTTCCGTTGTGGCCGGGGAGCCTCCCATCGCTCGTCTGGGTTCAGGAGCTCCGGCCGGGCCCCTGGGGGCCCCGGGGAGGGCGGCCTCCCCACCCCGGGCTCCGTCCTGGGTCCTGCCGCGTTGCAGGGTGCCCGGGGCGGGGTCCGGAGGGCCCGGGGAGGCTCCCCCTGTGCCTCCAGGCCTGGGAGCCCCGGCTGGGTCCAGGGGCCCGGGCGGGCCCCGGGTGGGGGGCTCCGTCCCTGAGCACCGTCCCCCAGGCCGGCGGCACTCCCAAAGGCCCGGGACGGGGTTCCGTTGTGGCCAGGGAGCCTCCCCTCGCTCGACTGGGTTCAGGAGCTCCGGCCGGGCCCCTGGGTGCCCCGGGGAGGGCGGCCTCCCCACCCCGGGCTCTGTCCTGGGTCCTGCCACGTGGCAGGGTGCCTGGGGTGGGGTCCGGAGGGCCCGGGGAGGCTCCCCCTGCGCCTCCGGGCCCGGGAGCCCCGGCTGGGTCCAGGGGCCCGGTCGGGCCCCGGGTTGGGGTCTCCATCCCCTGGCCCCGTCCCCCGGCCTGCGGCACTGCCAAAGGCCAGGGACGGGGTTCCGTTGTGGCCGGGGAGCCTCCCATCGCTCGTCTGGGTTCAGGAGCTCCGGCCGGGCCCCTGGGGGCCCCGGGGAGGGCGGCCTCCCCACCCCGGGCTCCGTCCTGGGTCCTGCCGCGTTGCAGGGTGCCCGGGGCGGGGTCCGGAGGGCCGGGGAGGCTCCCCCTGTGCCTCCGGGCCTGGGGGCCCCGGGTGGGGGGCTCCGTCCCCGGGCACCGTCCCCCAGGCCGGCGGCACTCCCAAAGGCCCGGGACGGGGTTCCGTTGTGGCCGGGGAGCCTCCCCTCGCTCGTCTGGGTTCAGGAGCTCCGGCCGGGCCCCTGGGTGCCCCGGGGAGGGAGGCCTCCCCACCCCGGGCTCTGACTGGGTCCTGCCGCGTGGCATGGTGCCTGGGGCGGGGCATGGAGGGCCCGGGGAGGCTCCCCCTGCGCCTCCGGGCCTGGGAGCCCCGGCTGGGTCCAGGGGCCCGGTCGGGCCCCGGGTTGGGGTCTCCATCCCCTGGCCCCGTCCCCCGGCCTGCGGCACTGCCAAAGGCCCGGGACGGGGTTCCATTGTGGCCGGGGAGCCTCCCCTCGCTGGATTGGGTTCAGGAGCTTCGGTCAGGCCCCTGGGGGCCCCGGGGAGGGCGGCCTTCCCACCCCGGGCTCTGACTGGGTCCTGCCGCGTGGCATGGTGCCTGGGGCGGGGCATGGAGGGCCCGGGGAGGCTCCCCCTGCGCCTCCGGGCCTGGGAGCCCCGGCTGGGTCCAGGGGCCCGGTCGGGCCCCGGGTTGGGGTCTCCATCCCCTGGCCCCGTCCCCCGGCCTGCGGCACTGCCAAAGGCCTGGGACGGGGTTCCGTTGTGGCCGGGGAGCCTCCCCTCGCTGGATTGGGTTCAGGAGCTCCGGTCGGGCCCCTGGGGGCCCCGGGGAGGGCGGCCTCCCCACCCCGGGCTCCGTCCTGGGTCCTGCCGCGTGGCAGGGTGCCTGGGGCGGGGTCCAGAGGGCCCGGGGAGGCTCCCCCTGTGCCTCCGGGCCTGGGAGACCTGGCTGGGTCCAGGGGCCCGGTCGGGCCTCGGGTTGGGGTCTCCGTCCCCTGGCCCCGTCCCCCGGCCTGCGGCACTGCCAAAGGCCAGGGACGGGGTTCCGTTGTGGCCGGGGAGCCTCCCATCGCTCGTCTGGGTTCAGGAGCTCCGGCCGGGCCCCTGGGGGCCCCGGTGAGGGCGGCCTCCCCACCCCGGGCTCCGTCCTGCATCCTGCCGTGTGGCAGGGTGCCCGGGGCAGGGTCCGGAGTGCCCGGGGAGGCTTCCCCAGTGCCTCCGGGTCTGGGAGCCCCGGCTGGGTCCAGGGGCCCGGTCGGGCCCCGGGTGGGGGTCCCCGACCCCGGGTCCCTTCCCACAGCCTGCCGCTCTGCCAAGGGCTCGGGACTGGGGTCTGTCGGTCCCGTGCAGGCCTCCCCTGCTTGTCGAGGTTTTCTGCGGGCCCCGGGTCGGAGGGCCCGCCGGGTCCCCCACGCAGCCTCCATGGCTGAGGCTCAGCCGGGGCCCTGGGCCTCCGGCCCCCCATGCCCCTGCACCCGCTCACTCGTTTGTTGGGGCGCAGAGCGACCAGATACCTTCCCTTCCGAGCCTGGCCATCTGGTCGCGCCTGTCCCCCTCGGCCATCTGGTCGCGCACGTCCCATTTTTCTAAGTTTCCTTCGGCCATCTGGTCGCGCACGTCCCTTTTTTCTAAGTTTCCTTCGACCATCTGGTCGCGCACCATGCTTTCCTATGGGGGGCGACCAGATGGCCGGGCTCGCCTGGAAGTCTCGATGAGGGTCCATTTGCCTCCCGGATCCCAGCGAGGGCTCCAGGAGGTCGCGTACTTTCGCGCCTTGGGTACCCTCTGTCACCTCGTGCGCATGGATTACAAGAAAGGGGGGTAATTTTCCTCCGGATTACTAGGGAGAGGGTCAATCAGAGCGCCGAGTGGTTTTGCGATTCTGAATCAGGGGAAGGCAGACCCGGGGCCCGCCCGCTGGGGCCCCCAGGGGCCCGGGTACGCTCCTGCCTCTCAGCCCCTTACCGATGGTCCTTTCTCTCCGAGTTTTCTGGGGCAGACCCCCGTGAGGTCCGTGGATCCCGAGACAGGGGAAGGCAGCACCAGGGCCCTCCCGAAGCGTGGCCCCCAGGGGCCCGGGTATGCACACCTGCCTCTCAGCCCCCTTCCCGATGGTCCTTTTTCTCCGAGTTTGCTGGGTCAGAGCTCCGTGAGGTCCGGCGATCCAGAGGCGGGGGAAGGCAGACCCGGGGCCCGCCCGCCGGGGCCCCCAGGGGTCCGGGTACGCTCCTGCCTCTCAGCCCATTCCTGATGGTCCTAACTTCGCCAGGTTTGCTGGGTCAGACCTCCGTGAGGTCCGGCGACTGTGAGACAGGGAAGGCAATGCCTGGGCCCGCCTGCTGGGGGCCCCCGGGGGCCCGGGTGCGTGCCTTCCTCCCGGCCCCTGTTGATGGGCTCTCCCTTTGAGCCCGCTCACCCTGGGAGCAGGCAGGGATCTGAAGCCGCCATCCCCCCAGTACAGGGTCGCCTGCAGAGGGGATGCCCCGGCTGTATTCTGATCGATTGGGCACTCTCGGTCCGTTTAGGGATGGACTGCTTGGCCAGCCTCGGCTGTTGTTTCAAGCGATTAGCTTCCTCCCCGCATGGACTGTCCGACTCGAGGGCCTGCCTCCTGGCGGGAGGCCCTTTACCCTACCCAGCAGAGCGAAGGCTGA
>NC_140590.1:1874734575-1875077075 GCF_964204655.1 Triturus cristatus
TGCACCCCACACACTGCTGCACGCCACACACTGCTGCACGCTGCACACTGCTGCATGCCGCACACTGCTGCACACCGCACAATGCTGCACGAAACACTGCTGCATGCCACACACTGCTGCACGCCACACACTGCTGCACACTACACACTGCTGCATGCCACACACTGCTGCACGCCGCACAATGCTACACGAAACACTGCTGCACGCCACACACTGCTGCACGGCACACACTGCTGCACACCACACACTGCTGCACACTGCTGCATTACTCACTGCTGCATGACACTGCTGCATGCAGCACACTGCTGCACACCGCACACTGCTGCACGCCGCTGCACGCCACACAGTGCTGCATGCCTCACTGTGAGACCGGCCTCGTGGCATGGACCCTCCCGACCAGTAATTGACTCCTGCAACCACCCCTGATCCCCCGGTATCACAGACTTCCGGCCACCCTGGCCCCGTAACCCACCAGCCGGCCGGGGCCCCAGCAAAAACCTAGACACTACCGCGCATGCCCGGCCAAGGGAGAGAGAAACCCCCCAAGCAAGACCGGGAGGCGCCGTCTCTGTCACACCTCTGGTCTCCTCCCCAAGGAGGGTTTCGATCGACCACCAGGCCCCCGGTGAGCGGGCGCCTCGCCTGCTGGGTGTCTGGACGCCCTCCCAGACCAACCTGAACAGATCAAAGAGCCGAGCGGCAGGAAATCCCAACACACCGCCCCCAGGGCACCAAGACCCCTCTCTGCGAGGACTCCGGACTTCAAAGAGGAGGGGGAGTATAACAAGGGGTGCTGAAGGGACAGGCGGCAGAGAAGACCGGGACCTACAAGAGCCCTGCTGACCTGGTCGCGGCTCGACCGACCTCTGAACCCAAGGAAGCTACCTGACCCACGGAACCATCTGAGCCCTGCTGACGCCGTCGCGGCTCCACGAACTCTGGAACCATCTGAGCCCTGCTGACGCTGTCGCGGCTCCCCAAACTCTGAAACCATCTGAGCCCTGCTGACACTGTCGCGGCTCCACGAACTCCGAAACCATCTGAGCCCTGCTGACGCTGTTGCGGCTCCCCGAACTCTAAAACCATCTGAGCCCTGCTGACGCTGTCGCGGCTCCATGAACTCTGAAACCACCTGAGCCCAGCTGACGCTGTCGCGTCTCCACGAACTCTGAAACCATCTGAGCCTTGCTGACGCTGTCGCGGCTCCGCGAACTCTGAAACCATCTGAGCCCTGCTGACGCTGTCGCGGCTCCCCGAACTCTAAAACCATTTGTGCCTGCTGAGAGACTCGCGGCGCTCCTATCCTGAAGAACCGACTGAGATTGCCGAGTGAACCCAAATCCCCCAGCTCGAGGATTGAGAGCTGTGCAAAGGATACTCCACCAAAACACTGACTCAAAGACTGTCCCGCTACCCCAATACCCTCATCACGAAACCGTCGCCGCTTGTGGCCTCGCTCCAACGGCTGTTGCCCGGATCATAAGGATCCCAAGAAACTATCGATAAAGTATACTGTCTTACTAAGAACTACTGTGTGGTGTCCCTCTGTCAAAGTATAAGCTCAGCGCGTACGATCCTAGGAACGAGACCCTTCCAGGAGGGGCCTCCCCGCCGGTGCTCGGCCTATTCTGGGAGAGGGTGGTCAAAGGGTGGTCAGGAGCGTATTCCGAAGCCTCCCCGAGAACGCCTTTCCAACATTTGGTGGCAGACGACGGGATCCGAGCCGACACCTAGAGATCGTACAGCAGACGGCTGACGCACTACCGAAGGGAGATGGAAGGAGAAACCGCCATGAGTGCCGCAGGAACCAACACCAGCCCAACGTTCCGAGAGGACCGGTTGGAACACTATATGCACCGAGAACTGAAACAGTTCTGCAAGGACCTTGGAATCGCTACCACCGGATTAAGCACCAAAGAAGATTTCCAGGAAGCATTGAAGACCTGGGTCGAGGCAGGAGCTTCCCTGCCCCAAACCGAAGGAGACGCCTGAGAAACAGAGCCGCCAAACGAACCCCGGAGCATCCCGGTAAGGAGCAACGCCACCGAGGGGGGTCTATCCCCGGAAGAGATAGCGGACCGAGAGAGGGGCCGCAACCATGAACTAGAACTAGCCAAACTAAAAATAGAGGGAGAGCTAAAATTGGCCGAGAAAAAGTTAGCCGTAGAACAATTACGCCTACAAGGGGAACTCGAGGAGAAGAAACGCCAGCGAGAACACGAAGAAAGAAAACTTCAGCCAGAACACGAACGCAGCCTAAAAGAGATCGAACTCAAGGCCAAGAGTGAGGAGTCCAGATCCACGGGAAACCAACCAACCTCCCCAGCCGTGGAACCAAAGGTCCACATTCCCAAGGATGTGGTGAAAGAATACTATAAGAACGACGACATCCAGCAGTGGTTCAAGGCCTACGAAGTCGCCATGACCTCCCACCGAGTTCCAGAGAAGGATTGGGGGGCTGGCTTGTGGGGCCGGTTCCTGAGCGAGGGGAGAGATACCCTGCTGGACCTGCCTTCCACGGTGCTGAATTCCTACAGCCACATGAAAGAAGCCCTATTAGCCAGATATGAACTCACCCCCGAGATGTACCGGCAACGGTTTCGGGACTGCAAAAAAATACCCGGTACTACGTGGGTGGAGTACGTGAACTTTTACAGCAGAGCCTTGGACGTGTGGATCAAGGGCAGCAAGGTCTCCACCTTTGAGGAACTGTTTGACCTGATAGCATTGAAGTACCGGGTAATTTAAACCCAGCGGTGCAGGGGAACACACCCTAAGACTTCGGGTTCTTCCTGTTTCAGACCTACAGAAACACAGAGTCTTCTTGGTGAAGTCAAAGATCGCTTTATTGGCTGCAGACCAATTACAGGTATCCGAGAAGTACAACGGCATGTATGTTCTCAGGAGACTGCTTAAAGTTACAGCAACGGGCTTCTCCTTAAATACAAAATATCATGCTTCAGGCACACATTCCTTGTTTTATGATATGGTCATATACATGTATTCATTACAAACGAAAAGGCAGAGTCATGATGACCATCCCACATTCCAGTTAGGCCAGCCCACAATTATTTACCCAGCAAGGCTCAGATCCCACATCAGATATCAACGGGCCCCAATAAACACGGGCAGCTCCTGTTTGTAAAACAAGCCATAAAACAGGAACAGTCAGGTGTGAAAGAGATTAGCCGGAGGCTTGTGTTCATGAAGAGGCTTTATGGTGTGTCAAACCCTGATGCTAATCACAGGTGGCCGTAGGACGGGGAGCTCGTGGGACCGGGCTGACCTGGGGCAGCGGAGCCAAGCTGCCCAGGTCACAGAGAAGTCAAAGGAAGGCACATGTGATCTAAAGGGCCGTATTTGTTCGTAATGTGTAGCCTATGTGAGGGCAACAATAAGATGGCCACTGCTCCAAGATAGAACCCGCGAAGTCAATATCTAATATCATATATGGAGTGCATTTATCGATATAACGCTATGCAAAGCGCTTGTACATATCGCATTGTCCATTCGCGGTTCGGTGATACCGGAATAAACAGGGGTAGGGCCCTGTCTCCTACGCGGTCCCAAATTTCAAAGTACCACAGACCCTCCTTTTGCCCTTACATAGGCAATAACTATACTCACATCAGTCCGAGTCTAGGTCAGTATTCATGAAGTCATGGAGATGTTGCTGTAGCATCATCCTATTACTTAGCTCGTCCCTCGATACAGGTTTCCTTACACATAATGTGGCACAAAGGCCACATATCGCAGGAGCACACTGTATGCACAGACAGAACAGGAAAGAGATGGCTAGGATCATTCCAATGACCATCAGAATCTTCCAACCCCAGGTAGATATCAATTCCCAGAACCACTCCACCAGTGACCAATCTCCTTTATCCACGTGTATGGATTCAGATATTTTATGCAGTTTGGAGATGGCTTGATAAACTGTTGGAGCGTTATCTGGTATGAAAATGCAACAACTGGATTGAATGACCTTACATACCCCACCGCGGTCTGCAAGTATGACGTCTAGAACCATGCGGTTCTGCAAAGTCATGAGGCGATCCGCTTGGAGCTCTGCTGTCAAATTACCAAGGGCACCAGCCGTAACATTAACAGTGGATTCAACCACACGAGTCAGTTGTCTCAGGTTCCTACTATTGACCATAGGTCCCCAAAACGGCAGGAAACCCAAAAAGAAGTCTCCTGCTTCCTGACCGGCAGTATCCTCCTTACTAATCACGCCTCTCACAACTCTGGTCTTGTGATAGTCAGAGGCGGCAGTGAATGTTGGCGGTAGCAAGTTTGCAATATAACATGTGCCCGAAAAATCAGGGGGCAACCATGTATATGCTCGGTCATTGCAGACAAAATGTGTGCCCTTGGCAGCCAAAAACGCAGGGGAAAACTGTGATGGGAAAGTGTACGTTTCAGTACAGTCACTTCTCCCCAGTTGAGCTCTTGGATTCTGACCATTACCATGCAAACAGAACCGACCTAGCTGGGGCACGACCCAAATTGGGGATGAGATTTTTCGCTGTCTTTCACCCAGACTAATACTATACCCCGTCGCGTTCCACCCTACATAAGCTCGCAATTCATCCTTGGGAATGGATGAGTAGGCGTCGACATCTCTGCTCATATCGGCGACTCCTCTCATTAGGGCTTTATTATTTGTGCTAGGTCTGATGGAACGCGGTTGTCGCGGGGAGCAGGCGTCTAATGCAAAAAGGAACATGGTCTGGAATGCCCATGACGATCCGTTGTAACTAAACGGCAGCACCAGATAAGGAATACCCTTGTTAATGGTATGTGGCATTAAACCACACACCCAGCAATTGGTTGCATTCATGACTAGTTGGTGCTGGTGCAGGAGCTGAATAAACGAGTTGTTTATGAACTCGGATCGTCTGGCTTGTTCGTGTTCAGGCAGAGGGTGAAAAGAGTGTGAGGAGACAGTAGGAAGAGGCATAGGCTGTTCAGTGGGTGCAAATGGTACTTGAGAGGAGAAGAATACAAGTCCTACAGTAAACACCATCATACTACATAATACAAACAGGCATAATAATACAAAACGTTTGCTTTTCATTATTCTAAATATTTTCGTTTTAAAGTTCGTTTTCTCAGCGGGTCTCTCCATCTTGAAAAACTCCATCCTCTAATCGTGCCGCTCGCGGCGGGTGAGTATCTTCTGCTAAGGAGTACGCCTGTCAGTCCAGGGAACGCCCCAGACCGACCAGAACCGTTGACCTAACGTCGTCGGCCTGTAACCCAAAGTCTTGTCACCGCGACCCTGCGGCTGAACCCGGATGGTGGTTCGAAAAATAAAAATCAAAAAGTCCTTCAGATGGGAGAGCTATAATATCAAAAGGAAATAGTAAAGGAAGGGAATCTTTATTTGTCCATAAGCTTTGGTCTCAAGTTGTATCTGTTAGTGCCACGTACTGTTTGGTCTTGAAACAAGAGTTCAGGCTCTGTGGTGTCCAATCGAATTGACGGTGGCACAGCTTCTTGCAGAATATCGTCACTCTCTTTACCTGAAGTCGTGCCTCTTATGTGTGCATCACTGAATGGTACAAAACGAGGTACAGTGTTTGTTTCAGAATCGGCGATACCCTCCTGGACCCACCGGTCATATGGTAGGGGCAAAGGGACTATTTTACAATGGGTGCAATGAATCCAGTTCTTCTTCCCTTTCACTCGAACCGCTGATCTTGTTGATAGAAGTACGAGGTGAGGGCCGATCCAACGAGGCTCATCGTTGTTTTTCCGCTGAAAGTTCTTTACAAGCACCCAAGAGCCAGGATCAATGGGGTGTCCAGGGGCTTCAGAGGCCTGAGGCAGAGTATCATGCACCTGTTGGTGTAAAACACGCAATTTAGCCGTCAATTCATACAGGTAGTCAAGCAGTACTGGGTG
This sequence comes from Triturus cristatus, assembly GCF_964204655.1. Taxonomy (NCBI): domain Eukaryota; kingdom Metazoa; phylum Chordata; class Amphibia; order Caudata; family Salamandridae; genus Triturus; species Triturus cristatus. The sequence goes on from NC_140590.1 coordinate 1,874,740,486, forward strand.
TTCAATTTCGCTGAATTTTGTAGGTCTTGGCACACCCCATACATTGGCGGGGTGACCGAAAACTATTTCATAGGGACTAAGTCCCACTCGTGAGTGTACAGTCATTCTTGTGGACAGGAGTGCTAAAGGCAGAGCGTCAGGCCATTTAAGACCGGAGCTCGCCTGGATTTTGGCCAGCTTTAGTTTCAGAGTGCCATTTTAGCACTCTACTAATCCAGCTGATTGGGGGTGATTTGCAGCGTGGAATTTTTGCTTTATCCCTAAACCTTCACACACATTCTTCATCACTCGACCCAAAAACTCACTCCCATTATCACTCCACACCATTCTTGGCATTCCAAACCTAGGGAAAAATTCTTTCACAAGGGCTTTGGCTGTGGAAAGAGCAGTGTTGTCTTTTAGGGGATAGGCTTCTATCCATTTTGAAAAAGCGCAAACAACAACCAGTACATATTTCAAGTTTTTGCACCTTTCCATGTGGATAAAATCTAGCTGCAAAACCTCAAATGGATATGATGGAGGCGCAAAATGACCAGCTGGAGTTGGGGTTCCTCTACCAGGGTTATACTTCAAACATACCATACAATACTTAACCACATTCTCTGCACACTTGGGAATTCCAGCATTCTGCCACACTGGAGCCAACAACTTACAGATTCCTTTCTTACTGATATGTGCCATTCCATGTGCCATAGTAACCACTGGAAGCACATATGCGTCAGGTAGCAACCATCGCCGATGTTCCGACAAATCAACCCAACAACCATTCTCATCCAATTTACCCGTACTTTCTCTCCACTTGCTCAACTCTTTATCCGTGGCTTCAGCTTGAAGGGACTTCACGCTTTCTATCGTGTCTTCACACATTCCAACATCACCAACCCATCTTGCAGGGCCTGCAACATACATTCGAGTCTTCACATCCTTCGCTGTTTCTTTCGCGGTTTCATCAGCAAACGCATTACCACGACCAACATCATCAGTGACTTTCTTGTGCGCACTGCATTTCATAATCGCAACTTGTAACGGTAGGGTCAGTGACTCAAGGAGATCATTCAGCAACTTGCCATTCTGAATTTTAGCTCCATGCGAAGTCAGGAACCCACGTTCTTTCCACAATCGCCCAAAACTATGCGCCACACCAAAGGCGTACTGACTATCCGTATATATGTTCACTTTCATTCCTTCAGACAACACACATGCTCTTGTAAGGGCAATCAATTCTGCTGCTTGAGCCGAACCATGTGGCACACGCGCAGTTTCCACAATCGTGTGCAATGTCGTGATAGCATATGAAGCAGTCGTATCACCATTCGGAAGCCTAAAGCACGAACCATCCACCCATAAGGTACCATCACACTCAGTCAGGGGAGTATCTTTAAGATCTATTCTCCCTTTTGTCTCTTCTTCTGTTCTGAACAGGCAATCATGTTGCTCAATCTCGTCTATGTCTGCTGGGATCGGCAATAATGTAGCTGGGCTCAACGTGTTGCATCTCTTTATGTGTATATGGTTTGCTAACAGTGTTAATTCATATCCTGACAATCGCGCACTAGTCAAGTGCTCTGTCTTGGTCCTGTTTAACAATGTGTCCACAGCATGTGGAACCATTACAATCAATGTATTATCCATCACTAGTCCAGCAGACTGTCGAATAGACATAGCTGCTGCAGCTGTAGCTCTCAGACAACTTGGCAATGCCCTAGCTACCGGGTCCAAGGTTGATGAAAAATATGCGCATGGACGCGGTCTGTCGCCAAAAGGCTGTGTTAATACTGATAATGCGCAACCGTCTTTTTCGTGAACATACAATGTAAAAGGCTTGCTGTAGTCAGGGGTACCCAACACAGGAGCTGAACATAATGCATCACGCAATTCCAAAAAACTTTTCTGACACTCTTCAGACCATGGGATAGGATTCGGTGTGTCTTTACATGTTAATGCTAACAAAGGTTTTGCCAACAAAGAAAAATTTGGTATCCAGTGCCTACAGTATGAAGTAATGCCCAGGAAAGCACGCACTTCTCTCTGTGTTCTTGGCACGCTCAATTGTGCAATGGCTTGGATTCTTTCTGGGGTCAGTTTCCTTCCCTCCTTCGATAAGAGATGACCTAAGTAGGTCACTTCTTGTCGACAATATTGCAACTTGGAAAGAGATACTTTGTGATGAAAAGCGGACAAATGGTGCAACAATGCCAATGTAGCTTCTTTGCAAATCATTTCAGTATCCGCGGCGATTAGTAAATCGTCAACGTACTGAATGAGGATAGCGCCACTAGGTAAAACCAGTGCATCAAGCTGCGCTTTCAAAGCTTGGCTGTATATTGAGGGACTTTCACAGTAGCCCTGGGGAGCGCGTTTAAAGCGGAAGCTTCGACCTCCTAAACTGAAACCAAAGATGTCCCTGCTCTCCTCTGCAATTGGGATGCTAAAGAAAGCATTCTTTAAATCGATTACTGAGAACCATGCAGCGGAGGCTGGAATCATAGTTAACAAGGCAGTTATATCAGGGACAACTGGAAACTGTGGCACAACAATCTTATTAACCTCTCTAAGATCAATCACAAATCTGTAAACAGGTGGCTGTGAAGGGTCCGTTCGTTTTAAGACAGGTAAAACAGGACTATTGCAAACGTTGCCTCTTGTTTCCTCAATTACACCCTTTTTAATCAAATCGTTGACAATTGCTAACAACGCTCTCCGACCTTCATTGGAGATCTTAGACTGGGGAATGCGTGGCAATCTGACGTTGGCTTTTAAAGTGACCACATATGGCGGTATTTCCAAGAGACCCACATCATTGGGACCAGTAGCCCAAAGGACATCCGGAAGGGATGACAATTCAGGTGGCATTGCATTCTTAGACAAATACATCGGGGAAATCACTTCCTTCCCTAATGTAAGTTGCACTCCTCTGGGAGAACAATATAGTGTTGCGTGCAATCGTTTTAACAAATCTAACCCTAACAAATTTTCACCGCAACCTGTCGTTAGGATGAGGGGTGCTTCTAACTCGCAAGGTCCAACAGAAAGTGGCATAGGGCTAGAAATCGGGTTCCTAACTGGGGCGCCAGAAAAACCTACTGAAACATTCATTTCGCCAGACAAAGGCGCGCCAGGGAGTATTGAATGCATAATTGAACTCTTTGCAGCACCAGTATCCAGCAGGAAGGGTTCTGTTACACCCGCTGTAGTTACCTTAACATATGGTCCACTCTGATCCACTGGCACTGAAACAACTCCCTCTCTCTGTCTACGGCTGTCCTAGTAATCACTACCTTCCACATTGTCGTCTTCTGCATAATAATCATTATTATAGTACTGAGCTGTATTTCCAGTTGCATTGGCTTGCTGATCAAAGCTATTTATGGTATTTTGAGGCGGAAGAGGACGCGCGTTCTGGGGAACATTTCCATGCCCTCTACCTCTAGGAGCTTGTTGACCACCTCTACCTCTTGTGCCATACGCGTTATTAGTACGCTGCATTAATTTAGGACAACTATACTTAAAGTGACCTTCCTCCCTGCAATATGAACATTGGTTGGGACCTATAGGGATACGTGGTTGGTAATACCCATTAATTTGCTGGTTATTCTGAAACTGTTGGGGTTGCTGATAGATACCTTGGGTTTGCCTATAATTATTCTGGCCTCCACGTGGCGGATAAGCCTGCTGTAAAAGGACCTTCGTTTTCAATTCTTTCGTTTTCTTATCTGTTCTATCTTTCTCGTCTTTATCTCTATTTTCACAATACTGTGCAGTAGCCAGTATTTGCGCTGAAGAGGAAACAGCCCAAGAACTTTCTGAATCTTTTAATTTCTTACACAACTCGGGGAGTAAATTCTGCACAAATTTATCAACAAACAATCGTTGCCCACCTTCAGTACTCATGTCTTGACCACTGTGGTCGATAAACGTTTCTTCAAACCTTGTAAAGAAATCAGACACAGTCTCATCTTTCTTCTGCTTACAGGCAGATAGTTTATCCTAGTTTACGCGCATCGCGGGCATTATAGTTTTCATGTATGTAATAATCCTACCAGGGAGTTCTGCTACCAAAGGGTCAGGTTTCGCGCCACCAACGTGTCTAGTGTCCGCAGCGATGATATTAGCCCATGTGTCCCCTAGTTCTGCAGCATGATCCGTATTACGAATGGATCCCCATAAAGGATGTGGAACCACATTCCCAAACAACATATCTATGTCAGCCAGATTCATGACACACGATTCTGCAGTTTGCGATAACTCCTTATAATATCCTGTAGGGTTTTTACGGGGGTCAGGCAATGTCTGCTTAAGCGCTAACACCTCAGAACGCTTCCATGGGAAATGTACCCAAACACGCTGAAAATGTGCTAAGACAGGTGGATTAGCGTTTGGATCAGCGGGCCTCCAGACTGGAGGAACCTCACGCATCGGGTATTGACGTGCTTTTACCTTTTTCCCCATAGGGGATTCTTGTTCGAACAATTATTGTTGACACTCATCATTCCTGAAGGATAGTAAAGTCGCGATTGCCTTATCAACATCGGGACCCACAATTGTACCTGTTCCGAAATCGAACCGCACTCGACATAACTCCTGCGGGTTTGAGTTTGAAACATGATCTTCCAATTCCTCACAAAGGCATTCACACATTTTGTCAAAGACATACCTCTGTTTTGGGGCATCCCATTGGTGGAAAACGTTAACAACTGATTCCACATCATAGAGTGAAGGGAAACCAATCCACCTACGCGCTAGATGGTCTAACACCTCCTTCTCTTCAGGACCAGGCAGCTGACTGCGCAATTGCTTTCGTTGTAAACCAGGGGTCACACTAGATGACCCAAAGAGGGGTGACATTAAACTAGTCACTACATTAGCTAGACGCTGTCGTGCTGAAGGAGCAGTTGAGGCGAAAATGGGGGGATAGACAGAGGGAAGAAAAGCGGATTCAGATACAGGTACCTGGGTAGTGTAAGAAGGAGCGCCAGGGGAGGCAGCCGATGTGCTAGGCAGAGTCGCGGGAAGCGCAGGGGCAACAGATAACAAAACTGGCGGCCCTTGAGGGGGCTGCATCGTAGGGATAGGAGCCGGCTGAGGAGGAGCTGGCGGCTGTGGCAAGGCTTGCGGCATATTAACCGGAGGCTGCACATTTACAAGCTGGGGAGGCGCTGTGGCATTTTGTGCGTACGGGGGTGGCGAACTTAGCAAATGGGACATTAGAGAATCTTTCTCTTTCTCTTTCGTGTCTTCTTGTGTAAGGGGAGACAAAACCGGGTAACATTTGTCGATCCCTAATTTGCGCTGTCTGTGTAACTGCTCATTCATTTGTTCCTCCTCATTATCTTTAAATTGCACAGCTGCTTGCATCATTGACATACCTTTTTCTCTCTTATTCTTTTTCGCTAGCTTAATTTCCTTTTGTTTGGCTTCCTTTCGCCATAGGCGGAAAGAATCAAACATCGCCGGCCGGGCTTTCTTTTTAAACAATTTAACTTCCAAATTATCTAAAACATCGGTATCGAAACTACCATTTTGGGGCCATTTTAAAACACCGTCCTCTCTGGTGTATCTGATCCATACTTCATTATATGCAATGGGGCTCACACCATGTTTTACATAAAGCTCATAAGTTGGAGTTCCAATTGGAGGAACCGGACACGAATCCTCCAACTGGGAATCCCTTCTACAACCCAAACAAAACAATTTTCCAAATACACTAGAACCAGGCATCTTTGCTCACTAGTTTAGTTTCAAACTTCAAAGGATTATCGATTACGATAGTCTCGTGAATACACGAGTCCTCTGGCTTTGGGACTTGCAAGCACCAAATCAGAATGATCCCGAAGGATACCAAAAATCCCGAAGGATACCAACAAACTGGGAGACGCTCCACTTATACTTAACTGAATATCGATGATCGATGGCGTCACCAGAAGACTCTCTCAATTGTTTCGCTCTACCAAATCGTCAAGGGTCCAAAACAGGGCGATTAATCAGGGCAGCAGTCCTTCGTAGCCGTCGGGACGCGGAGAACCTCGCAGAAAAGACTTTCGGACCACGTCGACATGCAGGGGTCGATGAAGTGGCGGCCTTCCTCCGGAATTTCCACACGAAGCTCCTCACGAACCTCTGGCTTGGACTGGTACCGCTGAAATCGCCCAATGTTGGGCGCCAACTGAAGTACCGGGTAATTTAAACCCAGCGGTGCAGGGGAACACACCCTAAGACTTCGGGTTCTTCCTGTTTCAGACCTACAGAAACACAGAGTCTTCTTGGTGAAGTCAAAGATCGCTTTATTGGCTGCAGACCAATTACAGGTATCCGAGAAGTACAACGGCATGTATGTTCTCAGGAGACTGCTTAAAGTTACAGAAACGGGCTTCTCCTTAAATACAAAATATCATGCTTCAGGCACACATTCCTTGTTTTATGATATGGTCATATACATGTATTCATTACAAACGAAAAGGCAGAGTCATGATGACCATCCCACATTCCAGTTAGGCCAGCCCACAATTATTTACCCAGCAAGGCTCAGATCCCACATCAGATATCAACGAGCCCCAATAAACACGGGCAGCTCCTGTTTGTAAAACAAGCCATAAAACAGGAACAGTCAGGCTTTATGGTGTGTCAAACCATGATGCTAATCACAGGTGGGCGTAGGACGGGGAGCTCGTGGGACCGGGCTGACCTGGGGCAGCGGAGCCAAGCTGCCCAGGTCACAGAGAAGTCAAAGGAAGGCACATGTGATCTAAAGGCCCGTATTTGTTCGTAATGTGTAGCCTATGTGAGGGCAACAATAAGATGGCCACTGCTCCAAGATAGAACCCGCGAAGTCAATATGTAATATCGTATATGGAGTGCATTTATCGATATAACGCTATGCAAAGCGCTTGTACATATCGCATTGTCCATTCGCGGTTCGGTGATACCGGAATAAACAGGGGTAGGGCCCTGTCTCCTACGCGGTCCCAAATTTCAAAGTACCACAGCATGGGAACACTTGTCCGCCAATTGCTTCGTGGAACTACGCCAGCACCTCCTGGACAGCAAGCTCACTGACCCTCGGAAGCTGGCAGTTGAAGCTGACCGTTGGGTGAACACCCGGGCCTCCCTGGGCCCCGTGGGAGACTACGGCCGCCACAGTCAGGGACCCCCCCGCCAGAGGGGCGGAGGGAACCAGGGCAGGCCGAGAGAATCCCAGGGGGGCCCCCAGCATAGTCCCCCCAGAGGCCAACCCCGCACTTTCCAGCCCCGCCTCCAGCCGGCACAGGGCCCCCGGGGAGGCCGGGACAACGAGTCAAGATCACCTGTTTCCGCTGCCAACAGACCGGACACTATGCCAGTGACCCCCAGTGTCCCATGTACCAACGATCCGCGGCAACCGCCCCTCTGGCCCGACAAATGGCCTCCGTAGCCCTAGGAGAAGAGATGGAAGACTCCGAGGAGTGGGAACCAGCCGCCATGGCCCTGGTCTCCCTAGGAGATCGAGAGATGGTTCCCGGAACACCCCTACCCGCCAACACAGAAAAATACCGACAACAAGTGACGGTCAATGGTCACCGAGTCGAGGCCCTCCGCGACACCGGGGCGAGTGTCACAGCGGTCCACTGCCACCTGGTCTCCGATGACCAGATCCTGCCCGACGCCTTCTGTCCAGTCATATCTACGGACAATTCCGAGAGCCTCTGCCGGATGGCCCTGGTACCCTTCGAATGGGGGGGAGTCACCGGTAAATTGAGAGTGGCCGTCCGAACCTCCCAACCAGTAGACTGCCTTCTGGGCAACGACCTCGAGAGCTCCCTGTGGGGACAAGTGGAACGAAGAGCCCATCTGGAGATGTTGGGCCTACCCGAATGGGTCTGCGCCACCACGCGCTCCATGTCTGCCCGATCGCCTTCCCCCGAGGGAGTTGAGGCCTTACCCATGAACTCAGGCGCCGTCCCCACGGACCGGGACGCGCTACCCTAACCCGACGACCCTCTCCCGGAAGAAGAACCCGGTTCCAATGGCGGCCCAGGGGAGTCAGGCCTGAGCCGCTGAACGAGCTCGGGGACCTACCCGAGATGGCCCAGTGGCACTGCGAGGGAGGTCCCTCCCGAGAAGAATTCTGCAAAGAACAAGCCACCTGCCCTTCCCTCATCGGACCCCGACAGCAGGCCGTCGCCCAGGCAGCAAGCAACCAGTCCGGAACCCACTGGATATATTGGGAAGGCGGCCTCCTGTACAGCGAACAGAAGTCGGCCGAGCTGGGAGCGGCCCGGGTGCTGGTGGTACCCCTGCGCTTCCGAAATTTCCTCCTAGGCCTCGCCCATGATGTACCCCTGGCAGGACACTTAGGCCAAAACAAGACCTATCATCGCCTGGTTACCCACTTCTATTGGCCCAAAATGCGAGCAAATGTAGAAGCCCACTGCAAGTCATGTCTCACGTGCCAGGCCAGCGGGAAAAGTGGTGGGAAGCGCAAGGCTCCGCTACAACCTTTCCCCGTTGTTAGTACCCTCTTTGAACGGGTAGGAATCGACCTCGTGGGACCCCTGGATCCCAGGACCGCCCAGGGCCACCGGTTCATCCTCGTCCTGGTGGACCATGCCACCCGCTACCCGGAGGCCATTCCCCTCCGCACCGTGATGGCCCCCATGGTGGGCCGGGCCTTGATGGGGATCTTCTCCCGCATGGGGTTCCCTCGTGAAGTCGTGAGTGATCGTGGCTCGAACTTTATCTCCAAGTACATGAGGTCCTTATGGCAACAATGCGGGGTGGCATACAAATTCACCACCCCCTACCACCCCCAAGGCAATGGCCTAGTCGAACGATTTAACCGGACCCTGAAAGGAATGATCATGGGACTCGAAGAACCCCTTCGCCGGAAATGGGACATCCTCCTCCCTTGCCTCCTATTCGCCTACCGGAAAGTTCCCCAAAAATCCCTGGGGTTCAGCCCATTAGAATTACTCTACAGACACCCTGTACGGGGACCCCTGAGCCTGGTCAAAGAGGGCTGGGAAACCGCTCCCCGAGGAAACCATCCCGATGTATTCCGCTATATCCTGGCGCTCCGCAACCAGACCCGGAAGTTCCGGGAGCTCGCCGAGGCAAACCTCGAGGCTAGCCAAGAAGAGATGAAGCACCGGTATGATCAAAACGCCACACTGGTCGAGTTTCAGCCGGGCCAACAGGTCTGGGTAATGGCCCCAGTGAAACCCTGCGCCCTACAAGACAGGTGGACTGGACCCTTCAAAGTAGTCGAGCGTAAGAGTCAAGTCACGTACCTAGTTGACGTTCAGTCTCCTCGGAACCCCCTCCGGGTCCTCCACGTGAACCGCCTCAAACCCCACTTCGTGAGGACGGAATTGAGTTTACTCCTGGCCACCGATGATGGGACTGAAGAAGACACAGAGCCCCTTCCGGACCCCCTGTGTGCTAAAGAGAAAGATGGCTCCGTAGAGGGGGTGAGACTTTTGTCCACCCTCACACCCCAACAGTCCGACGACGGCCGCCAGCTGTTGAGACAATTCCCAGATCTCTTCTCCCTCACCCGAGGGTCACTGACTGGTGTGTCCATGACGTCGACACCGGAGAGAGCCCGCCGGTGAGACACCGAGCCTACCGGGTCCCTGACCGGGTCCGGACCTGCATCCAGACAGAAGTAGCCAAGATGTTAGCGCTAGGGGTGATTGAACCCTCCGACAGCCCATGGGCCATCCCGGTGGTGCTGGTCCTGAAAGCAGCAGCCCCTGGTGTCGGCCCCGAGCTGTGATTCTGTGTGGACTACCGGGGACTCAATGCGGTCACCCGAGCAGACGCTCACCCTATCCCCCGCGCAGACGAGCTCATCGACCGCCTTGGGGCCGCACGCTATCTCAGCACCTTCGACCTGACCTGCGGATACTGGCAGATTGCGCTCACCGAGGGAGCCAAGGAGCGGTCTGCCTTCTCCTCCCCGGATGGGCACTACCGCTTCAGAGTCATGCCTTTTGGGATGAAAAATGCCCCGGCCACCTTCCAGCGGCTGGTGAACCGGGTCCTGGCCGGATTAGAGGGGTTCAGCGCGGCGTACCTAGACGACATTGCGGTATTCAGCTCCCAATGGACCGAACACCTCCAGCACCTCCGACAAGTACTGATGGCCCTGCGCCAAGCCGGCCTAACCATCAAAGCCAGCAAATGCCAAATTGGCCAGAGCTCAGTGATCTATCTGGGACACCAGGTGGGGAGCGGGCAGGTCGCTCCCCTCCAGCCGAAGATCGACGCCATCTTGTCCTGGGAACCTCCCACGACCCAAACAGAAGTCCGGGCCTTCCTGGGCCTCACCGGTTACTACCGGAGGTTTATTAAAAACTATGGCAGCCTCGCAGCACGCCTCACAGAGTTAACCTCCAAAAAGCATCCTAAGAAAGTACACTGGACTCCCCCGTGCCAAGAAGCGTTCAGCGCCTTGAAAACTGCTATATGTACTGCTCCGGTACTCAAGGCCCCTGACTACTCTCAAGAATTTTTGGTCCAGACAGAAGCCTCGGAGCACAGCATCGGGGCAGTCCTTTCGCAGTTCAACGACAAAGGCATAGACCAGCCCGTAGCCTTCATCAGCCGAGGGTTACTACCCCAGGAACAGCGGTGGAGCACCATTGAAAGAGAGACCTTCGCAGTAGTCTGGGCCCTCAAGAAATTACGGCCCTACCTGTTCGGAACCCACTTTCGAGTTCAAACGGATCATCAGCCATTACGGTGGCTGATGGAAATGAGAGAGGAAAACCCCAAGCTGCTACGATGGTCAATCTCCCTCCAGGTGATGGACTTCACTGTGGAGCATCGCCCCGGGACTGACCACGCCAACGCTGACGGCCTGTCCCGATTCTTCCGCTTCAGCGAGGAGAACACCCAAGTGGATGGGTAGTTCTCCCCGCCTTTCAGCTGGGGGGGGCACGTGTGAGACCGGCCTCGTGGCGTGGACCCTCCTGACCAGTAATCGACTCCTGCAACCACCCCTGATCCCCCGGTATCACAGACTTCCGGCCACCCTGGCCCCGTAACCCGCCGGCCGGCCGGGCCTCAGCAAAAACCTAGACACTACCGCGCATGCCCGGCCAAGGGTGAGAGAAACCCCCCAAGGAAGACCGGGAAGCGCCGTCTCTGTCACACCTCTGGTCTCCTCCCCAAGGAGGGTTTTGATCGACCACCAGGCCCCCGGTGAGCGGGTGCCTCGCCTGCTGGGTGTCTGGACGCCCTCCCAGACCAACCTGAACAGATCAAAGAGCCGAGTGGCAGGAAATCCCAACACACCGCCCCCAGGCACCAAGACCCCTCTCTGCGAGGACTTCAAAGAGGAGGGGGAGTATAACAAGGGGTGCTAAAGGGACAGGCGGCAGAGAAGACCGGGACCTACGAGAGCCCTGCTGACCTGGTCGCGGCTCGACCGACCTCTGAACCCAAGGAAGCTACTTGACCCACGGAACCATCTGAGCCCTGCTGACGCCGTCGCGGCTCCACAAACTCTGGAACCATCTGAGCCCTGCTGACGCCGCCGCGGCTCCACGAACTCTGAAACCATCTGAGCCCTGCTGACGCTGTCACGGCTCCCCGAACTCTGAAACCATCTGAGCCCTGCTGATGCTGTCGCGGCTCCACGAACTCTGAAACCATCTGAGCCCTGCTGACGCTGTCGCGGCTCCACGAACTCTGAAACCATCTGAGCCCTGCTGACGCTGTCGCGGCTCCGCGAACTCTGAAACCATCTGAGCCCTGCTGACGCTGTCGCGGCTCCCCAAACTCTGAAACCATTTTTGCCTGCTGAGAGACTCGCGGCGCTCCTATCCTGAAGAACCGACGGAGATTGCTGAGAGAACCCAAATCCTCCAGCTCGAGGATTGAGAGCTGTGCGAAGGATACTCCACCAAAACACTGACTCAAAGACTGTCCCGCTACCCCAATACCCTCATCACGAAACCGTCGCCGCTTGTGGCCTTGCTCCAACAGCTGTAGCCCGGATCATAAAGATCCCAAGAAACTATCGATATAGTATACTGTCTTACTAAGAACTACTGTGTGGTGTCCCTCTGTCGAAAAGTATAAGCTCAGCGCGTACGATCCTAGGAACGAGACCCTTCCAGGAGGGGCCTCCCCGCCGGTGCTGGGCCTATTCTGGGAGAGGGTGGTCAAAGGGTGGTCAGGAGCGTATTCCGAAGCCTCCCCGAGAACGCCTTTCCAACACTCACGCTGCTACACGAAACACTGCTGCACGGCACACACTGCTGCACGGCACACACTGCTGCACGCCGCACACTGCTGCACGCCCCACACTGCTACACACTGCTGCATTACTCACTGCTGCATGTTGCACGACACTGCTGCACGCCGCACACTGCTGCACGCCACACATTGCTGCACGCCACACACTGCTGCACACCGCACACTGCTGCACGCCTCACACTGCTGCACGCCTCACACTGCTGCACGCCACACACTGCTGCACGCCACACACTGCTGCACGCCACACACTCCTGCATGCCGCACACTGCTGCACGCCGCACACTGCTGCACGAAACACTGCTGCACGCCACACACTGCTGCACGCCACACACTGCTGCACGCCACACACTGCTGCACGCCGCACACTGCTGCACGCCGCACAATGCTACACGAAACACTGCTGCACACCACACACTGCTGCACGGCACACACTGCTGCACGCCGCACACTGCTGCACGCCACACACTGCTGCACGCCACACACTGCTGCACACTGCTGCATTACTCACTGCTGCATGCTGCACGACACTGCTGCACGCAGCACACTGCTGCACGCCACACACTGCTGCACGCCGCTGCATTCCACACAGTGCTGCATGCCTCACGCTGCTACACGACACACTGCTGCATGCCACACACTGCTGCACGCCGCACACTGCTGCACGCCACACACTGCTGCACACTGCTGCATTACTCACTGCTGCATGCTGCACGACACTGCTGCACGCCGCACACTGCTGCACGCCACACACTGCTGCACGCCTCACACTGCTGCATGCCTCACACTGCTGCATGCCTCACACTGCTGCACGCCTCACACTGCTGCATGCCTCACACTGCTGCATGCCTCACACTGCTGCATGCCTCACACTGCGGCACGCCACACACTGCTGAACGCCACACACTGCTGCACGCCGCACACTGCTGCACACCACACACTGCTTTTATGCGAGTTTATGCTACTGACATAGTAAATGACAATGCCTTTTATTTGTTTTAAAACCTAAACATAAATAAAAGGCATTGTAATTTTACAATGCCAATAGCTCAAACTCTTACAAATTCGAGACCTATTGCATTGCAAATGCTTGTTTAAGTTACAGGGGAGGTGGGCTATGTGGCCCCTCTTCCCCAATCCTTATTGGGCCCTGTGAAACCCATCCCACAGGGCCTCCTCCCCGGTCCTTATTAGGTCCTGGGTCCCATCCCCTAGGGCCTTTTTTTAAAATGAATGGGCTGGTGGGTAAGCCGTGTTGGGCTCTGGGGACCCCATCCCCAAGGCCTCTTTTTAACCAAAAGAGTGGGGGGTCACAAAGCCCAAAGCGACCCTTGACCTTCTGGTAGGTCGCTCCCCCCCGCTGCAGCTCCGCCTGCACCCACGCTGTCGCCGCTGCCGCCGGAGAAGTTGAGGCCCTCCACCACTCGCAGGCTTCCACCTGCGACTCATCCCTGGTGGCCAGTGGTGGCCTTAGGTTCGTTCATTTGCCTTGTTGCTGTCTCTCGCCTTTTCTGCCTCTGTGACCCTGCTTCTGTGCCTGTATCTGCCGCGCCCCCTGCCCCTCGCTCGCCGCTCCGCTGCTCTGACCCCTCTTTATTTCTGTACCACCTCGCCGTCCGCGTCATTAATTTGTGCTAATTCGTGCCTGTGACCCTGTTTTGTGCCCCGCTTTCATTTCTGTACCACCTCGCCGCCCGCGTCCTTAATTTGTGCTAATTCGTGCCTGTGACCCTGTTTTGTTCCCCGCTTTCATTTCTGTACCTCCTCGCCGCCCGCGTCCTTAATTTGTGCTAATTCGTGCCTGTGACCCTTTTTTGTGCCCCGCTTTCATTTCTGTACCTCCTTGCTGCCCGCGTCCTTTATTTGTGCTAATTCATGCCTGTGACCCTGTTTTGTGCCCCGCTTTCATTTCTGTACCTCCTCGCTGCCCGCGTCCTTTATTTGTGCTAATTCGTGCCTGTGACCCTATTTTGTGCCCCGCTTTCATTTCTGTACCACCTCGCCGGTCTCCTATCCCCCGTCCCTGCCGCTGCCTCCCCTGTGGCCCCACCCCCTCCACGCCCATTCGCCGCTCTCGTCCCTCGCCTCCCGCCTGCCAGCTGCTCCTCCCTCCCCACCTCCCCATATATGGCGGCCGAAGGCGCGCCTAAGGCAAGCCCGTCAGCGCCCGTCCGCGCCTGAACCGCGCCCAGCGCCAGAACCCCTAGCCCCCGTACCAGACACGAGGAGCACCACCTCCGCTACGACGCCAAGACCCTCATCGCTCTCAACCCAGGAAGAACTCACACCTGCTGCAGAGCCGCCCCGAAGCGCACCCACACCCCCTTCACCTGCCGAAACTGCAACTTTTCATGCACCGAAAGCACCAAGACACCCACCACAACGGAAACCAACCAGCTCAGATGCATCCTAATCAACACTCGCTTCGCACACAAACACGTCGTCGAACTCAGGGACCTACTCGACACTACATCCCCAGACGTCGCCTTCCTGACCGAAACCTGGATGAACGAAACCTCGGCGCATGACATCGCCATAGCCATCCCAGACAGATACAAGATCACCCGCAGAGACCGCGTAAACAGAGCCGGAGGAGGAATCACCATCGTTCACAAAAACACCATCAAGATCTCTACAAACACCAACGACAACCTCAGCACCTCCGAACACATGCACTTCCAGATCCACATGAACTCCAAGACCACCCTTAAAGGCACCCTTGTCTACAGACCACCAGGACCCCGGGCTCAATTCTGCGACTCCATCGCCGACCTCATCAGCCCACACGCACTGACCTCCACCAACTACATCCTCCTCGGAGACCTGAACTATCACCTGGAAAACAACAACGACAGGAACTCCTCCGCCCTGATTGACAATCTCGCCAACCTCGGACTCAAACAGCTCGTCACTACGCCGACCCACACCACCGGCCACACACTTGACGCAATCTTCTCCTCAAGCCCCCACGTCACCTTCAGCCACGTCTCCGAACTCGCTTGAACCGACCACTACTGCATCCATTTCTCCCTCCGAAACCCGCTCGCACCCCACTGGATGATGAGGCACTCTCCCTCTAACGTTGGGTGAGCGAGTGCGCCGATACCATCGCACCGCTGAAAAACCTCACCAACAGAGGCACCAGCTGGTTCTCCCCGGAACTCCTCGACTCCAAACGCACCTGCCGGAAACTGGAAAACACACGGAACAGGGACAAGACGCCTGATAGCCACACCGCCTACAAAGACGCCATCCGCAACCACCACCACCTCATTAGGACCGCCAAAAAGACCTCCTTCGCAGACCGCCTTGACAACAACGCGCACAACAGCAAGGAGCTCTTCACCATCGTGAAGGAACTCTCCAACCCCAGCTCCAACGCCAACGACGTCCCACCATCACAGGCCCTGTGCGACTCGCTCACCACCTTCTTTCACCGGAAAATCACCGACATCCACGACAGCTTCAGACCCCAGACAACCCCGGCCGGCCACGCCGCACCTAACCCACCGCACCCCACCACCCACGAGGCCCTGACCACCTGGGCTAACGTGAGCATCGAGGACACAATCAAGACCATGAGATCAATCCACTCCAGCTCCCCTTCAGACCCCCTCCCACACCACATCTTCAACAAAGTCAGCAAGTCCATCGCTCCCCACCTGCACAAAATCATCAACCTCTCCTTCGAGACCGCCAACTTCCCCGAGAACTGGAAGCACGCAGAGATCAACGCCCTGCTGAAGAAACCCAAAGCAGACCTGAGCGACCTCAAAAACGTCCGACCCATCTCCCTGCTCCCGTTCCCAGCTAAGGTCATCGAGAAGATAGTTAACACCCAGCTCACGCGACACCTCGAAGACAACAACATCCTGGACCCATCACAATCAGGATTCCGCAGCAATCACGGCACCGAGACCGCCCTCATCGCCGCCACAGACGATATCAGGATACTCCTAGACAACGGCGAGACAGCAGCCCTCATCCTCCTAGACCTCTCCGCCGCCTTCGACACCGTTTGCCACCACACACTTCCCACGCGCCTCCATGACGCAGGGATCCGAAACAAAGCCCTGGACTGGATCACCTCATTCCTCTCCGGCAGAACTCAGAGAGTCCGCCTCCCCCCGTTCCGCTCCGAGGCCTTCAAGATCATCTGCGGCGTCCCACAAGGATCCTCCCTCAGCCCGATGCTGTTCAACGTCTACATGGCACCACTAGCGTGCATCGCCCAAAATCACGACCTCAACATAATCTCCTACGCCGACGACACGCAACTGATCCTCTCCCTCACCAAGGACCCCCTCACCGCCAAATCCAACCTCCATCAGGGAATGAAGGCTGTCGCCGACTGAATGGAGGACAGCCGTCTCAAACTGAACACAGACAAGACAGAAATCCTCATCCTCGGGTCCAACCCCTCCGCATGGGACGACTCTTGGTGGCCCACATCACTGGGGTCCATCCCGGCCCCCATCGACCACACACGCAACCTGGGAGTCATCCTCCACTCAAAACTCTCCATGACCAAACAAGTCAACGCAGTCTCCTCCTCCTGTTTCAACACCCTCCGCATGCTCCGCAAGATCTTCAGATGGATCCCGACAAACACGAGGAAAACGGTCACCCAAGCCCTGGTCAGCAGCAGACTCGACTACGGAAACGCCCTCTACGCCGGAACCTCGGCCAAACTCATTAGCAGACTACAGAGAATCCAGAATACCTCTGCACACCTGATCCTCGACGTCCGGCACCGCGACCACATCACCCCCCACCTGAGGTACCTGCACTTGCTCCCCGTCGACAAGAGAATCTCCTTCAAGCTCCTGATCCACGCATACAAAGCACTCCACAAAACTGGTCCAGCATACCTCAACAGCCGACTCTCCTTCTACGTACCCAACAGGAAACTCCGCTCCGCTGACCACGCCCTGGCCATGGTCCCACGCATTCGGAGAACTACTTCTGGAGGCAGATCCTTCTCCCATCACGCCGCCAAGACCTGGAACACCCTCCCCATCCACCTATGTCAAACCGAAGACCTGCTGACCTTCAGGAGACAACTCAAGACATGGCTCTTCGAACAGTAACTTCCTCACCTCCCCCAGTGCCTTGAAACCCACCGGGTGTGTAGTGCGCTTTACAAATGAGATGATTGATTGAAAGCCTTGAGCCCCATAGCCCTGGGAGCCCCATCCACAGGGCCCCTTTTTAATGAAAAAGGGAGTGGGTCCACCTGGCCTCCCTCCCTCACTCTTGTTAGGCCCTGGGGACCCCATCCCCCTGGACCAAAATGCTTCAAAATGGGGAGTGGGGGTGGCAGTCAGGCTACCTCCTCGAGCATCTAAGGCCACAGGGAGCCCACCCCTAGGGCCAAAATTATTAAAAATGAGGAAGGGGGCCACACAGCCTTTTCGGGACCCCATATCCCGGGCCCGCAATGTCAAAGGTGGTTGCCCTGGAGCCCATCCACCACAGACTCATTGGAGCCATTGGGGGAGCTCCAAGGCCCCTGTGACCCCAGCCAGCTCCTCGTATGCAGAGGGGGCCGGCATTGCTCCCGCTGAGACGGCGCAGCAACTAACGCTTCTCCCTCTAGGGAGGAACAATATTTTGATCTGTGTGAGGGTTTGAGTATACTATAAGCTATGGTTCTTGTGCCTTATCGTGCAGTACACTCACAAATACCTTCTTGGGTCCAGTGTGGTTTGTTTATTCAACCATAAGCTCAACCCTGGGTAGCTGTGGCTGTGAGCAGTAACGCTTAGAAACAAACTGTGTGTAAAGCATTTAACAGCACAAAACAATGAAATAGGAAAGTCACAACATACGAAAGAAAGAAGAAAGTAATTTCTATTTTTTTTAAATATTTTTATGAATTTTGAGAGACCTTGATGAACAAAATAAACCAGAGACTTTTGAAAAGTTTGAAACAGTTTGGCTACTACGGCCCGGGTTGGGTGACCACTTCTTGTAGGACAGAGATCTAGGGGGCCAAAGACAACACTTTAGACAGTTACCTGGCCACCAGAACATTTTTAAAGCAAGATCCAAATTTTACAAGTCAAGGGCCTTTGAAATCAACTGAGTGGTCCAGATGCTGAGGGATGCAGGAAAAGAATGCTCCGTTTGTGTTGCAGTCGACGGGGTGTCTTTGTGGGTGCCCCTCGGGCCACGGGTGAAGTGGGGCAAACTTGGCCACAGAGATCGGGGTCCCACAAAGGCCTCTACATTTGCAGTAGCAGGCCAACGGATGATGGGCTACTGGTCAGTCTGCACCACGGTTGGGGCGAAAAACTTAGGTGGGGGCTAGTGTCCCTTGGGTGCAATGAACTGTATCTGAAGACCCTAGGCAGCCTAATAATTCATAGCACTGATGCTTATATATATCAATACAAATGAACGCCAAGCAAAACCATAAAAGTACTAGCAGGGGGTTCTTGTTTTTCACACCTTAGGTGCAATGAATCCAGACTTGAATAGAACTTGTGGGCCAGGCAGACTCGGTTGCAACTTTTGGCTATCTCAGATTTATCCTCTTAGGTGCCCAGTGTAGGAGAGTAGGATCTGCTTCACATGGGTACCCCCACTTTTTGCTGGTGTTTCACTGTTTTTCGACTTTAGTCTGGCTGTGGCCCTGCTAATCAGGACCACAGCCTAGCTGCTTCCTCTCTAAAATGGTTTCCATGTACATTAGGTACACATCTAATTGGATTCTGGAGTGCCTTATAAGCCCCTAGTATATGGTATTGTATGTACCTAGGGCATAGGTACCTCAGAGGCCTACCAGGGGCTGCAGCATGTATTATGCCACCCCTGGGAAGCACTCTAAAATTACACCACTAGTCTGCTACTGCAGCCTGGGTAAGGGTGTGCTTGCACCCCTTACTGTGGTATAGGCTACCTATATCACTACCTTATGCAGACACATATAAACCTATAAGCCACTCCTATGGCAGGCCTTGACAATCCTGAAGGCAGAGTGCTTGGTTTTGTGTGAGAGGGTGCCCAAGCATGAGCTGAGCCCCTCTGCAGCATTTGGAAATACTTCCTTATGGCTGTTCTGTGATACAGCCATACCATATACTCTTAAGTGCATTATAACCTCGTGGTAAGTGCTAACTTTGGGATGGCTGCATCAAAACATATCGTGTTTGGTGTCAAACGCTTTGGAATACTACCCCCGCCAGTCCTGGAGGCGGGGGTAGCATTCCACCCTTCTAGAGGGAGAGACATGTTCACACTGGTCTACCCGGTTAAAACTTTCTAAATCCCTAGCATCACAAAATGGATGCCACTACCACAGACACGTCTGGCCTCCTGCTGCTGACCCAAACTCCGGCAGGGAAGGCCTGGACTATAGGTTTCCTGTCCAGGGAGGTGTAACCACCTCCACAGACAGGCTTCAGTGTATTGGGGCAGGGTGGGTGCATTCAGAGAATTTCCTAGAGACTCCTCCCGGTAGCAGCCAATCACGCTGCAAGAGGGCAGAGCAGAGGGCGGGGAATGGAGGTAAATGCAACATGCAGCGCGGGAGCGCAGCGGACGAGCGCAGCCATCACGCCGGCGGCGCACCGAGTGTGCGCCAAAGGCAAGTCCGTCTGCACCCGTCTGCGCCCAGCTGGGCCCAGAGGCCTGTCTCTATGCTCGCCGCACCACCTACTCCGGGGAAACTCTGAAGACATTTCATTCTACTCACCTATATCTCGCTCATAAAACCCTGGCTCGCATGAACTCGAAGTTCACACCAAACGGCTCACCTTTCCAGAATTTCAGAGCCGAACTATTCCCAAATACACCTCCCAGAGCCAGGCTAAACTTGAGGCTACTCCATTCTCTATCTACTATCTTAATACTCGTTCCATTATCAAACACCAGATGGACATTTTTCTTCTTCTTCTCACAGATAAACCTAGTATACTACTGCTGACTGAAACCTGGCTTACCGCTGATTCTGCCCCTGATATGCTGGCAGCTCTACCCCCTGACTACTATATTATACATGCCAGTCGCCCACATGGCAAGTCAGGGGGGGGGGGGGTCGCTGCTCTCACTCACTCTAGTCACAGGTTCTGCTCCCTACCATGTCTCGCTCTTAAGGAGACTGAGAACATAGTAATAAAACTTGACTCAATTAATGACTCCTTTGTCTGTGTCCTTCTCTATAGGCCTCCCCATCAGATGCCTCTTTTCCCCCTCTCACTCAGTGAATTGATGGCTAAACTCGTGATTGAGCATGCGAAGATCCTCCTCGTTGGCGACTTCAACTACTGGTACAAAGACCCCCATGAAGGCCCACAATCGGCTGAGCTATCTGACCTCCTTGGTAACCTAAATTTCAGCCAACAGGTCTTGTCCCCCACCCATCTGAAAAAAGGTCATATTCTTGATCAAGTCTGGACTAACGGCCTGACCACCTACACTCCCACTGTTGTTCCCTGTATCTAGTCAGATCACTATCTGCTAAAATTTACACTTAGATTTCCACCTATCAAGAAAACCTGCACGGCCGAAGGCGGCCTTGCTAGGAAGTGGAACACTGTTAATAAAAAGGAATTCTTGGATACACTAACCAAAACTACTCCACCCCCTGGCACTGATATTAACACAACAGAAATGAACGTATCCGAATGGCTACTTAATGCTAGTTCATTCTTCCTCCACATCCTGATACTCTGCTCGACCGATCCCGGCTCCCTTGGCTTTGTTCTTCGTTGATTCTGCCTGCGCGGCGCGGATCGCCATTCCTTGATTCGACCACAACACTGCTCCCCTATTTTGCTAGCCAGAGAGGACTTCCATCCTGATTGTATTCCCAGTTACTGTGCTCAGCAGATCCAGGAATCCCAGGATCCGCTCCCTGCTGATTCTGCCCGAACGGCGCGGATCTCCGCACCCAGACTTTTCAGCATACTTCCCTATTTAAATGCAAGCCACAAGAGGACTTCTACATTTTCGTGAGTCGGACCGGGTACGTTTCCCTGTACCCCCGTGTCCATACGCTAACTGAGCGTTTGCGTCCTATCACCCCCGACCTCGGACCACCAGCGTGGCATCCCCAAACCATTGCCGCTGCCACAGTTATCCGGCAACTTCGCTACTTCCCAGGCACCCTTACTATCGCCTTGTCCTGAAGAGATTCCACTATTTGTATGGGGATCGAAACGTCGTCAACCGTCGTCTCTAAACTCAATTCTTTACTATATATTTGTCATTTGAGTATGAGATGTTGATCTGACTTTTACGTATTCTCACTTTTCACCAAAAGTCACCTTTTAAGTCACCAGCCTGGGTTAAGGAACTCGGCTGATTTCCCTTTTAACCTCCGCACGGCTAGTTCACTTATTGTTGTGTTTATTATGTTTTATGAATTTTCATCCTTAAATATTATCTTTCATAAAATGGCATTGATTGCTTCCTTGTATACCAGTTTCTCATTTTAGAAATTGTGATAACTTCTTTACCCTTCTTGCACGGGACCTCTGTTCCTTTAAAATACTTAATGCTAGCAACAAACATGCACCTCTTAAAAAAGTAAAATTAGCCCGCCGCGCTGATGCACAAAAATGGTTAAAACCCAGAAACTGGCTGTACGCCAACTAGAGAGGCAATGGCGTCAATTACTACCCAGACAAAAAACTCCTCTATATCGCTGCCCTGAAAGAATACAAGAAAAAATATTCTGACTGCTAAAGCCGCCCATTTTTATACATGCATTCTCAACTCCAATAATAATTCCAAAGAAATTCTTACTATAGTTAATGAGCTATCCAACCCAGAAAGAATTGTACTAAAAGCTATGCCCTCACAGACTCTATGTAACTCTCTCACAATTTTTTCATTGTAAACATTGCTGCTATCAAGGCCAGCATTCCCAAATACTCACTCACATCGACACCCTCTGCCTCCCACCAAAACAATTGTTTCCTTGATGACTTCGCCATGATTAGCATTGAAGACCTTTCACGATCTCCTAGCTACCTCTGATTGCTGCCCACCTCACATACTTAAAGACTGCCTGACAGCGTACCCTGGTCCGGCAGTTACCCTCCTGAACGAGTCACTCTCATCCGGTCTAGTCCCTATGGCTTTCAAAAAAGCCATAGTTGTACCCCTTTTAAAAAAAACAGGGGCTGACCCCGCGCTCTTATCGAACTACCGCCCGATTTCCTTGCTCCCTTTTTTAGCAAAGGTTTTAGAGACGCACGTGGCTAAATGCCTATCCAAATTTCTGGAAGAATCCAAATACCTTGATCCCCATCAGGCAGATATCCGTCCGGCTCACTCTACCGAAACTGTCATTCTCGCCGTCCTGGACACTCTCCGGGACAACGCTGATAGAAACTCCCCTTTTGCACTGGTATTGTTGGATTTATCCGCCGCCTTTGACACAGTCAACCATACTATCTTGGCCGACCGTGTCAGGTCTGCGGGTTTTCAAGGTGTGGCAACCCGCTGGTTCACTTCATTCCTGGAGGATCGTTCCCAGGCTGTTCGCCATGGGCACTTCTTGGCTACCCTGCGTAAAACAACCTGTGGTGTTCCACAGGGCTCAACCCTCTCCCCTCATTTGTTCAATCTCTACATCGCTCCCCTGATTCAGTCCCTGAAAGATAGAAAGGTGACGGTCTTCAATTATGCTGACGACTTACAGCTGGCCTTCAAGATTGACAACTCACCTAGCTCGGTCTCCGATTTTCAGTCCACCATGTTGCTTATCCAACAATGGATGGACTACAACCACCTCAAATTAAATCCTGGTAAGACAGAGCTTGTTCTCAGTGGAGATAGCCACAGGTTCTGGGGTCCACACTATTGGCCTCCAGAGCTAGGACCCGCCCCCTCCCCTTCCACCTCAGCCAAAACACTAGGAGTCTCCATCAACAGTGACTTGTCACTGAAAACTCAGGTTGGCACAGTCATCTCCAAGTGTTTCTTTCAACTGCGCAAGATCAGGAAGATACATCGCCTCCTCACTCATGAGGCCTTGATCCAGGTTATAATTGCCACAGTCCTGTCGCACATAGACTATGCCAACTCGGTATACCTCGGCATGCCACTCCACCTTTTTAAACGACTGCAGATGGTTCTGAACCACGCAGCCAGACTGATATCTCGACAACCGAGATGGCAACCCGCAACTCCCCTACTAAGGAAATTGCACTGGCTCCCCGTTTCCCAGCGCTGTGCCTTTAAAACGGGCTGTCTCATTTTTAAAGCTCTGCATGGCAACAGACCCGTATTCATTAACAGCTTACTTCTTAGGCACATTCCAACACGTAACCTCAGATCTGCCCATCTCGCTCTCCTAACCACCCCGGTTTTCAAACGAGTACGTTTAGGTGGCTGTAGATTTGCCACTCTCGCCCCTAAACTCTGGAACTCCTTCCCACTAGAAATTCAGTCTTGCACGGACCTTCTGCAATTCAGGAAATCCCTCAAAACGTGGTTATTCTCTCAAGCCTTCAATTAACTACATTCATTCCAGCATATTGTTGCCTCATAGCGCCATGAAGCCAACCGGTGTACGTGCGCTTTATAAATTATTATTAACATTAACATTTTCAGACACTGCCTGGGGCACACAAGGTGTCCCTGTGCATACCCCAGTTCAAACCAGTTGCAGGGGCACTCAGCCCCTGCTCTGGTGCGAAACTGGAAAAAGGGGAAGGGGTGTAACCACCCCCTCCCCAGTTCCTCCCATAGGTGGGACCTTGGAGTTAGTCCAACCTATAAACTTAGTATAAGTATAGGAACCCAGTCCCTGGGACTTCAGATTACCCTGGACGAAACTCTGCAACATATATCCTGGACCTTTGACTTTCTATCTCGACTAGAAGACGGAAGAAATCTCCCTGTGAGGAAGGCACCAAAGAAGCAACTGACCAGTCTGCATCGCTGAAGCTCCCGCTGGACGCCGGAGTCTTTGCATCACCAGAGGTGGATTTCCAGCCTTCCACGAGGCTACCCTGAGTCCACAGCAAAGCCGAGGACTGTGGCTATCGTGGGTGACGTGGAACCGTGACCCCTGGAAACCGTGAACTTTTGCAGCTCCATCATCTTCCTGGTCTTCCTCGAAGTTGTGCTTTGGGCTCCGTATAGCCCCAGCCTTGAGCACCTCCTGCATTGAAGATTGCTGACCTCCACTCCACGAGTTACCCATGGGCCAGTTTCAAGTTCCACCACTCGAGGCTCCTTGGCGATCGCTAGCCTGTTGGCTAGTAGGTCCCCACGAAGGCGACTCCTCTTCTGATTGGGCTTTCCTGATTGCTCCAGACATGCCCTGACTTACCCTCGCTAGGTGAGTCCCCCAGACCTTGCTGGTCTGAACTGACGTCCTTTCTCTGTTTCCAAGTGACTTGCCGTTGCAAGGCTTGTTGGGTCCAATCTGGTCACCGACACTGCAACACTCGACAGACTTTGTGGGACAGCTCGAATCCAGCTCCTGGTCATCATCAGCACCTCCTGGACCTCGTGGCTGAAGAGTCAAGACACCCAGCAACTCACCTGAAGCACCCGACATCTGTGGGCATTGGTCCATCGTGCCCCTGGTCACTGGCAAGTGACCCAGACTCTGTCCCCTCTGCTTTTAGGTTCCTTCCATCCTCGATCCAGGCTTGGATTGCTCCGGACACTTCTGCTCTTCACGGCAGCAGCACTTCCTGAGCAGCTTCCATTGAAATCGACGACGTGACCCAACACCAAAAGTCACCTATGCACCCGGCTTCCTTGGGTGAGGTAACACGAGTACTCCGGTGCTCCCGTGGGTGCTAGCCCGAGAACTGTCTAAGGCCAAAAGGGTTTGGTCCTGAGTCAATTCTAAGTGTCCCTAATCTTTAAATTTCCAACCGCGACATTGCCCTTAGAAACTAAAGGGAACCCGCAGCTGTGTTCTCACACTGCACACAGCCACCGTGGGTCCCCTGTGTCACTACCTTGGGTGGTTCCTTGGGGTCCCAGCATTTGTGCTATTACTGTTGAATATTGACTTGTAACTTAAGTACTTCGAACTCTAGCCTCATAAAGAGACTAGAGGGGTGTGTTTTATCTTAAATACATATATTTTAAATATATACCTGGTGTGGTTGTCCTTTCATTTGATCATTCAAGAGATTATAGACTGGTAAAACAAGCTGCTTTACATTCCTTCAAGACTTAGCCTGAAGGCTGCCCTCCATAGCTACCACTAGGATAGCTTTCAATAAAGGTTGTCTTTAGCCTATACCAATAAGGGGTTGTTTGGACTGATACAGGGTGCCCACTAGAACGAGTGGACAGCGTATACCAGGCCAACTTCTCACACCCGGCAGGTGTTTACATGACAATGGGTCCGGATGTAGTACGCGCTAAACAGTGTCTGTCCAAAGATGTGCCCATTCCTGTTGAAGTTAAAATACCGCAGGCAGGAGAGCGAGTCTTATTGCAAATTGTACATGATTTGATTGAGAAAGCAGCTGTTGATGAGACGACTGCTAATATTTGTAATAGTCTTATTATCCCCATTCTTAAACGGGCTCCTTCGGGTTCCTCTGATGATCATGCAGATGTTTATTGTTTTGTGATTGATTTGCGCTAAGTTAATAAAATTGTGGTTCCCCAGTTTCCTGTGGTCCCTGACATTACTACTCTTTTGACAATGATTCCTTCCGCTGCTAAATTCTTTTCTGTCATTGACTTGAAAAATGCATTCTTCAGTGTTCCTATCCATCCAGATATTAGGTATTTGATCGGGTTTACCCTAGCTGGCAGAAGTTTTAGATTCTGTCGAACTCCTCAGGGCTATACTGAGAGTCCAAGTATCTATAGTCAAGCTCTAAAGAGCCAATTGGATTCCCTTTCGTTTCCTACAGGTAATGTATTGGTTCAGTATGTTGACAACCTACTTTTACCCTCCAACACAGAACAAGGTTGCAGGGATAGTACAGTTAAATTGTTGCTGCATTTGGCACATGACAGACATAAAGTGTCCCTTTCCAAATTTCAGCATTGTCAACAGGAGGTCACCTATTTAGGTCACCTACTGTTGAAGGAGGGTTGGAGATGTGTCTCTGAGAGCATAACTACCATTGTTAAAATGCTCCTCCAACAGTCTCGGAAAGATGTGCGCACTTTCCTAGGTATCACTTAATACTGTAGGCAGTGAATACCTGTTGGAAGGTGGACCCCGAGGAGTCGGCGAGACCACCAAGGGGGGCCCTCACACTGTACGAAGTAGCCGAGCGCTGCCGAGAAGTCTCCTGAGAGATCCTTCTCCTATCACGTACTAGCCCAGTAACACCACCACACAGGACTCAAGGAGGTTGTCTTACGACAAGCAATTCTTTATCAGAAATAAAAAGGTTACGAGGTCAATATTTACACGAAGGGATCGAGGGATCCACCAAAAGTCTCAGTGTCTTTTTGGAAGGGTAGGGGTAGCGGGACAGTCTTTGGCAGGAGTGCGGTACGAGGGTACCTGGGGCCCAGTTCTTATCCTCAAGCTGGAGGACCTCCGGATCTCGGAGGGGTCGAGCCGCGACGGCGTCAGCAGGGCTCCGGCGTACAGTTCGTGGGGAGCCGCGATCCAATCAGCAGGGCTCTCAAGATGGTTTCTGCTCAGCTCGAGCCGCGACGTCGTCAGCAGGGCTCCGAGGGAGGTTTCAGCGAGGTTGGGCCGCGACAGCGTCAGCAGGGCTCCGATGTTCCAGGTGGTTCAAAGTGTTCACAAGAAGGAGCCGCGACGCAGTCAGCAGGGCTCGTGATGGTTCCGACAAGAGTTCTTCTCCGTAGGGTCAGCCGCGATTCAATCAGCAGGGCTCTCGACTCCGGGATACAACTGCCGATCTGTGGCGGGGTCGCCCCAGATATAGGTCTGGAGCCCTTTGATGTCCGGACCCAGGCGCCCGGGGGGGGCGGAGAGGCCGGGTGGAGGTGGCCAGACGCCCAGCAGGAGAGGCGCCAGGCCCAAGGGAGTTGCAGGGCGATCACACCTCGAGAGGGGAGGACAGTTGGGGGTCCCATCGATACTGTCCTCCGCCGGGGGCGATGAATGGTTCCTGCGGCACCCCCTGGCCAGTTCGTGGTGCCTCGATGTCGGGGCTTCGCTGGGGTCGAGGCCGGGTTGAGCGGGGTCGCACTGGCTGGTGCACAGAGTCACGTGGATGCCAACAAGATGGCGGAGCCACGAGGGGTATGCGACTTCGTGCAGCTCTGGATGAAGGGCCTCGGTGCAGTTCAGAAGGGTGGCTCGTGAAGGCCGGGGCGGGGAACGGGCACAATCCACGGGGTTAAGGACCACGCCACAAGGCCGGGTCCAACAGGCGTCCCCCCCAGCCGAAGGCATGGAGAGTCACCCATCTCCTTGGGGATTCTCCTCGTCAAGGCGGAAGAAGCGGGCCAGGCCGTCGGCGTTGGCGTGGTCATTGCCGGGCCGGTGTTCAACGGCAAAGTCCATCCCTTGTAGCGAGATGGACCACCGCAGCAGCTTGGGGTTCTCGCCCCGCATTTGCATTAACCACCGCAGGGGCCGGTGGTCGGTCTGGACCCGGAATTGGGTACCAAAGAGGTAGGGCCGGAGCTTCTTGAGGGCCCACACTACAGCGAAGGCCTCACGCTCAATGGTGCTCCATCGTTGCTCTCGGGGCAGTAGCCGTCGGCTGATGAAGGCCACTGGTCGGTCGAGCCCCTTTTCATCGGCTTGGGACAGGACGGCCCCGATCCCATACTCGGAGGCGTCCGTCTGCACCACGAACTCCTTATTGTAGTCAGGGGCCTGCAGCACCGGGGCAGTACACATTGCTGTCTTTAGGCTGTCGAAGGCTGCTTGGCAGCGGGGTGTCCAGTGCACCTTCTTGGGCTGTTTTTTGGACGTTAGCTCTGTGAGGGGGCCAACAATGCTCCCATAGTCCCGGATAAACCGCCGGTAGTATCCGATGAGACCCAGGAAGGCCCGGACAGCGGTCTGGGTAGTGGGGGGTTCCCAGGCCTGGATGGCATCTATTTTCGGTTGGAGAGGGGCCACCTGCCCGCTCCCCACTTGATGGCCCAGGTAGGTCACGGATCCGTGGCCGATCTGGCATTTGCTGGCCTTGATTGTGAGCCCGGCCCGCTGGAGGGCGGCCAGGACGGCTTTAATGTGAAGGAGGTGCTCTGCCCAGTGGTTGCTGTACACAGCAATGTCATCTAGGTAGGCCGCACTGAAGGCCTCAAGCCCGGCCAAAACCTTGTTCACCAGTCTTTGGAAGGTGGCCGGGGCGTTCTTCATTCCGAAGGGCATCACCCGAAAGTGGTAATGCCCATCCGGGGTCGAAAAGGCGGATCTTTCTTGGGCGCCGGGGGTGAGCTGGATTTGCCAGTACCCGGCGGTGAGGTCCAGCGTGCTCAAGTAGCGAGCGACCCCTAGGCGGTCGATGAGTTCGTCGGCCCGGGATATAGGGTGGGCGTCTGTCTTGGTCACTGCATTCAGAGCTCGGTAGTCCACGCAGAATCGCAACTCTGGGGGGTGGCCGGGAGCTGCGGCCTTGGGCACCAGGACGACAGGGCTGGCCCACGGGCTGTCGGAGGGTTCGATGACCCCCAGGGCCAGCATCTTCGTTACTTCGGCCTGGATGTAGGCCCGCACTCGGTCGGGTACCCGGTAGGCTCTGTGTCGCACGGGGGGGCTCTCCCCGGTGTCGACGTCGTGGACGCACCAGTGGGTCACCCCCGGGGTGAGGGAGAAGAGGGCTGCGTAGTCCCGCAGCAGTTGCTGGCAGTCGTTGCGCTGTTCCGGAGTCAGGGAAGAGGCGAGTTGGACACCTTCGATCGATCCATCATGGACGTTGGACTGCAAGAGGTCGGGCAGGGGCTCGGAGTCATCCTCGCCCCCCTCGTCGGTCGCCAGTAGCAGGCTCAGTTCGGTCCGGGCAAAGTGGGGTTTTAGCCTGTTAGCATGTAGGACCCGGAGGGGGTTCCGGGGGGACTCCAGGTCGACCAGGTAGGTGACGGGACTTTTCTTCTCCACTACCTTGAAGGGCCCGGTCCACTTGTCCTGGAGGGCGCCGGGTTCAACCGGGGCCATGACCCTTACTTTCTGACCTGGCTCGAATTCTATGGTAGAGGAGTTCCGATCGTACCACCGCTTCATGTCCTCCTGGCTGGCCTCGAGGTTGGCTTCGGCCATGGCTCGGAACTTGCGGGTCTGGTTTCGGAGGGTCCGGAGGTATCGGTAGACGTCAGGAGGGGCGCCTTGGGGCTTCATCTCCCAGCCCTCCTTGACCAAGCTGAGCGGTCCGCGGACCGGGTGTCCATACAATAGTTCAAACGGGCTGAACCCCAGGGACTTCTGCGGGACCTCCCGATAGGCAAACAGGAGGCACGGCAGCAGGACATCCCATCTCCGCCTGAGGGGCTCTTCTAGGCCCTGGATCATTCCCTTTAATGTTCTGTTGAACCGCTCAACCAGTCCGTTCCCCTGAGGGTGATAGGGGGTCGTGAACTTGTATGTGACCCCGCACTGCTGCCACAGGGACCGCATGTATCTGGAAATAAAGTTCGTGCCGCGGTCGCTCACCACTTCGCGGGGAAATCCCACTCGGGAGAATATCCCCATTAAGGCCCGGCCTACCACGGGGGCCGTTATAGTTCTTAGCGGGACCGCCTCCGGGTACCTGGTGGCGTGGTCCACGAGGACCAGGATGAAGCGGTGGCCCAGGGCGGTCTGGGGGTCCAGGGGCCCCACAATATCGATTCCGACCCGTTCGAATGGGGTGCTGACGGCTGGAAAGGGCTGGAGGGGGGCCTTGACCCGACCCCCCGTCTTCCCGCTGGCTTGGCAGGTCTGGCAGGTCTGGCAGGACCGGGAGTGGTTGTCCACGTCTCTCCGCACCCGGGGCCAGTAGAAGTGGGTCACCAGACGGCTGTACGTTTTGTCCTGCCCCAAGTGTCCGGCGAGGGGCACATCATGTGCCAGGTTGAGCAGGAACTCCCGGAAGCGGAGGGGGACCACCAACACTCTGCTGGCCCCGAGTTCTGCCACTTTTTGCTCACTGTATAGCAGGCCCTCGGCCCAGTAGACCCAGTGGGTGCCGGTCTTGTCCCCGTTGGTTTGGGCGGACGCTTGTTGGCGGACCCCTTCGAGAGTGGGGCAGGACTGCTGCTCTTGTTGGAGCTGCTCCCGGGTGGGGCCCCCTTCGTGTCGCCATTGTGTCAGCTCTGGTAGGGCGCACGGGGAAGCCATCTCTTCGGGGGAGGATTCACTAGGTCCAGGGTCGGTGTCTGCCTCCTCCTCGCTGCTGGCGGGAGGGGGTGTGAGCCCCTCGGGCTGGGCGGCCCCGGAGGCCGAGGATGAGCGGGGGGCCCGGGCGGTCATGGACCGGGTGATGGCGCAGGCCCAGTCGGCCAGTCCCAGCATTCGGAGGTGCTCTCGTCGCTCTACTTGAGCCCAGGGGGAACTCTCCAAGTCGTTCCCCAGGAGGCAGTTGACAGGGGCGTCGTCGCGTACCGTCACCTTCAGCAGGCCCGTCACCCCTCCCCACTCGAAGGGGACTAGGGCCATCTGGCACAGGCTTTCACTGTTGTCGGCCGTCCGGACGGGGCACAGCACATTCGGTAGAATCTGTTCAGGGGTCACCAGGTGGCAGCGGACAGCGGTGACACTGGCGCCGGTGTCACGAAGGGCTTCGGCCCGTTGCCCATTGACAGTGACCTGCTGCCGGTACTTCTGGGTGTTGCTTGGGATGGGGGTGCAGGGTACCATTTCTCGGCTACCCAGGCAGACCAGGGACATGGCTGCCGGCTCCCACTCAGTGGTCCCTTGGTCGAGGGTCTCCTCTTCCTCTTCTCCTTCTCCCAGGGCGGCGGCCGCCAGCTGTCGGGGCGGGGGCCCGCCGGCCCCGTTTCTTCGGTTCAGGGGGCAGACCGGATCGCTGGCATAGTGTCCGGTTTGTTGGCAGCCGTAGCACGTTACTGGTGGCCGTGGTCCGGGTCTGGCTGGGGCCGCCCCCCTTCGGGCTAGACTCGGGGAGAGTTGTTGCTGCGGTGGCCCTCGAGGGGGGCTCCTGGGGGCCCCGGCGGGAGGGTCTCGGTTCCTGTTCGGCCCTCCCCCTCCACCGCGCTGGCGGGGGGGTCCGGTGGGGTTCCTCTGGTACTCCCCCATTGAGTTCCGGGGGACCCGGGAGTTGACCCATCGATCGGCCTCAACGGCGAGTTTTCGCGGGTCGGTCATTTTGCTGTCGAGGAGGTGCTGTCTCAGTTCCACGAAGCAATTGTTGGAGAGATGTTCCCACACAATGAGGTTGACCAGCTGTCCGTAGGTGGTTACTTTGCTCCCTTTGATCCACCCTTCTAGGGCCCTACTGAAAAAGTCCACATATTCCACCCATGTGGTACCCGGGATTTTCTTGCAGTCTCTGAACCGCTGGCGGTACATTTCCGCGGTTAGCCCGTAGCGGGTGAGCAGGGACTCCTTCATGTGATCTTAGGAGGTCATCACCTCCTCCGGCAGCTGGAGCAGCGTGTCTCGACCCTCACTCAGGAACCGCCCCCACAGGCCCGCGCCCCAGTCTTTTCGGGGCACCCGATGAGAGGTCATGGCCACCTCGTAGGCCTTGAACCATTGTTGGATGTCGTCATTCTTGTAATACTCCTTGACGACCTCTTTCGGGATATGTACCTTGGTCTCGGAAGGCGGTAGAGTGTCTCTAGTACTGGGGGTGTTGGTCCCTCCGTTCTTGGCCTTGATCTCGAGCTCCTTGAGACTGCGCTCGTGCTCAAGGGTCAGTTTCTTTTCCTCCAACTCCCGGTGTCGTCTCTTCTCCTCTATCTCCTCTTGAAGCCGTAGCTGCTCTAGGGCCAGTTTCTTTTCGGCCAGCTGGAGTTCGCCGTCCAGCCGCAGTCGTGCGAGCTCTAGCTCGTGGTTCCGGACCTTCTCCCGCTCTCGTATTTCTTCTTCGGAGAGGCCGGTTTCTAGGCTCTTTCTTCCTCCGGTTGCCGGAGTCAGTGCGGTTGATGTGGACTCAGTCAGGGGCAAGGGACCTTCTTCCTGGGAGGGGCCTGCCCCGGCCTCCAGCCATGACCTCAGAGCTTTCTGCATCTCCTCTTTGGTACCTAGGCCGGTGGTTGCAATGCCTTTGTCTTTGCAGAACTGTTTTAACTCTTTGTGCGTATATTCCTCCAGCCGTTCGGGCTGGAACTCCATTGTCGCGTTGTTTTCCTGGCTGCTCATGATGCTGTTCGTTTGGATGGGTAGCTAGTGGGTACTGGCTGGTACGTACTGCGTTCGGCTCGGATCCCGTCGCTGGCCACCAAATGTTGGAAGGCGGACCCCGAGGAGTCGGCGAGACCACCAAGGGGGGCCCTCACACTGTACGAAGTAGCCGAGCGCTGCCGAGAAGTCTCCTGAGAGATCCTTCTCCTATCACGTACTAGCCCAGTAACACCACCACACAGGACTCAAGGAGGTTGTCTTACGACAAGCAATTCTTTATCAGCAATAAAAAGGTTACGAGGTAAATATTTACAGGAAGGGATCGAGGGATCCACCAAAAGTCTCAGTGTCTCTTTGGAAGGGTAGGGGTAGCGGGACAGTCTTTGGCAGGAGTGCGGTACGAGGGTACCTGGGGCCCAGTTCTTATCCTCAAGCTGGAGGACCTCCGGATCTCGGAGGGGTCGAGCCGCGACGGCGTCAGCAGGGCTCCGGCGTACAGTTCGTGGGGAGCCGCGATCCAATCAGCAGGGCTCTCAAGATGGTTTCTGCTCAGCTCGAGCCGCGACGTCGTCAGCAGGGCTCCGAGGGAGGTTTCAGCGAGGTTGGGCTGCGACAGCGTCAGCAGGGCTCCGATGTTCCAAGTGGTTCAAAGTGTTCACAAGAAGGAGCCGCGACGCAGTCAGCAGGGCTCGTGATGGTTCCGACAAGAGTTCTTCTCCGTAGGGTCAGCCGCGATTCAATCAGCAGGGCTCTCGACTCCGGGATACAACTGCCGATCTGTGGCGGGGTCGCCCCAGATATAGGTCTGGAGCCCTTTGATGTCCGGAGCCAGGTGCCCGGGGGGGGCGGAGAGGCCGGGTGGAGGTGGCCAGACGCCCAGCAGGAGAGGCGCCAGGCCCAAGGGAGTTGCAGGGCGATCACACCTCGAGAGGGGAGGACAGTTGGGGGTCCCATCGATACTGTCCTCCGCCGGGGGCGATGAATGGTTCCTGCGGCACCCCCTGGCCAGTTCGTGGTGCCTCGATGTCGGGGCTTCGCTGGGGTCGAGGCCGGGTTGAGCGGGGTCGCACTGGCTGGTGCAGAGAGTCACGTGGATGCCAACAAGATGGCGGAGCCACGAGAGGTATGCGACTTCGTGCAGCTCTGGATGAAGGGCCTCGGTGCAGTTCAGAAGGGTGTCCCGTGAAGGCCGGGGCGGGGAACGGGCACAATCCACGGGGTTAAGGACCACGCCACGAGGCCGGGTCCAACAATACCTAACTACTCCTTATTGATCAAACCCTTGCTTGCACTAACCACTAAAGATGTGCAAGACGCCTGAGTGTCAGCAGTCTTTGGAGCAATTAAAGGTTACGTTTTGTTCGGCTCCTGTGCTTGACACACCCAACTATGGCAAGCCGTTTGTGTTGTACGTCCATGAGACGGCTGGTTGTGCGTTTTCTGTTTTAACACAAACCATTGGGGATAAGCAACAGCTGTGTGCTTATTTCTCTGCTGCTCTTGACCCTGTCGCAAGAGCTCTTCTGAGCTGTCTAAGAGCGGTCATGGATGTGGCCGTCTCGATAAGACAATCGGCTGGACCCATGCTTGATACTGATCTCACAATTGTGGTACCTCATGCCGTGGATACACTTTTGAATAAGACTAAGACACTGTACCTCACCAGTGCACGTCTGACTGGCTATGAATTAACATTGTTTGCTAAACACATCACTATCAAAAGATATGCCACTCTGAATTCAGCCACGTTACTGCCCCTCCCTTCTGAAAATGATAAAACCGAGAAACATGATTGTATCTTCCAGACCGAAGAATAGGCGAAAGGACGGATAGACTTGACTGATGTTCCTTTATCTGAACCCCAAGGGGTACTATATGCCTGGCTCTAGCTTTAAAATACCAGATGGAACTACCACTGCTGCTTATGCTATCGCCACATTGCATACAGTGGTAGAGACATCACAAGTACCTTATCAGTCAGCCCAAGCAGCTGAGTTAGCTGCCCTTATTTGAGCTCGTGAATTGAGCGAGGGACTGGTTGTCAATATTTATACTGACAGCCAGTATGCCTTCGGAGTCACGCCCAATTTTGGGCGACTCTGGGCTGAGAGAGAGTTCCTTACTTCCCATGTGTAGGAAGCTGCCTCTGTATATACTATAAGACAAATAGAGTACACTGTTCCAAGGGCAGGGTGCAGAAGGGCATCCATGCGCTTTCAAAAACAGAAAGACTAAGAACAAGCATTTGCAATGCAATAGGTCTCGCATTTGCAAGATTTTAAGTTATTGGCATTGTAAATGACAATGCCTTTAATTTATCTGTTTTGCTAATAAACTTTTAAATAAAAGGCATTGTCATTTACAATGCCAACAGCTCAAACTTGTAAGGCAAGATACATGAGGGTCACCACGTCACTGTTTCAAAGGTGGATTGTCAGGTGGACAATGAATCAGCTTGTGTTTGTTGGCTCAGAAAACTAAAGAACTAAACCAATGCAACACAGTTCCCCCTATGTCCATCTCCATTCTCGGGAGCAAGATGACATGAGAGACCATGTCGAAAGAGGGAGGAGGGTCGCGAAGGACGAGAATGACCCGCCCCCTCATTTAAAGTAAGCCACTAGTGGCTGCAATCAACATGGTTTAAAGGTTTACAATATATTTTTTACATATGTTACCAAAAGAAAAGAATGTGGGCTTCAGGAGCACAGACCACAGGGGTGGTGAGATGTGCACACAATGGGGGCAGGAGGGGGAGGGAGGACAAGAATCACGCAGTGCTGACCGTGGGAGACGCACAGAGGTGCAAGGCAGTGAGGCATCCCCAGGTACAGCTGCTTCAATCCGTGAGGCACGCGCGTTAATATGAACTGAGTACGAAATGCAGAAAGGGGCCAAGTGCTGCAGAAGGCCCGCCCAAGTAGCAAGAGAAGCTTCAGATAATAAATCAGCATTGGTTTTAGTGGCTGGGTGCAGCGAAAGGGGTGACACTGCAAAGGGTCATCGTCTGCCACTCGGTCCCATCCAAAGAAGAAAGAAAAATATACAGCGTGCTTAAAATGACACCCACGAATAAACTGCGAGACCTCACACCGCAAGTGAAAATGCTGGCGTGCGGAAGGGCAGTGTGGGCACGCGAACAGCAAACACACGAAAATTATTCTTGTCCGCAAGACGCCTCTATTCTGAGTTATGTGGCAGTTTAAGGGCGATCATAATTAAAAACAACACACATAATAGCCCGTTCAGCGCGCTGTGCAGAGAGAAGCGGAGCCATTCCATTTAAACTCTGGTGACCTTTTAATTGGCTGGATTGCTTTGTGCGCTTCCCAATGCTTGAGTGAGCCCATTATGCCCTCTTCTGTGCCATTCATCTGAGCAGGCACGGACTCCTGCTTAACACAACACAAAGTAACCGCAAGCGCACTTCTGCCACCGGCTACACCTACATGCCTTCTTGTTAACAGAAAGGACCCGGGGAGCAGTGGAACGAGGAACCAAAGCCCGATTGTTGGGCCGTGAGTGAAAGGCCTACTAATCCCCTCACACTGAGACAATTTCACCCACCTCCATCCTGGAACCGATGGTGCAGATTCCAGCCACGAGACGGACTCTTACTCCCTCTGGGACAAACCCAGCGGGATCTAAATGCAGAGCGAGGTGTCAATGAAGCAAGAGCCATGCTCACCAATGAAGTTAACAAGCAGAATGTTCTGCCCACCCCTCACGCACACCGGCTCCTTGCGCATGCGCCGCTGCCATGTTGAGGTCAGGCAGAGATGCGCTGGACAAACAAAGTCCGAACAGTGCGGACAAAAACTGTAGTGGGTGGCCGCTGCTTCCGGACAACACGGAAGTCAGTTGGACATCAACAGCCACTGAAAACAAAGGTAACAAAAGCGATAACAACCTTTAGCAAACGGCAAGCAGCAGGAGAAACTACCGGCTGCTTGCCAACATATAGAGATTACTTTAGGTCTCGCTGAAACAGCGTATGCAGCGCATGCGCTGCCAAGGCGAGACCCAAAAAGGGGGAAATCCTAGGTGAGACAGACACATCAGAAGGGGGAAGAACAAGTCTTGCCTCTTGTTGCCCTCACAAACCAAGAAGGATGTCATGCCTTATCATCTGGCGTTTTGCTCCTCATTGGGCCGGCGCTGCAATTCCCAACTGGTCCCCCGAAGGTTCACTTTATCAGAGTTCTTTTGAGGTATACCGGATGGTGCATGCTGGTGTGTGGGGATGGGTCCTAATAAGGGTAACCAGATATGTGCACAGTGGTTTAAAAATGGCAAAGGGTGAATTAAAAAGGTTGTTTAATGTGGTAACACCCTTCACAAAAAACAAGCCCATAGGTAGAGTATAATCTCAAGAGGCACAATGTACCTAAATAACATAAAACGGTCAACTTGTTTCGCGCCTCTGCTGCCGCAAGGGTCATTGGTGCTTCTTCAGGACCAGGATTCAAAGATATAGTGAAGTGCATGTGAAAACATAAAAATAAATACCCAAGTGTCCCCAAAGGTAGGCAGAGGTTAAAGTTAGATAGAACCTTACTCTCTATTTGTGGTAGTGTGGTCAAGCAGTAAGGCAGTATCAGAGGACAGTGTTAAGCATTTGTTGTACACACTCAGTCAGCAAATGAATTCACACACTCAAAGACTGAACTTCAGACTAATTGTTTTTGTATAAAAATATTCTTTTAGTTATTTTATTTTCTAGAACCAAGTAAGCCTGGCACAGGTAAGCGATAAGTACTTTACAAAAGTAATGCAAATGAAAAACAGTTTGAATGATAATTGTATATGCACTTTGGTTTGATTTACAGTATGGATGCAGAGAAATGCAATACTTAGTAAATGCAATACTTAGACTTGAATAGACTTTTTAGTAAAATAGCAGGTAGGTAACTTTTGAGATTACTAGGCTTACACAGAGTAGAATAACTAGATACTACTCTAGGACATTTCCTGAAAACAGGTAAGTAAAATCATTTTTCGTTAGATTATGCAATTTAGTATTTCTTTAGTTTCTCAAACTCCACACAGAAACTTTTCACAGAAAAACAGTCAATGTTATCCTATGCAGGAAAATAGTGTTATCGGTTTTGAGGTAAGTATTTGGTAGTGGGAGTTGAGGTTCTGGGGGAAGACTCAGGGGTCCCCCAGGGTCAAGGATGCACTCTTGTTACACCCTCAGCGACACTAGGGCAGCCGGGCACAGAGTGCTGAGGCCCAATATTATCCAGTGGGGGATAAGGGGCCTCCGGTTGGCACCTGCTAGCTAGCAGGCCACTCGGCTTTGGGAGCAAGGGTGCACCCTCAGTAACACTAGGGCGGCCCGGTACAGGGTGCTGTTTCGACATCAGACGCCCTGTTGGTTTCAATGGAGAACCTCTGGTTTTCAAAAGCACTGCAAGCTGGGAGACGAGGGTCTTCTGGGCGTGACCACCACTTCGAGAGGTAAGTTGGGAAGTTAGTGGATGGTCAGGCAGTGTCGGTTTGGGCACACAAGGCCGTGGGGCATCAGGTGCAGGGGTGCCTTTTGGGGTCGGATTTCTTTTACCAGCTCCTGGTCGCAGTTAGGGGGGCCTTCAGAATTTAGACTGCAGGCGTCGGCTGGAGGCTTGAGGCAGGTCAGGGGTCACCTGATCTTGGGTCAGGATGGCTGGGGTGACCTACTTGTGGAGTTTGCCCACTCGAGATCGGGTCGTGGACGGCGGGTGCAGAGTGGTGCAGATTCGCGGTTTCCGGCCAAGGCCAGAGGTTGGAGATAAATAAATCCGGTGTTTACGGGAGACAAAGTCTTTGAGATTGAAGGCAGGCAGGTCATCTGGGGTTTTCAAGGTTGTTTTCTGCAGGACACACCAGGTTCTTGCAGGAGCAGGTTCGAGGGAGAGACAGGCCGGTAGGGCTGGGGCCAAGTCAGTGGGCGTCTTCCTCTTGTTAGCTGCTGCATGGCTGTTTGGTCCTTCTTTTTCTTGTAGTTTGTTCTTGTCTGAGGAAGCTAGGTTGAGGGGTGCCCCTAAATACTAGATTTAGGGGTGTTACAGGTAGGTCAAATGCAGGGACCAATGGGTCCCTTCCCTTCCCCTATTATGCCACCCTCCAGTGCGAGGGGGGCATGAGTCTATCACTGGTTGGCTGAGTCCCTCCATCTGCAAGATGGTGGGAACTGAGAGTTGTGCTTCACCACGCCTCCACCACCTGAGGGGTGCAGTTGGCAGAGGTGAGCACACCTCTCTTCCTCACCTGTTTTTCCCACCGGTTCTCCTGCCCAAAGTGGGGGTCAGAACCAGTGGGTACCAGTTGCTGAAAGCAGCAAGTGGTCTGCGGAAGCTCACAAAGGTGGCAAGCCTTTAAAGCTTCACCTTTGTGAACCCTGCCCATCCTGGGGGAGGAGGCTTGGCACCTCGTCCCAGGATGTGCATTGTTTCAAGCCCCAGAGAGCAGCAGGATCTCGACCCAGGGGTCTAGAAACATGTCTGGTGGTTGCAGCTGAAAGCATCCACTCGGCCTGGACTCTAGTGGTAGGTTAGTTTTCAGGGGGCATCTCTTAGATGCCCACTGTGTGCATTTTACATTAAATCCCACACTGGCATCAGTGTGCGTTTAATGTGCTGAGAAGTTTGATACCAAACTTCTGAGTTTTCAGTGTAGCCATTATGGTGCTGTGGAGTTCGTAATGACAAACTCCCAGCGCCACATACTCTTAATGGCAGCACTGCACTTACTATGTCTAAGAATGGACTTAGACACTGTAAGGGTACAGGACTCATGCACATGTACCCTCACCACTGGTATAGTGCACCTAGCTAGAGGGGTGACTGACCTATGCCAGGGCAGTGGGTTGTAGGCATGGCACACAGAAATGTATGCCATGTCAACTCTTCACTTGGTTCTGCACCAAAACACGCAGCCTGCAAAGGCAGTGTGTGTGTAGTGGTACAGGATCTCTAAGGGTGGTACAATAAGTGCTGCAGCCCTTAGAGGCCTTTTCTGGTCACAGTGCCTTGGGTACCTGTGGTACCAGATACCAGGGGCTGAACTGTGGCCAGAGATGCCAATTAGGTTTAGGCTTCAATGCAGTTTTAGGGAAAGAACATAGGCCCTGGGTACCTGATTACCAGGAGACCAGGGCACACTCAGCCAAAGCACATCAGCAATTCAGCAAAAAGTGGGGGCAACCATGCAGAAAGAGGGCACTCTCTTATAACATGGTACCAAGATCCAACATGGTAATCTTATATTGAGGCTTTTGTCTGCTCTGCCACTCCCTAAGAAGTTGGCAACAGTGAAGTGTAGCGTCCATAGGAAAATTAATGAAGATGTAGGGAGGGAAAATGCTTTTGCTGACCAGAAAGCTAGGGAAACAGCTTGGACTAAAATGAAGAGAAAGTTTGTAGCAGGTCCCGCTAGGTGGGTGCCTGAAGTCACAATGTTTGAGGACACACTTGAGAATGTGAAAGAGATACAAAGTGAGGCTACAATAGAAGAATTAGCAATATGGCAAGAAAGCAGAGCACGATTGGACGATGAGGGATGTTGAACTGATAAGTCAGGGAAACAGATGGATGTTGCCAGATGCACATGTTCTTCCTGTGGTTATGATGGCCCATGGCCCAGCCCATAACCGCGCTAAGGGTATTTGCAAATTGTCAGACCCTGTATGGCAGAATGATAACATTTCTAAAACAGCTGCACATTTAGTGACATACTGTATGGTGTGCATGATGCACAATCCTTGAAAAGGTACCCCTACACCACCCGGTAATTTTGCACCACCTACTTTTCCCTCTGAGGTCATTCAGATGGACAACATAGAGCTAGACAAGTATAACAATTTGAAGTACTTGTTGGTGATTGTCTGTGTATTCAGTAAATGGGTTGAGGCTTATCCCACAAAAGACAATACAGCCCTCACGACTGCAAAGGTACTCCTGAAGGAGTTCTTTCCTCGTTTTGGCTTGCCTCGTTTGATCTGGAGTGACAACGGAAGTCATTTTCATGCCAGGGTAATTCAGTTAATATGTGATGGTTTTGAGCATCAAACAGAAATTTCATGCTGCAAACCACCCGCAGTCAGCAGGATTGATTGACAAGTACAACGGTACTCTCAAGTTAAAATTGGCTAAGATACAGGAAACGACAGGGCTACAGTGGCTTGGTGCTTTACCATTAGCTCTTTTGTCAACAAGAAGAACAGCACAATCTAGGACAGGATTATCACCGTACACTGTTCTTATTAACGCATACCTTTCCCACTAGATAGAGGCCTTCTCCCACTAGTCTAGTGGAGGGCATGAACAGAGTGACCTTCAGTAGGAGATAGCGTGTGCCCAGCCAAAGAATCAAAACATATTCTACTGTACTTCTTTGCTTAGCTACATCTGCCTGGAAAATTCCATTATGGGTATGCCTTTGTTGGTTCTGAATTGTACATAATGTATCTCTATGTTTGCTGATGTCAGCCCCTCTACAGCACTCCTAAGAGACTGGGCAGACCGGGCTCCGCTCGAGTGTACCTGAATAAATATATCTTGGTTTATATTCTCTACTGTCTGACCGACTCTTCATTTGGTATGGAAGGCTGAAAGGTGGTTGTGAGTGACCTGGGTGACCCTAAGCGGGTCACTTCCTTCTGGCCCACTGTGTATTAGTGCTGTTTACTGTGATTTCTTTGCTAAATTATTGTGTGCTTTGTGTCTATCTTCGTGTCGGAGATACTGTAACGTACTAGATAGAGTTATATAATAAATACATATTTTTATTACTACTGTGTGGTTCTCTTTTCATTTAATCTATTCTATAAGATTGCATTCTGGTAAAACAAGCTGCTTAACACTCTTTCAAGACTAAGCCTAAAGGCTGCTCTCCACAGCTACCACTTGGATAGCTTTCTAAGGTTATCTTTGACCTCTTAAATCATCATAAGTATCGTTTTGACTGGTGTAAGGTGCCCACTTTAACTAGTGGACAGCACATACCAGGCCAACTTCCCACATTGGTGTGCAGCGGTTGTGATTCAAGCCTGCATTGTTTTACCAGATAAATCTTCGTATTGATTAACTGAAAAACCACTGGTACTCGGCTCAAATAATACAAGCTTAAAATAGTAAGTTATACTGAACTTGGGGTTGGGTAAGTCAAGGTGTATCACACCCTTTCCCCAACTTAAGAGAGTTTAGCTCCCCCCACTAGGTTAAGTAGGTGAATCCCACACCACACTTAGTATCTCTGCTAAAGGACTTGCCAGTGGCTCTCTGCCTTCTAGATACAGTGAACTCTCGTTCCAAGATCTGAAAGCACTGTGTGCCTCTAGGAAGCTGAAAACAGGGGGGAGTGCCAACACTCAATGCCTGGTAGAGGTGTTACTGTTAGGTGACCTAAGGAAGACTCCTGGGCCAGATGAACAGGAAAGTGTGGATGGGACAGGTGAAGAGGATAGGGCTAGAGGGGGGGCCCCTCATTGACCTTGACTCTAACCTGGACCAGGGGGCACATGATGGACAACTCCGATATTCAAGAGGAAAATGAAGAGGACCTTGAGGGCCACTCCTTTGTTCCTCCTGGAAGAGTGTAGAGTTTACCAAGGAGATCTAGATCTCCCTCTGCAGAATCTGGTCACGCAGGACAGCTAGTAGGGACCTCTGTATCTAGTAAGAGGGACCACTCACTTGATAGGGAATACCAACTACCTGAGCTTGGGAAAGCTAGGTTAAGGGTCAGGCAAGAGCCATTGGCCATTGACAAGGAGTCCCTGGAAGTCCAGAGAGCTAGGATAAAGTTAGGACTAGTGTTGGACTTGGCCCTTCTGGCAGGTTCACCCCCGAGACTTTTTGCTTAATATTGGTGACTTGGTGTAATGGATTTTGGTTTCTGCGCACTTTACCGCTGTGTCTCAGGGTAAAGTGCGTGCGTGTGTTGAGGTTGGCCTGCCCTCCCATAGGAATGCATGGGGGGATGTATGTGTCCCGGTAGTTCCTGATGCGTGGGGTGTGCAGGCCCGTGTTTGGTATGTGCGGACTCGTGGGAGTGAATGCTGCGCGTTGGTGTGTGCGGCGTGCATGTACCTGGTGTGGAAGTGCCACTTCTAGAAGTGGGCACTTCAGTGTGCAGTCTGAAATGTGTGGCTTGTCTGGCGATTGGCTGGTGAGGTCAGGTGACGGACTAGGGAATTCCCCAGAGTCAGGAGGAGTCACCCAGTGGTGAATGGGGAGTTAGCATGTTGATGGCTGGGGAGGAGTGTACCTGGGTCCTGAATAGGACAGGGCTTCCCCCACACAATGCTGGCGCCGGCCCCTGTGGTGCGTCTAATGACCCTAGCCCTGCCAGTGAATAGGGAGAGGGGCTGAGCAAAACAAAGTACTCAGGAACCTGCTGGAACTGGTTCGCCCCTTCCCTGCACCTTAGACAAAGCCTTGTACTGTATAAAAAGGGGCTGTGTCCCCTTACATGGTGTTCTCTTGCAGGATCCACTTGAGGGGGGGCCTGCTGCTGCTGGGCGCCAGGAGTGACCGCCACTGGGGACTGCCTCCCTGCTGGAGGGCCCTGTGAGCTGGCTCTGGGCCCAGCCTTTGCCCCCTGCTCTCTGGAGGACCTTTTTGTTGCTGAACCCTGCTTGTAGCGCCTGGGAGCGCTTTTTGGACTTCCTAGCGCTGGGCGCGCTGTTTTGCTGGACCTTCCTTTGTTTATAGCGCTGGGAGCGCTGTTTTGCTCTATGGCGCTGTGAGCGCTTGGGATCTGATAGCGGGTGCCCACCCCGCGATCCTGACGGTGTCTGCCAAGTTCGGCGGGTGCCCACCCCGCCGTTGTGCTCGCTGGCGAGGGAGCCTACCCCTCTCATTTGCCAAGGAATTCACCGCCGCGGCCGGGCTTCAGCCGGAAGTCAGGCAGGCCTGGGGGCGGGCCCCGAGACGGAAGCAGGAAGCGGACGGGAGCCTACCCCGCGCTCCTGTGCAGTGAAGATCCAGGCGGGAGCCTACCCCGCGCTGGACCCGAGAGAGGAGAAGTGCGGCCAGAGCTGGTGCGGAGGGGGCGCGAGGCACATTGTCGGTGCCTGCCCCTCCGCGTTGCAAAGAAGCCTCGGCGTCCATCGAGAGAGGAGACGACGCGGGAGCCCCCGAGCAGCCCGGTGAGTGTTTAGCAGGGCTGGGGGACTCCGCGCCTGTGCAGAGGGGGTGCGGGGGCAGTGTGACGAGCCCCGTGAGGCTCCATCCGAGGGGTCCCGAGTAGCTAGAGCGCTAGACGCTCCAACGTGCGCAGTATTGCTCCTCGAGCCTAGAAGGCTCCCACGTACCCGGGGCATTGTTGTTTGAGCCCAGTGAGGCTCCAACGTTGTGCAGAGCCACGAGGGCTCTAGGGGACCTTTTCTGAGTGAACAAAGCCCAGAGAGGGCTCCAGAGGCACGCAGAGTGCCTGAAGTTCGTTTTCCAGCTGCCCAGCACTTAGTGGGCAGCTGCCACGTTTAGGTGGGGGACCATTCTTGTTCTAGTCTGCGCAGCTGGCGCAGCCTGACTGTGTTGAACGCAGGGCGTCCTAGCCCCTTCCAGGCCAGTTGGCCCAGGGACTGCCACAGGTGGTGGCATAGGAGTTTTGCGCAATTGTGTTCCTACCTGCACCTCTGAATGTGTGTTGATGCATCATGTGCCATTGCTTTTACACCTCTGAATGTTTTATGCATCATGTGTGTTCTTTCCTTGCACCTCTGAATGTGTGTTGATGCATCATGTGCCATTGCTTTTACACCTCTGAATGTTTTATGCATCATGTGTGTTCTTTCCATACACCTCTGAATGTGATGCATCATGTGTAACGTTCTATTACCCCTACAGGTATTGTGATACGTAGGTGGTTGTTGCTTTCTCCTAGTACAGGTGGTGCTAGTGAGGTTCTAGTTCCCTGCGTGACAGTCTCCTAAAGTAGTTAGGGTTACGTAGGTGGTACTTCCCCGACACCAGTAAGTACTGGTTGTGTGCTATGCATATTATTTTTGTGCTACAGTGATTTTATATATTTTGTGTACTAAATATCTAAAAAGTGCTAATTCCTGACAGTGGTCCAGGTGGCCCTGTCTTGTACATAATCCCTTGTAAATTCTGCCCGTGCCTGTTGGCACATTGTAAAGTGTGTATTTTATCTAATGTGTTGTGTATAATACAAAGGTTATTTTTATAGAATACCTTGTGTGGAGTTTCCTTTGTGGTGGGCCTTGGGTGTTGTTGCTGGGTGCGCGCGCAAACGCTTTACACATCGCCTCAGAGATAAGCCTGACTGCTCGTGCCAAGCTACCAAGGGGGTGAGCAGGGGTTATCTTTGGCGTGTAACTTCCTTGCCCTGACTAGAGTGGTGGTTTCTGCCTGGCTTTGGCGCAAGCCTTAGCCAACCAGAAATCCCATTTCTAACAACTAGAATCCCATGGTGGCAGCAACAGTGTCCCTAGAGTTAAGGAACACTCCTTTGATAATAGGACTTGAGCAAGATTGTCCCTCCCTACCATGTTGGTGATAACATCCACAAATGGCAAACTGCTTTAGAGAGGGCCTGGAAACGTACAGAGGGTCCCTCAAGAGCAGTGGGCAGCTATCCTGTGTCTCC
This sequence comes from Triturus cristatus, assembly GCF_964204655.1. Classification (NCBI taxonomy): domain Eukaryota; kingdom Metazoa; phylum Chordata; class Amphibia; order Caudata; family Salamandridae; genus Triturus; species Triturus cristatus. The sequence continues at coordinate 1,874,785,484 of NC_140590.1, forward strand.
CCTTTGCTGAAAAAGGAAGAGATAAGCTCCTCACTGTTAGAGAAGAGGATGCTGACAATTACTCAGTTTTGAAGAGTACTCTCATTGATGGGTTTGGCTTAACCACTGACCAGTACGGGATTAAGTTCAGAGACATCCAGAAGGCACAGAATCAGGACTGGGTAGACGTTGTGGATAGTACTATTAAGGTTCTGGAAGGCTGGTTACTTGGCAGTAAAGTACATGATTTTGAAGGATTGTATAGTTTGATTATGAGGGAGCAGATCCTTAATTGTCGAAATCAATTATTGCATCAATACCTGGTAGACTCTAGTCTGACCTCTCCCCAAGAATTGGGAAAGAAGGCAGACAAATGGGTCAGAACCAGGGTGAGGCAGAAAACCCAGAACTCTAGCGGTGACCAGAAGAAGCAGGATTCTAAAACTCCAGATAAGAGTGTGTTATATGTGCTAAGTTAGCATAAGCTCTGCCGCCATGATGCTGCTTTTGCGCACATTACTACATGACTTTATTTTGCAAGACTCTGTTTGTGCTTCTCACATGAGAACTGTCTGCTTTCTGCGTTCTCTGCTGTTCCTGGAGTTTTGTCTGAACACGATGTGCAAGGTCAATAAATTTGCCCTTGTTATTCTGTTCTGGTCAGTCCCTAGCACCTAGACAAAACATGCTAACACAGCTGCACTGCTGGAAACTCGTGCTTTGATAATACGGGGATGCATGTTGTTCACACACACTTGGAGAGAGACCTTTCCTTGGAGAAGAGCTATGCTGTTCCTATGATGTAAATCTTTCATCTAGGCTCTAAGGTATGGGGTCTGCTGACAGACCCCAGAGATCTTCCTTTATATAATAAACCTCAACTTACCAAGGGGAGGGTGGTTAGGCCATATAGTCTTTTTTCCACTGTGTGTATATGATGACATCCCCCTTCATATTCTATGGTATTGTAACAATGTTAATTGTTCTAGGTTTATGCATTTTGCTGCTGGTAGTGGCTCATGTACTGCATTATAGAGCACAATAGTTAAAATAAACATTTTGAACTGTACAGTGACTCTGACAAGCCTTATTGTGGATAAGTACGAGTGTGTGAGCGAAAGCGTATGTCTTGCTACCGCGATTCCTGAGAGAGTCGGGGTGTTGTGTTCTGGGTTGTCTAATCATTTGTAGCTTCGTGATTATGTAGGAGAACGAATGAGACACTATAGCTAGTTGGTTTTGGGATTTTGGGCACTAAGATGGTAGGAAGGTAAAACCCCTATACGTAGAGGTCCTGTTTTCCTGCGCATAGTTCTGTGTATGTGCAGAATCCCCGCAACATGGTGCCGCCAACATTTGGTCTGGTTCTTATCTGCGAGACTCTTGAGTAGTGCTTGTGTTTGTCCACAATCCCCTCACTTCTGTTTCCGGAGACCGCTGTGACAGTGTAGCCCCCTTTATTGTGATAATTGTATAGGTTTTTCAAGCTTGAATTTTAAAAGGCTTTTCCCTTTCATTTAACCCTTTGTTGCGCTGCCACGCATAGGTTGTTATTCTATACTATTAATTATGGCGGTTGCCATAACAGCTCCTAACCGCGCACCGCTCAGGGCTTATTTAAATCAATACGGAGTCCCTGATTCTGGTTTTGCGCTTATCTTTGTTGTGGAAGTAGATCCTTCATTCCGTTTCGAGGTATTTTATTCTTGGGTCACCTTTCCGGCAGTCGATGGAACAGATAATTAGTTTCACGAGTATACTGTCAACGCGACACCGCGGGAATATAGACCATATAGAACTCAAGGTTCCGCTAATAGCTTGGCAACACCAAATCTGGTTCAATGGTGACCTTCCACACCCAATAACTCCGGTCTGTTTAGGCCCATTATCAATAGATGGGTCCACTTGTCCCATTTTGGCTGGGTACACCCTGCACCCAACTTATCTCACTGCTACGGTCTTAGAGCTACGTGCGTTACATACTTCTTTGATCCGTTTACATAGAGCTTTTATTCAGTTCATGTTGAGGAAATTTCAGGTGGGACCACCTGGTGCTGCTGCGCAACCACCTGCACCTGGCAGTGTGACCATCAGTCCTTTGATGGTTAATTCCATAATGGGAAAGCGTCCTCAGAATAAGGATGAACTTCCTTATTGTCTTGCTGAGAAATTTGGGCAACTCAAAGCTGTTTTTCCAAATACCACACCTGTGGAGAAACACAGGATTTTGACAATAAGTCTACTGAAAAATCTGGTTGCCGAATTGGCTGATTGTAGCACTTGGGGTAAAGTATTTGCAGCGGTATATTCGATGTGCTTCGGCACTCCCTTAATGACCGTTCTCCCATCTGTAATCAAGCGTGTTCAGGAGGAACATGGGACCGACACGGCTCTGGAGTTGGGAATGAGACTGGTGGGGGTGTTCGACATTGTTTGCGATATGATCCTTGATAATGTTAAGGGAGATGCTGTATGCTTACAAGTGGTGCAACGCTTGGAGGCTGTAGCAGACGCTGACAAGCAATGTGAACTGCCAAAGATTATTGCTGAGGCTTATAAATCCATAGGGCACAATAGTCTGGGAATCAAATCTTTTACTCAACCAGAAACTCACACTCAAACTCAAAATCAGGGTCAACAAAAGACACAGACTGATAAAGATGGGCACCCGTTCTTTCCTAAAAGGAATTGGAGAAATACAAAACAGGGGCAGCAACAACAGAAGCAGGGTTCGCGTGCTGGTTTGCTGACACCGAGTCTTCTAAGCGTACTTATGATTTACGCGACCGCACGAAATTTAAGACTCCTGATAGATTTCATGTCCCTGATCAGCGCTCTCCTAGTTCTTTACAGGGCACATCGGGCTCTCAAGTCGGTGGTGGAGAACGTCAGGATTATGGCAAAGGTCAGCCCACACAACAGGGACGAGATCAACCTCGACAGTTTGACATTAAAGCCAAACAAGAAGATCTGCCTCGTTTTAGACCTCCGTATCAGAAGAAGAAAGTTGCAGTTTTCACAGCGAAATATGCTTCAGACGGTGAGAACGCGTCTTCTAGATTGGACTTGGGTGGTGACTCTGCTCGACAGCGCTGCAGAGGTTACCATAGTGCGGGAGGCACTGCGTCCCTGTCTGGAGGCCAGAGCAACTGATACTTTCATTACAGTAGAAACACCCCTGAATAGACTCTCTGAAATAGTCTTCCAAATTGAAGGTGATACACAGCGTACAATCACAGCGGTTTTCTGGGAAAATCTAACCTCTTCATATGACATTTTGTTAGCAGAGGCAGATTTTCCACCCCCATTTGTGCCACCCACACCCAAAGGGGAAGACGTGATACTTCCTAGCTTTTTGCGTAATGTCCCTGAGGAACATGCAAAGGCTCTTGCATTCGAGTGGGCTTTGGCCCTTGCCCCGGCGGTGTACCGTAATCAGGTGGGCTAGGATAGAGATTCCCGAGCACATGAGATCCCGTTACGGTCTATGCCACAGCCACAGCAGCAATATCCAATCAAACGAGAAGCTAAGGCTCCCGTTTCTGATATTCTGACTCAGTTGGAGTATCAAGGAGTGATTGATTCCTGCGTATCACAGATGAATAATCCTCTTTTTCCGGTATCAAAACCTGACAAATCATATCTCTTTGTCTTAGATTATCGAAATTTGCATAGTCATTGTTGTAGATTTGCGGTACAAAACACACATAGCTCCGCGTTAGTGAACACACTAATTCGTAAAAAATATAAATCTACACTGGATATATCCAATGGTTTCTATAATCACAACTTGGCTCCTGAGAGTAGTGACTGGACAGCCATCAAGGCAGTCGGAAATCTGAAAAAATGTCCACGTTTACCTATGGGGTATGAGATTAGCCCCGGGGCTTTTGATGCACATGTTGTGTTTTTGCTACATAGCATAAACCCTGAATGGATCTTGTACATTTATGACATTTATTTGACGGACGATGAACTGATGCCATATCTTGTCTGAGTCGATCGCATTATTTTGTCATTTGCCGACTATGGATACAAATTCAATTTCGCAAAATCGCACATCGCAAATTTTGCAGTGCCCTTTTTGGGCTATGAGCTCAACAGTGAAGCGAGTGGGTTAGACCCCTCTTTCTGGAAAAATGTGCACAATTGCAATCTCCTTCTTCACTGAAGAAGCTTCAGTCTTTGCTGGGATTTTTAAATTTTGGGAGGACATACATTCCCGAATATTCCCAGCGTATCAAACTGCTATATGAGTTGATAAAACCTACATTTTCTTCGGCCAGCTGGCTTCCGGAACATACCTCAATTCTGCAATCTTTGCAATCAGATTTCCTTGCTACTAACTACTTGTTGATGCGTGACAATACCGCAAACTTGGTGATACGTATAGTACCGGGGATGGTTGGTTTCACTTACTTGACGTTCAACGAGGGTGACACAGTACCTGTTGCTCACAAATCACATTTATACACATCGGCTGAAATGCGTTTTTCCAATACTGACAAAGTTTTGACAGCAGTCCAAATCGCGATTCTGAAAGAACGCTCTCTAGCACAAGGTAAACGCATTCTTATGGTCACGCCTCTGCCTGCTTTAGAAGCAGTGACAAAGGCAAGTGTACTTAACTCTGAGGCTTTACATCCCCAATTTTTGGAATATTAACATGTTCATCCTTCTCCATTGTCTTTGCTTCCTTTAGATGAGTACAAATGTATCATCTATACCGATGGATCGGTTCAACCGGCCGTCGGTTCTAAACATGCTTATTCAGCAGCTTGCACTATTGTGGCTGGTACGATTGTCAATGGAGAATTTAAGTCTTCCATAGTGCATACGCAGGCACTTGGGGTCTGTACAGCACAATTGTGAGAGCTGTGTGCTCTTGTTCCTGCTTTTGAGTTTGCTGATCCTAATGTGAATCCTCTTATTGTATGCGATTCTTACTACTGTGTCCAGTCTTTTAATGACAACTTATTCTTTTGGTCACAAAATGACTATAGAGACTCTAAAGGCAGCGCAATTAAGCTTAAATTGATTTGGGTTCGAGTGGCAGAACTTAAAAAATGTCTCCCACTCACACAGGTTATCCATACTCTTGGCCATCAGTATGTGAGAGCACATGCTGCTGGTAATTCTTTGGCTGATGAAGCGGCCAAATCTGCAGTATCCATGTGTTCTGTAACAGCAGTTACAAGGTCCATGACTAAGATTGATAATGAAATTTTGGCAGCTATTGCTGCTTCGAAGGATGGAACTGCTCCTCCGCAGGGCTTCCTTTCAAAGTATTTTTATCATTTATCTCCCGAACAAGTTCCTTATGCTAAAATTCCAACTGTTGGGGGTCGGCTGATTCCCAACATGGACCGCAGACATGCTATGATAATTGCCGCACACAAAGGCATGGCTTCTGCCCATGCCGGTGTGTCTGCGATAGTCTCTATTTTACAGCAACGTTACTGGTGGTGTGGTTTATATAAACAGACCAATAATTATGTACTTTCGTGTGACATTTGTCAACATATTAAGCCATCTACGGTCTCACGCCCACAACAAACACAGCTCTGTATTTCCAATCAGCCATTTGGTTGTGTGTATCTTGATCACTGTGGTCCATTCTCTTCAGATACTGCATTTAAATATATCTTGGTTACAGTTGATTCATGCACTATATTCCTTTGGGTTTGGCCACAACGCAGTGCGGACGCTCGAAATGTCACCATAGATTTGCGTGTCTTTGTAGGGATGTTTGCCTGTGGCACCGTCCATACTGCCTAAGGTCCAGCATTCGCCTCTAAGGCGTACAAGGACGCGAGGATGATAGTGGGGGTGCAGGTACAGTTTTCATCTCCATTTAGGCCTGAGGGCAATTCCATAGAGGAGCGAATGAACTGTGTTTTAAAGCAATCTTTGACAGCTAGAGTCTTAGGTACTGTCAGGACCTGGCTGGCCCACTTGTATGGGGTTCGACGTGCACTAAATAATCTCCCTAGAAGATCTCTGGGTGGGCAGACCCCATACGAAATGCTCTTTGGCATTAAAATGTTTGTTTATCACAAAAAGAAGAGACAAGGGAATGAGCCTTTTCTGACTCCCCTTCCAAAACTGAAGACTCACACAAGCGAGAAAGACTAAATATCTGCATGTAAAAACCCTACGGCAACTAGAAAAATGTCTATCTGCTGCCTGACCCTACAGTGAGATAACTCAAAAGTTAAATATAAGAGGCAAGGAGGAAAGGGAAAGACATAGCCTTCCTTAATACTGCCCTCTCACACTTTGCAGTGTCATGCTTCATCATAGGGCCGCATCAAACGTCCAGGTGCAGACCAACACACTTGCCGGAGCGCAATATTTTTCTAATAAGAAGGGTGGTGAAGGGAGTAAGTGAGAGAAGAGAAAAGAAAAGAAAACTTGTGGAGGAAAAAATATTCCCTCAAAAAGGGATCAAAAGGTGCAGACAAGTGCAGATAAAACTATCTCAGGGGATACCACAGTTTACCTTTATTCTTGTTTCCCCTTGATAGGATTAAAAAGTCAAAGTTGGGATGCTTCGGGGAGATGAATGCCTCTATATCCCTGCTGCAGGAACCAACATATTTCGGCCAGCACTAGGTGCCCACCCGGGTCACAATGGCCTTTATCAGGGTATATATACCTTTACATTTTGGTCTTCCCCCTCAATCGGGTGTTTCCATAAATTCAAAGAATGGTTTTAAAGAACTTCTCTGAACCCGGGACCCTTGTGGGAACGTGGTCTTGTAGTCACACTTACTCCAAAGATCCACTGTTAGCCGTTTCTACAACCAGGTCCACCAAAGATAAAATGTTTTTGCCAGACCTTGATGGTCTAGACGATGTGGCGGCTGCCTCAACTTTTGATGTATATAATCATTCTACTATGTTACAGGACCTACAGAAGACCTGTGACAGCTGCGCAACTGAACATTTACCCTCTTCCAATGATGCAGCACTGCTGATTGCGGTTGCCAGCTTGCTTCCTAAGATTGGAGATCTGGTATGAGAAAACCTGGAGAACAAAAACAAATTTGGTCCCTCTTGTCGTGCACCGGTTCCAGTACTTGGATTGAAGGGTACTCGTACAGTAATTTTACTACCTTTACCTGGTCGCAAAGACAACAGATACATCTCAGAGGACAATGTGAAGTTACACCGTCTGGCTGATTCTGAATATGGTCACGCCTGCAGTTTCGTGCAACACAATTTCATTGAATCTGCTGACTTCATCCTCTTCCACTAATGCCCATGTGGGTGTGAGAGTGATGGACACTACTATTGACCTTTCACCTGTCCTGCCTCCATCCTCTTCCAGTACAAAGGTCAAGTATACATCATACCCTACAGATGAGTCTAATAGTGAGCTGCCGATCAGTCCTTGGCAACATCACACTGATCCGGCACTACCATCTCTAATTAACAGAACTACAAGCGGTTACTGTGGAGATCATGCAAGCTTCTCTTCTGACTCATCCTCCTCGTCTTCCACTTTAACGCTTCCACCTACAAAATTGTGTATTTTTATCTCTTGGTTCAAGAAGACTTACCTAGGTGGGTTGTGCAGGAAAGTAGGATCTGCTTCTTATGGTTATCCCCACTTTTTGCTTCATGTGTTACTGTTTTCGACTAGTCTGACTGGGATCCTGATAATCAGGACCCCAGTCTCTCTGCTTTTGCCTTTAAATTGCAATGCATGTACTTAAGGTACACTCCAGTTTGGATACTGGGGTACCCTTGTCAGTCCCTAGTATATTGTACACATGTATCCAGGGCATAGGTACCCCAGAGGTCTCCCATGGGCGGCAGCATGTATTATGCCACCCATGAGAGACCATGAAATATGGAACTACAGGCCTGGCATTGCAGCCTGTGTAAGTTGGTGCATGCACTACTTATGAAAGATATAGGTTTACTATATCTAAGGGTCACTGCACTTAAAACCTATATGTCACCCCTATAGCCCCACTTTACAATCCTGAAGGCATGGTGCTTGGTTCCAAGTGAGAGAATACCCCTGCACAAGCAGGATGCCCTTGCAGCCTACGGAGTCCATTCTCCCGGGTTGTCAGTAATGCAGCCATAGGCTAACATAGAGGGGCAATATGCACCCGTGTGATGACCAACTCTAAAACGGCTGAAACAAACCCTATCCTGTTTGGTATCAAACATGTTGAAATCATACCCCTCAGAGCTGAGGTTCGTGGGGGCCATGGTGTTCCTGGCACAAGCCCTCTAGTCCCAGACAGCATAAAATGGTTGCTGCCGACCAGAGACACATTTCTGCCCTCCTGCTGCTGAGCCAAGCTCGAGCAGGGGAAGGCAGGACAATAGGCATCCTGTCACCGGGAGGTGTGACCACCTCCCAGGGACGATTTAGTGTATTAGGGCTGGGTGGGTGTTCTTGCCAGCACCTGAAAGTCTGCAGGAGGGGCATATTTGGTGTCCCTGTGCATAGTCCAGATCAAACTAGTCCTTGGCGCCGTTGGCTGCCACTCTGGCGCGAAACTGGACAAAGGACATGGGAGTAACCTTCGCACTGTTTAGACCCTCCCCTGGGAGGGCCCCTGAATCTCTCCAACCCTCTCCGTGGGTACTTAAGGTCTTACCTGGCTGTAGGTCCTTAGATTCAACATGGACAAGATTTTGAACCTGAAACCCCTGAGCTTTGAGCGTCTGGACGCTTGGACTTTGTTGGACTTCATTTGGGCCCAATTTCATCTCCCACTGAATCTGTTGCATCGTCTGTGCCATTGCACCATACCTGTGGAGAATCAAGGACCGGTCTGCTGATCCCGAGCTCCTCCGGACTCCAAAAGGTCTAGCAACACAGGGGGCGTGTTTCTAAGTCTCTCAAGGCTTGAGCTGCCTTCTTAACAATTTAGAGGCCAGAATCCTTTGTGGGGGCTGCATTACCCAGACCCCTGTGAATTGCGAATGTTTGCAAGTGCATGTGCTTGTTAGCGTTTCGCAAACAAGTGTATTGGGCTCCAATTAGCCCCAACTGCTGGCACCATTTCCTACCAAGATCTTCGACCTCCTCACATTGAGTGCTCCGTGGCCTGTTTAGTGAAATGACTCGAGGTCCTCTTACGACTCCTGTGCCTCCGGCCTGTGGACCATTTGAGGGTCAACTTTGCTTTTCTTGGGCTCCCCTGGTTGCTCCAGGCTTGCCCTGACTCCCCTGCAATCGGTGAGTATCCCGGACTTTGATGGTCCATACCGTACACTTCCTCAGCCTTCTGTGTGGGTTGCGCTTGCCAATGCTTGTTGGTGCTCCCGCCAGACACCGACCCCTCAGCACTCAACATCCTTCGTGGGACAGCTCGCATCCGGCTCCTGTTTGTCCTCGATGTCTCCTGGTCCCCGCAGCTGCAGAGTCAAGGACTTCATCAACCAACCTGAAGCACCCGACATTGGTGGACATTCGTCTACCGAGCCCCTGGTCACTCCCTAGTGACTCAGACTCTGTACCATCTGCTTTCAGGTACTCCTTGACGGGAATCCATGTTTGGATTCCAACTGACACTTTTCTTCCTTTTAGTAGCGGCTCTTCATCGAAGTGCTCCATTGGGTTCGATGGAGGTTTCCGACACCACTTCAGACCTATGCATCCGGCTTCCCTGGGACAAGTAAATCTGGTACTTTGGTATCCAGGGGTAGGGTGGCTCTCCAACCTTCTGTCTTCCACCGGGTTTCTTTGAAGTCCACTGGGAAGGGTCCTTAAACTCTAAAATTCCAACCTTGACTTGTACATAGACTTGCATGGTGCACAAGACTGTGAAGTTCCCACACTGCACACTGCACACGCACTCCTTGGGGTCCCTATCTACTCGCCTTGGGTGGTTTCTTCGGGTCCCAGCAATTCTACGTCCTATCGACACTGTCTTGACTCAAGTCAAGGTTCTTATACCACTTTCTTAGTACATGGTTTGGTCCCCTCCTGGAGCCTGTTGAAATGAAAATTTTTTACTCTCTTTGCTTGCCCACTGTGTATTAGTACATCTGTAGGGACCTCTGTCTCTAATAGGACCTCTACTTCTCAGAGAAGGGACACCTCCTATGAGAGAAGTTGCAAACTGCTTCAGTTTGAGGAAGCTAAGCTTAGGATTAGTGAGCTGTTGGTATTATATAGGGAATCCCTGGAGCTCCAGAGAGCTTCACAAAGATGGGGGCTAGAGCCCCACGGTGGCAGCAACAGTGTCCCTAGAGGTAGAGAACATACTCATGACCATAGGAACCCGAAAAAGATTGTCCTTCCCTACCAGAGTGGGGATGACATCCACAAATGGATAACTGCACTGGAAAGGGCCTGTTAAGTACAGAGGGTCCCTCGGGAACAGTGGGCAGCAATCTTGTGGCTCTCCTTTGCAGACAAAGGTAGAGACAAGCTCCTCACTGTTAGAGAAAAGGATGTAGAAAATTACAAAGTCTTGAAGAGCGCACTGATTGATGGGTTTGGCCTAACCACTGAACAGTACAGGTTGAAGTTCAGAGACATACAAAAGGCACAGACTCAAGACTGGGTTGACTTTGTAGATTGTGCTACTAAGGCTCCGGAAGGCTGGTTATTTGGCAGTAAAGTGTGTGATTTTAAAGGATTGTACAATTTGATTATGAGGGAGCAGATCCTTAATAATTGTCAAAATCAGCTGTTGCATCAGTACCTGGTGGACTCTGATCTGACCTCTCCCCAAGAATTGGGTCAGAAGGCAGAAAAATGGGTTCGAACCAGGGTGAGACAGAAGGTTCAGAACCAAGGTGGTGAATCCAAGAAGCAGGATTCCAAAAACTCTGATAATGGTGGGGACAAGCGTAAAGACCAGAAGTCAAATCTCAAGGGCCCCAACAATCTGCATCTGGTGGGGATTCCCAATCTAACAAAGGAAACGGCCAAAAGAAACCATGGTGTAAATTCTGTAAACAGAAAACCCATTGGACAAGTGATTGTACCAAATCCAAAGATTCAACTCCAGCCTCCATTACCCCTAAGGCAACTGTTCCACCCCCTAGTTCAGCTCCAAGTGGTGGTGCTCAGAATAAGGGTGTAGTAGGGTTAACCCTGGGATCTGAGGTGGACTCTGGCCTAGTCAGAGTTCCTACTCAAGCTGTACTGATCTGTGATGGAGGTATGGATATGTCCTCCTTTGTCAGTCCCAGTAATCTGGGCAAATACAGACAGCAGCCTTTGATAAATGGAAAAGAGGCTTTGCCATTCAGAGACACAGAATCAAGTGTCACAATGGTGACAAAAGGTCTTGTGGCTCCTGAGCAGATCATACTTGGTGAGATGTACCAAGTGACCAATGCTAGCAATGTCAGGACAGACCATTCCTTGGCAGTTGTTAATTTTACCTGGGGAGGGGTAACTGGCCCTAAGAAGGTTGTGGTAAGTGTGACCTCGCTGTTGAATGCTTACTTGGCAATTATTTAGAAACTTCAGCTTGGGCTGAAGTGGAGCTCAAGACACATGCAGAAATGCTGGGCATCCCTGCAGATGTGTTTGTTATGACCAGGTCACAGGTCAAAATGTCTAACACTGAACAGGTCCTGGATCCTGGAAGAATGGACCAGGCGCCTACAAGAAAAGGAGCAGCAGGGGTAAGGCAGTGTCTTCCCCCCTGACTCAGAATCCAGACCAGTCTCTTGAGGGAGCTGATCTTAGTCCTGAATAAGGAACTGTCCCAGTTGAGCTTGAACCTGATCAGGTTGCGTTCTTGGGGACAGGGGGTCCTTCCAGGACAAATCTGAGTTAGGAGCAGCTGAGCTGCCCTTCTCGTGAACCCCTCAGACAGCAGGCTGCTGCTGAGGCTGCTGGGAATGCTAATGGAACCAATGAGATATATTGGGATGATGGATTCCTGTATTCAGAGTGTAGAAATTCCAAGCCTGGTGCCACCAGGAGGTTGGTTATACCTCTGAAGTTCAGGGGCTTCCAATTAACACTAGACCATGATATTCCCTTAGCAGGTCACCGGGGCCAAAACAAGACTTGGGACAGAATTGTCCCTCACTTTCATTGGCCACACATGTCTGAAGACACCAAGGAGTTTTGTCACTCCTGTGTCACCTGTCAAGCCAGTGGTAAGGCAGGTGGCACAACAAAGGCCCCCCTGACACCACTACCTGTGGTGGGAGTCCCCTTTGAGAGGGAGGGGATTGATATAGTTGGTCCCATGGATCCTCAGACAGCATCTGGGCACAGATTTATACTGGTGGTGGTGGGCCATGCCACTAGGTACCCATAAGCCATTCCCCTTAGGACCACTACAGCATCTGTGGTGGCAAGGGCCCTACTTGGAATCTCTTCCAGAGTGGGTTTCCCTAAGGAGGTAGTATCAGACAGAGTTGCAAACGTTATGTCTAATTACTTAACTGCTATGTGGAAGGAGTGTGGAGTAAATTACAAATTTACCACCCCTTATCACCCACAATGCAATGGGTTAGTTGAAAGGATCAACAAAACCCTCAAGGGCATGATCAAAGGTTTCCCATAAAACCTTAGGTGCAGATGGGACATACTTTTGCCATGCCTTCTCTTTGCCTACAGAGAAGTTCCACAGAATGGGGTTGGTCACAGCCCATTTGAAGTTCTGTTTGGACATCCAGTTAGGGGTCCATTGTGTCTTGTGAAGGAGGGATGGGAGTTACCTCTCAAACCCCCTAAACAGGATATTGTGGACTATGTACTTGGTCTATGCTCCAGGACGGCTGAGTACATGAAGAAGTCAACAAAAAACCTTGAGGCTAGCCAGGAGTTACAAAAGGCCCAGCATGATCAAAAGGCTGTTCTGCATGTTTACCAGCCAGGGCAGAAAATATGGGTGTCGGAGCCTGTGGCCCCAGCATACCTCCAAGACAAGTGGAGTGGCCCCCATACCATACTTGAGCAGAAGGGAGAGGTTACCTACCTGGTGGACCTTGGAACTTCCAGGAGCCCCACAGGGTGCTCCATGTCAATAGGCTTAAGCCATATGTTAAAAGGGCTAACATGGGCTTGCTCATGGCTACTGATGAGGGACAGGAGGAAGAGAGTAATCCACTGCCTGACCTGCTTTCTCAGAACCCTGATGATGGATCAGTAGATGGTGTAGCCTTGGCAGGTAGCCTCACTGTCCAGCAACAAACTGACTGCAGAAAAGTTCTCAGCCAGTTTAGACATATGTTTTCAGTGACTCCAAGTCAGACTACCTGGTGCACTCATGAAGTGGACACTAGGGACAGTCTGCCTGTTAAAAATAAGATTTACAGGCAAACTCACCATGTCAGGGACTGTATTAGGGCTGAAGTCCAGAAGATGTTGGAATTGGAGTAATTGAACCCTCAGATATCGGTTATGGATCCATAGTGACCCCTTTGAATGACTTAACTTCTAAGAAAATGCCCAAGAGATTTCAGTGGACAGTCAGCTGTCAAAAGGCATTTGATGACTTGAAGCAGGCCATGTGCACTGTGTGATAAGTCGGCCTGGCATATGCTGTCCACCTTTTATAGTGGGCACCTTGTAACAGTCCAAACAACCCTTATTGATGATTGGTTTAAAGACAACCTTTATTGAAAGCTTTCCTAGTGGTAGCTATGGAGAGCAGCCTTCAGGCTAAGTCTTGAAGGAGTGTAAAGCCGCTTGGTTTACCAGATTATTAACCTCCTGAATGTCCAAATGAAAGGAGAACCACACAAGGAATGTATAAAATATATGTATTTATTACTAAACACTCTCTACTAACCTCTTTAAGAGATCAGAGAACAAGGCACACAATATTAAAGCACTAGAACGACAGTAAATAGCACGATACACAGCGGGCTCCAGGAGGAGACCGAACCATATACTAAGAAAGTGGTACAACAACCCCGACTTGACTAGACACAGTGCCTAGAGCACGTAGAATCGCTGGGACCCCAAGGAACCACCAAAGGTAGTGGCACAGGAGATCCACGGGGAACACGTGCAATGTGAGAACACAGGTGCGAGCCCTGTACTATTCTATGGGAAAGTCGCGGTTGGTGTTTTAGAAGTTAAGGACACTTAGGAGAGGACTTTGAGCAAACCCATTTAGACTTAGGGGGGTCTAGGGCCAGCACCCACTGGAGCACTGGAGTACTCGAGTTACCTCACCCAGGGAAGCCGGGTGCATAGGTGTCAAATGGTGTCGGAAATCGTTGTTGATTTCAATGGCCATCTGCTGCAAAGTGCTGCTGCCGGGAAGAAGAAAAGTGTCCGGTGTGAGCCAAGCCTGGATCAAAGATCAGAAGAACCTGAAAGCAGAGGGGTCAGAGTCTGGGTCACTTGCCAGTGACCAGGGGCACAATAAACGAATGCCCACTGATGTCGGGTGTTTCAGGTGCGAAGAGGTGAAGCTTGACTCTACAGCCACGAGGACCAGGAGGCGTCGACGACAACCAGGAGCTGGATTCTTGCTGTTCCATGAAGGATGTCGAGTGCTGCGGTATCGGAGCTCAGATTGAACACAACAAGCCTTGGCAACAGCAACACAAGCAGCAAGAGAAAAGATGCTTCGGTGCGAACCAGCAAGGTCCTGGGGACTCCCCAAGCAATGGAGAGTCAGGGCACTTCTTCAGCAACCAGGGAAGCCCAATCAGAAGTAAAGTTGCCTTCACAGTAACCCACCAGTCGACGGACCATGGATCGCAAAGGGACCTTGAGTGAAAATACAAACAGCCAGCTCACGGAACACTTGTGGAGTGTAGGCGGGCAATCTTCTGTGCAATTACTGCTCGGGGACAGGGCTACAAGTAATCCAAAGCTCAGCTGCAGGAGTTGTTGGAAAGCTGATGCTTCTGCAAAGTGATGCGGTTTCCAGGGGTTCAGGTTGCACGGTCTCCACAATGGATACAGGCCTCAGACTTGTTGTGGGCACTGATCGACCTCTAAGACCACGGAAACCCACCTCCTGTGTTGCAAAGTTCTTCGGATTCCTCTGAGCTTTGGAGATGCAAACCGGTCAGATACGTCTATGGTGCCTGCTTTGCAGGGGAGTAACTCCTTTACTCCAAGGGAGATTCTTCAGTCATCTAGTTCAATGTAGATCATCGAAGTTCCAGGATTATGTATCAGAGTTTCATCCAGGTAAATCTAAAGTCCTGTAGCCAGGGGTTCCTATCTTATACCCAAGGAAGGGGTGGGACAGACTCTAGGGACCCACCTATGGGAGGGTCGGAAAGAGTGGTGGCTACACCCATTTCCTTTGTCCAGTTTCATGCCAGAGCAGGGTCTGGTAGCCCCTGCAACCGGTTTGAGCTGGACTATGCACAGGAACACCAAATGTGCCCCCAGTGCAGACTTCAAAGCACTCTTGGAGTGCACCGACCCAGCCCCAATACACTAAAGCCTGTCTGGGAGGTGGTGACACCTCCCTGTGACAGTAAACCTATTGTCCAGGACTCCCCTGCTGGAGTTTCGTCCAGCATCAGGAGGGCAGACTTGTGTCTGTGGCTGGCATCATCCATTTTGTGATACCAGGGTCTGTTAAGCTGGTACCGTGTATACCGATACTGTCATGTCTCTCCCTCTAGAAGGGTGGGATCATACTCCCACACCAGTTACTGGTGTGGGGTCATGATTCCAAGGTATTTGACACCAAACACGACATGTTTCCATGCAGCCATCCCAAAGTTAGCATTTACCGCGAGGTTATAATGCACTTAAGAGTATATGGTTTGGCTGCATCACAAACAACCCTGGAATAAAGGTTCCTAAAGCTGCAGAGGGGCTCTGCTCATGCATGGGCACCCTCTCACATGAAACCCAGAACCCTGCCTTCAGGATTGTTCAGGTCTGCCATAGGGGTGACTGATAGGTTTATATGCGCAGTGATCAGAAGAGATATAGGTAACCTATATCTCAGTAAGGGGTGCATACACCACCTTACCCAGGATGCAGTAGCAGACCTGTGGTGTCATTTTAAAAGGCTTCCCAGGGGTGGCATAATACATGCTGCAGCCCCTGGTGGGCCTCTGGTGTACCTATGCCCTGGGTACATAGTATACCATATACTAGGGACTTATAAGGGTAACCCAGAATCCAATCTGGAACCAGCAAAACACCAGGAAAAAAGTGGGGGCAACCATGCAGTCAGATTCCACCTTCCTACATAACCCCTCAACCGAAAGGAGATAAGGCTAACTGTAGTATCTTCCTGTAAGGTTATTACTGTTCTCCTGTATCTTGTAACTAGCTGCTCAGCCAGTGTGAGAGTTCCATGTGGAATGTTGACATGACTGGAATGTTGGAGGTTGCTGTGGTGTGAGACAGTTAGGAGGATGGGCTGAGCAGCTAGCAGGCTGCTCCTGGTGGGGCTATTCTATGGACTTTACTATCTTAGTAAATAACCTTAAGATCTATCCTGGCTACGTCTGCTGTGTCACATCAACCTATGGAACCAGGTCACTTCAATTGGCGACGAGTTGGACTAAAGAAACCGTGCGTGTAACCTGAACAGACTGGTGTGTAACTAAACTAGTGTGACTTGAAGAAATTTGACTTAAAGGAAAGAAACTCCTCATTTGGCGGAACTACCTGGCACCGTGAGCCCCACCAGTGACCACAACACCGGTCGCCCAAACCTCCGTGTGCCAGTTGGAGTGAGGAGTGGAGCTGCAAGCTGTTCCCTAGTGCAGCACAGAGGTTTGCCTCAGTCCTGTTTCTATTTCGAGGTGTTGTGTCCCTGAGCCGTCTTGTGGATGTTTTCGCGACCAAGTTGGGTGTCTTTTGATGGCTGCTGGCCCCTGTAACAGTCGTGTAGGAGATGTACCTGCTGTCTCCTTGTGTTGGTCTGTGGAGGGCCATTTGACGATCGTGATTGGTAGAACAACCAACTTCAAGGCTGCAAGTACTAAAGGACAAGGTAATTGGTGACTGCCTGTGTTGTCTTGCTGTCTTGGGAGAGTGTCTCCATCGAGAGGAGTTCCCCAGAGGACCCACAAGTGAAGTGGCTAATCACCATCAGCTTCAACAAGTGGGTGATGATGATTTGGGAAAATATGTTCGGGGGCAAGGATCGAGCCCCGGTGTTAAATTTTGGTGTTTTGCAGGGACGATATACACCATCAAAGGAGCACATCGGGTTGTTCAGGGGTGTATATTGGGCCCTGTTGTTGACTGTTAGTGTTCTCAAGGATGTTGTACACCTTTGGATGTGGAGATCAGGGCAAGGATCGGGCCCATTGCTGCTTTGGAAAATCTCGAGTGACGACAAAGAGTGAGGAGGTGTGTGCCTGAGTGAATGGCTCCTGTTGTGGAGACAGTGTTACGGGGTTTGCACGGATACTTTTAGAAGTGGAAAAATTACACTTTATTTGAAGTCATCGGCATTGGCATGTTTAGAAACCTGCCCTTGTTTCGGCACACGGAGCGGACATTTTTTTCGTTGAGACATTTAGCGTCTTTCATTGTTAATTTTCATTTGAGGCCCTCCTGGCATATATGTCAGTAAAACCGTTGCTTTGTAATTCAAATCAAGTCCCGAGTCGCAGGTAGCTCGCGCACACCTGCCTGCATTTTTCAGTCTTGCAGAACCATTACCTCGAGGTCTTCGTTCCGAGGTTTTCGTTGCTGGGCAACCTGGAGCTCTGCTTCTGGACGCTTTGCAGCATGTACGCGCTGGGAGCCACCCTGCGCGAGTCGCCGCGGCGTACCGCCATCTTGGATCTTCTCTCTTCAGTTTTGGCAGCCACTCGGGACTTTCACAGATGCGTGTCTCCCTCTCTTATATTTGGCTGCACGCAAGTCAAAAGCAAGGTTGCATTTCGTCTTGAACCACCTATCGGAATCGCTGGATGTTATGTTAGACGCTGGGAGAAAGTTGAATTCCATTATATTTGAAACAAGGCTGCAGGTATTCACAAACGTTTTTGTTTCTGCGTTCAGCCGGGGGTTCTGGCTGAGCTTGCAGTTGTTGCCCAAGTTTAAGGTGCGATGCAAGTAACTGTCAGTTTTTTTTTCTCATGTCATTCAACAATGGCGTGTCTCTCTCTCAGTACAGTGGCACGCGCACCTCTTGTGTGGCATTTTCTGACTTGTTACACAGCTATGTGGAGTTATGCTCATCTCCTTAAGGGTCATACTTCCTGTGGATCTGCCTACCTGGTGTTACTGTTGTGTTTATTTTTATGCACACCTCAATGTTTGCTTTCCTAGTTGAAGGGGTGGTTGCAGTGACATATATATGAGCATGTTTGGCTTTAAGTTTTTGTGAGCCTGGTCTTCACAGAACCTTGTAGCTCTTTTGCTGCTGTATGCACATCTTCTGGCGTTTTTTTTTTCACCTTGTGCTGCATGTGGTTTTTGTAGTGTGTATGCACTAAGTTGGGTTTGGGTTGTAGTCCCATTTCCACGCTGTAGCTGCATTTCCCTTTTCGGGGGTGGTTAAGGGTTGGTTTTTTTCTTTTATGCTGCATTTTGGTTGTTATAGTGTGTGTATTTGTCACCTTGCTCTGCACATTGTCTACTATTTTGTGTGTTGGTCATGCTGTGACTCACTTGTCGGTGTATAGGGGGTGTTAGTCCCACCTATTAAATTAGTAATGGGTGTTAGTCCCATATACTTAGTGTTTAGGGGGTGTTAGTCCCACCTAGGTTATGGTTAATGGGTGTTAGTCCCATATACTTAGTGTTTAGGGGGTGTTAGTCCCACCTAGGTTATTGTTTATGGGTGTTAGTCCCATTTACCCAGAGTTTAGGGGGTCTTAGTCCCACCTACGTTTTAGTGATGGGTGAGGCCCACCCATTGTGTATTTGTTCTGGGAGTGATTCTTCCTGTATGTTTCTATAATTTCTAGAGTACCTGTAGTCGTTTTTTACTGTTATTCTCTGTGCTTTATTTCATATGTATCTTTTGTGGTGTCTTCTCAATTTCTGTTTGGGAGTTTACCGTTCTTTTCGTGTTTTATTAAAAGAGGAGGTTGGTGATAGTGAGTGAGTTTAATGTTCTCTTTTCTGTCTTATTATAAGAGGAGGATGGTGATAGTTTATTCTTATCTTTTCATCCTTTTTCTTATCCTTTTCCTGCTGTTTTATAGTCTGGGTCCCTTTCATGGTATAGTTTATTCATCTTACCCTTGGGTTTTGGACTATTTATCTCTTGTTTATATTTTGTGTATAGTTGCTTTGAACTTTTAGTATTGTTTGTTTTATTTTCAATTGTAAAGAAGGGAGATATTGTAGTATCTTCATGTAAGGTTATTACTGTTCTCCTGTATCTTGTAACTAGCTGCTCAGCCAGTGTGAGAGTTCCATGTGGAATGTTGACGTGACTGGAATGTTGGAGGTTGGTGTGGTGTGAGACAGTTAGGAGGATGGGCTGAGCAGCTAGCAGGCTGCTCCTGGTGGGGATATTCTATGGACTTTACTATCTTAATAAATAACCTTAAGATCTATCCTGGCTACGTCTGCTGTGTCACATCAACCTATGGAACCAGGTCACTTCACTAACCTTGGCCAGTTGAACCTTAGGAAGAACCTGCACTAGTATGGTTACCCCTTGTCTTATGGTCCACTAAGCAATCCCTATCCCCAAGGGTATGGGATGATCTCCACCATTTGGAGTTATTACCTTTAGTGTGTTTTGACAAAGTAGAAGGCTGGTGAGGTGTCTGAGTAGAGAAGTGAGGCCCTAAAGTTGGTCTCAGCTTCCTCAGATCACTGGTCACCATGGAGGCCTTTCTTTCCATGGCTTAGTTGTATCTGGCCCTAAGGGACAACCTTTGGCTGTTTACAGCTGGGAAATGGGTCCCTTTGTTTGGAACACTGAGGGGGACATGGTAGGTTTGGAACCTTCTGGTCCCATGTTTGCCTTTGCCCAACAGAGTCCCTACACAAAGGTAAGGGGGGTCCCTCAGTGAGTTGAGGAATTTTCAACTGGCTAGGGATACTAGACTGGGTGCCCCTAATATGCTGATGGGGAGGTTCCTCTGGACAGGGGGCCCAGGGGGGTCCACTGACCTCCCTGACCTCTGCAGCCCTGGGCTGACTGAGGTAGGGTAGAGAGGGGCAAGGTACCTGTTCCAGACTGGGTACCACCTTGGAAGGGTCCCCTGCCATCAGGGGAGTTGCCAGGACAGGCCTGACTACCTCTGGGGAAGTTCCTTCACTAGGGGTAGGATCAGTTCACTGAGGAGGCTGACACTGACCTATGGTCTGGGGGGAAGAATACTTTTCTTCATCCCTTGTGCTCTCTTGTGGAGGAGAGTGGCCATTCTTTTAGGCTCCATCACTCCAAAATTTCCCTGGGGTTGGGCCGTGGCCACCACAGCCCCACCAACTCTCTAAGGGAGGCCTAACATTATTAACCCCTTCGCTGCCAGCCCTTTTCCCCCTCCTGTGCCAAGCCTTTTTTTGGCTATTTGGGGTAGTGCGCGATGAGGCCCCTGTAACTTTTTGACCGCATTAGGTATCCACGCCAAATTTGCCTCCTTTTTTTCCAACATCATGGGGATTCTAAAGGTACTCAGGGTTTGTGGATTCCCCTGGAGGGGTCACAGAAATGAGCCAAAATACAGCAACATTTTGTTTTTTTTCGGAAAAATTGGAAAAACGGGCTGCAAATGAAAGCATCTGGGTTTTTCCCTGCAAATGTTATCGAAAAAGGGTTTGTGGGGTTGAAATCACCATTTTCCCAGCTTTTCGGGGATACCAGACTTTTGTCAGAAACCCAACATTTTTTACACAGTTTTGGCATTTTTCTGGGACATAGCCTATTTTTGCTATTTTTTGTGCTTTTGACCTCCTTCCAGTTAATGGCAGAAATGGGTACAAAAGCAATAATGGATCCTGGAAAGCTATACATTTTCGAAACTAAGACAAAATTCTGAATTCAGCAAGGGGTCATTTGTGTAGATCCATCAAGGTTTTTTTATAGAAACAAACAGTTAAATATAGGATAAATTGAAAATCAGTTGAAAAAACAGCCTTTTGTGTCAACGTTTTCACCTGTAACTTTTTCTAATTATGACAGCTCTTTGAAAGCAATATACCGTTGCATCTGCTGGACATTACTGGTTGTGGGGATATATAGGACTTGTAGGTTGACAAAGAACCCGACGAACCCAGAGCCAAAAACTGAGTAGTAACTTGCAATGGTTTTTTATTATGTACCGGGTATATAGTAATTATTCCGTAAAAAAGTGTACATGGAAAAATCGGTATGAAAGACACCTATGTATTTCTGAAATGGGAACAAAATATAGAGTTTAGAAACAGTAGATATTTGCACATTTCTGAAATTGGGAATACTCATACTAGCATGAGAATTATCAGTCATTTTTTAGAATGACTTCTTTTTTACACAATATCTTTCATTTGGAAGGCAGAAATGCATCGAAAGTCAATAGATAATAACAGTTCCTTTACAAATCTGAATTACCCTAAGTCTCCCGATAAAAATGGTACCTCACTTGTGTGGGTCGGCCTAGTGCCCACGACAGGAAACGGCGCAAAACGCAACGTGGTCACAACTCAATATCGCAGTGAAAATTTACCCTTTTTTTGCAAAGTGCCTAGCTCTAGTTTTTTAACCCTAGCTCTGCGGGCACCTTGGGAAACCTAGCAAACCTATACATTTTTGAAAACTAGACACCCAGGGGACTCCAGGATGGGGTGACTTGACTGCCTCCCACCAGGGTCTGTTACCCAGAATCCCTTGCAAACCTAAAAAATTGTCCAAAAAAACACATTTTCCCCACATTTCTGTCGTGGAAAGTTCCGGAATCTGCGTGGATCCACACATTTCCACCCACCCCGCGTTCCCCAAAGTCTTACGAGAAAAATGGTACCTCACTTGTGTGGGTCGGCCTAGTGCCCGCGACAGGAAACGGCGCAAAACGCAACGTGGTCACACCTCAATTTCGCAGTGAAAAATGACCCTTTTTTGGCAAAATGACTAGCTGTAGTTTTTGAACCCTAGCTCTGCGGGCACCTTGGGAAACCTAACAAACCTATACATTTTTGAAAACTAGACACCCAGGGGAATCCAGGATGGGGTGACTTGACGGCCTCCCACCAGGGTCTGTTACCCAGAATCCCTTGCAAACCTAAAAAATTGGCCAAAAAAACACATTTTCCCCACATTTCTGTCGTGGAAAGTTCCGGAATCTGCGTGGATCCACAAATTTCCACCCACCCCGCGTTCCCAAAAGTCTTACGAGAAAAACGGTACCTCACTTGTGTGGGTCGGCCTAGTGCCCGTGACAGGAAATGGCGCAAAACGCAACATGGTCACACCTCAATTTCGCAGTGAAAAATGTCCCTTTTTTGGCAAAATGACTAGCTGTAGTTTTTGAACCCTAGCTCTGCGGGCACCTTGGGAAACCTAGCAAACCTATACATTTTTGAAAACTAGACACCCAGGGGAATCCAGGATGGGGTGACTTGACTGCCTCCCACCAGGGTCTGTTACCCAGAATCCCTTGCAAACCTAAAATATTGTCAAAAAAAACAAATTTTTCCCATATTTCTGTCGTGGAAAGTTCTGGAATCTGCGTGGATCCACACATTTCCACCCACCCCGCGTTCCCCAAAGTCTTCCGAGAAAAACGGTACCTCACTTGTGTGGGTCGGCCTAGTGCCCGCGACAGGAAACGGCGCAAAACGCAACGTGGTCACACCTCAATTTCGCAGTGAAAAATGACCCTTTTTTGGCAAAATGACTAGCTGTAGTTTTTGAACCCTAGCTCTGCGGGCACCTTGGGAAACCTTGCAAACCTTTACATTTTTGAAAACTAGACACCCAGGGGAATCCAGGATGGGGTGACTTGACTGCCTCCCACCAGGGTCTGTTACCCAGAATCCCTTGCAAACCTAAACAATTGTCAAAAAAACACATTTTCCCCAAATTTATGTCGTGGAAAGTTCCGGAATCTGCGTGGATCCACAAATTTCCACCCACCCCGCGTTCCCCAAAGTCTTACGAGAAAAACGGTACCTCACTTGTGTGGATCGGCCTAGTGCCCGCGACAGGAAACGGCGCAAAACGCAACGTGGTCACACCTCAATTTCGCAGTGAAAAATGACCCTTTTTTGGCAAAATGACTAGCTGTAGTTTTTGAACCCTAGCTCTGCAGGCACCTTGGGAAACCTAGCAAACCTATACTATTTTGAAAACTAGACACCCAGGGGAATCCAGGATGGGGTGACTTGACTGCCTCCCACCAGGGTCTGATACCCAGAATCCCTTGCAAACCTAAAAAATTGTCAAAAAAACACATTTTCCCCACATTTCTGTCGTGGAAAGTTCCGGAATCTGCGTGGATCCACACATTTCCACCCACCCCGCGTTCCCCAAAGTCTTACAAGAAAAACGGTACCTCACTTGTGTGGGTCGGCCTAGTGCCCACGACAGGAAACGGCGCAAAACGCAACGTGGTCACACCTCAATTTCACAGTGAAACATGAACCTTTTTTGGCAAAATGACTAGCTGTAGTTTTTGAACCCTAGCTCTGCGGGCACATTGGGAAACCTAGCAAACCTATATATTTTTGAAAACTAGATACACAGGGGAATCCAGGTTGGGGTGACTTGACTGCCTCCCACCAGGTTCTGGTACCCAGAATCCCTTGCAAACCTAAAAACTTGCCAAAAAAATGCATTTTCCCCATATTTCTCTGGTGGAAAGTTCTGGAATCTGCGTGGATCCACAAATTTCCACCCACCCCGCGTTCCCCAAAGTCTTCCGAGAAAAACTGTACCTCACTTGTGTGGGTCGGCCTAGTGCCCGCGACAGGAAACGGCGCAAAACGCAACGTGGTCACACCTCAATTTCGCAGTGAAAAATGACCCTTTTTTGGCAAAATGACTATCTGTAGTTTTTTAACCCTAGCTCTGCGGGCACCTTGGAAAACCTAGCAAACCTATTCATTTTTGAAAACTAGACACCCAGGGGAATCCAGGATGGGGTGACTTGACTGCCTCCCACCAGGGTCTGTTACCCAGAATCCCTTGCAAACCTAAAATATTGTAAAAAAAAACATATTTTCCCCACATTTCTGTCGTGGACAGTTCCGGAATCTGCGTGGATCCACAAATTTCCTCCCACTCCGCGTTCCCCAAAGTCTTACGAGAAAAACGTACTTCACTTGTGTGGGTCGGCCTAGTGCCCGCGACAGGAAACGGCGCAAAACGTAGTGAGGTAACATCAAAATTGCCTATCTCAAAACCACCTGGTTTTGCAAGGGGGGTCACTTGGGTTTTTGGCCCGGTGCACGGCGGCCATCTAGGGAAACCTACCAAACCCATACATTTCTGAAAACTAGACACCCGGGGGCTTCCAGGGAGGTATGGCTTGCGTGGATCCCCCAACGTTTCCTTACCCAGAATCCCCTGCAAACCTGAATTTTAGCTGAAAAAAAAATCACTTTTTTCACACATTTTGGTGTGGGAAAGTTGTGGCATCACTGGGCTCACACAAATTTACCACCACCCAGCGTTCCCCCAGGTCTCCCGGTAAAAATGGTGCCTCACTTGTGTGGGAGGCCCAAGTACCCGCGGCAGGCAAGGGCCCAAAACGTAGTGAGGCGACATCAAAATGGCCTATCGCAAAACCACCTGGTTTTGCAAGGGGGGTCACTTGGGTTTTTGGCCCGGTGCACGGCGGCCATCTAGGGAAACCTACCAAACCCATACATTTCTGAAAACTAGACACCCGGGGGCTTCCAGGGAGGTATGGCTTGCGTGGATCCCCCAACGTTTCCTTACCCAGAATCCCCTGCAAACCTGAATTTTAGCTGAAAAAAAATCACTTTTTTCACACATTTTGGTGTGGGAAAGTTGTGGCATCACTGGGCTCACACAAATTTACCACCACCCAGCGTTCCCCCAGGTCTCCCGGTAAAAATGGTGCCTCACTTGTGTGGGAGGCCCAAGTACCCGCGGCAGGCAAGGGCGCAAAGCGTAGTGAGGCGACATCAAAATGGCCTATCGCAAAACCACCTGGTTTTGCAAGGGGGGTCACTTGGGTTTTTGGCCCGGTGCTCGGCGGCCATCTAGGGAAACCTACCAAACCCACACATTTCTGAAAACTAGACACCCAGCGGCTTCCAGGGAGGTATGGCTTGCATGAATCCCCCAACGTTTCCTTACCCAGAATCCCCTGCAAACCTCAATTTTAGCTGAAAAAATCACTTTTTGCACACATTTTGCTGTGGGAAAGTTGTGGCATCACTGGGCTCACACAAATTTACCACCACCCAGCGTTCCCCCAGGTCTCCCGGTAAAAATGGTGCCTCACTTGTGTGGGAGGCCCAAGTACCCGCGGCAGGCAAGGGCCCAAAACGTAGTGAGGCGACATCAAAATGGCCTATCGCAAAACCACCTGGTTTTGCAAGGGGGGTCACTTGGGTTTTTGGCCCGGTGCTCGGCGGCCATCTAGGGAAACCTACCAAACCCACGCATTTCTGAAAACTAGACACCCAGCGGCTTCCAGGGAGGTATGGCTTGCGTGGATCCTCCAACGTTTCCTTACCCAGAATCCCCTGCAAACCTCAATTTTAGCTGAAAAAATCACTTTTTTCACACATTTTGGTGTGGGAAAGTTGTGGCATCACCGGGCTCACACAAATTTACCACCACCCAGCGTTCGCCCAGGTCTCCCGGTAAAAATGGTGCCTCACTTGTGTGGGAGGCCCAAGTACCCGCGGCAGGCAAGGGCCCAAAACGTAGTGAGGCGACATCAAAATGGCCTATCGCAAAACCACCTGGTTTTGCAAGGGGGGTCACTTGGGTTTTTGGCCCGGTGCTCGGCGGCCATCTGGGGAAACCTACCAAACCCATATATTTCTGAAAACTAGACACCTGGGGGCTTCCATGGAGGTATGGCTTGCGTGGATCCTCCAAAGTTTCCTTACCCAGAATCCCCTGCAAACCTCAATTTTAGCTGAAAAAATCACTTTTTTCACACATTTTGGTGTGGGAAAGTTGTGGCATCACTGGGCTCACACAAATTTACCACCACCCAGCATTCCCCCAGGTCGCCCGGTAGAAATGGTGCCTCACTTGTGTGGGAGGCCCAAGTACCCGCGGCAGGCAAGGGCCCAAAACGTAGTGAGGCGACATCAAAATGGCCTATCGCAAAACCACCTGGTTTTGCAAGGGGGATCACTTGGGTTTTTGGCCCGGTACTCGGCAGCCATCTAGGGAAACCTACCAAACCCACGCATTTCTGAAAACTAGACACCCGGCGGCTTCCAGGGAGGTATGGCTTGCGTGGATCCTCCAACGTTTCCTTACCCAGAATCCCCTGCAAACCTCAATTTTAGCTGAAAAAATCACTTTTTGCACACATTTTGGTGTGGGAAAGTTGTGGCATCACTGGGCTCACACAAATTTACCACCACCCAGCGTTCCCCCAGGTCTCCCGGTAAAAATGGTGCCTCACTTGTGTGGGAGGCCCAAGTACCCGCGACAGGCAAGGGCCCAAAACGTAGTGATGCGACATTTGCGATAGGCCATTTTGATGTCGCCTCACTACGTTTTGGGCCCTTGCCTGCCGCGGTTACTTGGGCCTCCCACACAAGTTAGGCACCATTTTTACCAGGAGACCTGGGGGAACGCTGGGTGGCGGTAAATTTGTGTGAGCCCAGTGATGCCACAACTTTCCCACACCAAAATGTGTGAAAAAAGTGATTTTTTCAGCTAAAATTGAGGTTTGCAGGGGATTCTGGGTAAGGAAACGTTGGAGGATCCACGCATGCCATACCTCCCTGGAAGCCGCGGGGTATCTAGTTTTCAGAAATGCGTGGGTTTGGTAGGTTGCCCCAGATGGCCGCCGAGCACCGGGCCAAAAACCCAAGTGACCCCCCTTGCAAAACCAGGTGGTTTTGCGATAGGCCATTTTGATGTCGCCTCACTACGATTTGGGCCCTTGCCTGCCGCGGGTACTTGGGCCTCCCACACAAGTGAGGCACCATTTTTACCGGGAGACCTGGGGGAACGCTGGGTGGTGGTAAATTTGTGTGAGCCCGGTGATGCCACAACTTTCCCACACAAAAATGTGTGAAAAAAGTGATTTTTTCAGCTAAAATTGAGGTTTGCAGGGGATTCTGGGTAAGGAAACGTTGGGGGATCCACGCAAGCCATACCTCCCTGGAAGCTCCCGGGTGTCTAGTTTTCAGAAATGTATGGGTTTGGTAGGTTTCCCTAGATGGCCGCCGAGCACGGGCCAAAAAGACAGTTGACCCCCATTGCAAAACCAGGTGGTTTTGACATTGTTTGTTTCTACAGCGTGAGAATTTCGGCACAATATTGCAAGGAAAATGTGACAGACATTTTGAGGTTTGCAGGACATTGTGGCTAAAATAACTTTTTGGAATTCACAAGAGAGACATCACCATGAACTCCCGTGGGTTTACGACAATTTCTACAGTTTGTGGGTTATTCTTAGCGCCAGTCCAGGCACACCGCCAGCCAATCGCCAGTCCAGACACACCGGCAGCCAAGTACCAGTCCACGCACACCGCCAGCCAAGCACCAGTCCACGCACACCGCCAGCCAAGCACCAGTCCACGCACACCGCCAGCCAAGCACCAGTCCACGCACACCGCCAGCCAAGCACCATTCCACGCACACCGCTAACCAAGTGCCAGTCCACACACACCGCCAACACATTTAGGATTTTTTTAGACAAAAATAAAAACACAAACAAATCGCAAATAGATACAAATCTACAAACTCAAAATCAGAAACTAAACACATTGCACTAACGCCAACCTTGAAACAGAATCAAATTTTGCAAAGAATACAGACCAGGCAGTTCACTTTACCACTCATGAATGCTCCCAAAAAATAAAGGTAACTTGTCAAACAAGTCAACAACAACAAACACTTTGTAAAATAAGTAATAAACAAAAAGCACCTTTATCAAAAACTCATATATACTCCAAAACAATACCACTCACTTGCCAGAGGCAGCTAAACTACTCACCACCACCTACTCTGTACAGACACAGTATGGATCAACAATATCCCACTAAAAAAGAAAGAGAAAAGCAATTACACATAAAACTATGCAAAACACATCGCAAAAAATGTCATGCTCAAACCACTAACTAAATATGCCGCAATTATGACATCACTTACAAAAAAATTCATTCAGACATTACAATATTACTCATTTGGAGTAAATACAACAAAAAAACAATTCTTACCAAAACAATGCAACTACACAAAACTGCAGAACAACCACTGTCGAAACCGGAAACAGGAATCAAAAGCTTTAGACTAGAATAAAAAGGAGAAAAAAACTTTGTCACATATGCATATGCTCCAGCCCATTTCTGCTCTGTAATTATCTACTAGAACCCACTCTGGTCGGATGGAACTTTTTACTTGCCCAATAGCGTGGAGGGAAAAACACAATTATGAAAGAACGCTGTCTGCAAATTGTCATAATCAGGGACTCAAGACTTAATCTCTTTGCTCTCTGGCTTTTATCATCAACATAAAAATTTGCAAATACAAGCTCCTCAATACGAGGCACAACAAGTACATAGGCACTAACACAAATGCTACTCTACGAAGAATCCGCATACGACTAAAAATAACTAAAAGCACAATTTCTAAAAGCATGAGGTA
Organism: Triturus cristatus; assembly: GCF_964204655.1. NCBI lineage: Eukaryota > Metazoa > Chordata > Amphibia > Caudata > Salamandridae > Triturus > Triturus cristatus. The sequence goes on from NC_140590.1 coordinate 1,874,814,058, forward strand.
GAAAACTACCAAGCCAATGTCGATATTAGGGACAGTGGACCATACCATCTCTGTCCCTGCTCTGTACTAGATGTCATCCCTACTTAGCAATCCCTTGAGACCCTTGAATCAAGAAAAAGGTGTCAGAGTGAAACTTCCTAAGAAGTCTTCGCTTAGAGAGCTTAAGCTATGAAAAATGCCCCCTCTAGCTCCTCGCCTAACTCTTCTCTGCTCTGGGCTGTTCTGTTCTGCCTCCACCCTCGGCTCGGGGCGCTTTCCCTAATACAGAACCCCAAAATCTAGAACACGCTCTTTGCGCCTCCTCTTCAGCCGGGTCGTCTTTCAGTACTTTTCCGTCGAGCGCTGTCCAGTTCCATCGTCCATCGGCTTGGCCTTGAGTCCCAGACACCGTCCGCACTAGGAGTTACGATTGGCACATTCCAATGCACTCCCATGTCTGGCTTTAACTACATAAGTCAATTTGTGAACAAAGAACTTCTCTACTAACGAGCAACTGTCCTTGCACCTGGAGTGAGATCATGAAATGCAGACATACTTCACATCTTTTAACTTTGCAATTTACTACAGCCTAAAACCTCTACTGGAATAAATCCTTCTGGCCTATTGCCCTCGGCTAACATAGGAAAATAACAGGCCTTTCTCTTCGACGATATATGTGAATTCTGGCCACTACTTTGGTTACACAAACATGTCTAAATCACACTATTGACATTTACGTCTTCTCTTTCATGTAGGTTAGGCAATCAACTTAAGCGTTTTCTAGGTTACACATTTTAACGTCACATTGCGTCTATATCCTAAACTCTATACATTTCTCTAAATGTATTCATAATATATTCATACATAGCTAACACTTCTAAATTAAATCGATACCTTATACATTTCTTAAGCATTTCGCACACAAAATACCTGAGTACACATTTGATTATATGCGGGTGCCAACTAACAGTGAATATTACGCACCCCTACAATTTTCAACCTTTTAAACGCTACATCAGTTCCCCCCTTTGATGACATCTGTCATCACACCATTACAATCTCCTTTCTTTAGGAACTGATTTAAACGGTACTTGTCATTACTCTGCCATGTCGAATTCCCTCCATTCTCTTAAGATTCTCATAGTTTTGGTCCTGAAATTTCGCCATTCTCCTCTCATTTGCTCTAAGAGCTCTTTCAACCTTGCCTCCTTGATACCACTTCCAAGCTTTCACACATCCCCACAAACAAATCACACAAACCACAGCAATAATAATTGGCTTCAACACCGATCCAAGAAACCCTCTCCCCATATTTGCAAACCATGTTCCCACTCTACCAAATCCCTGTCCAATCCTTTCCCACACATTCTCCTCCGTCAAATCCATAATTTCCTTATGAATCGTTGTGATGTTGTCTATGTACTTCCCCAACTCCTTCGTATTGTCTGGAATATATGTGCAGCACTCTTGAACCTTCAGTAATTTACAGACTCCACCCTCCTTGGCTAATAACACGTCTAACGCAAGGCGGTTCTGCATAACCATATTCCGTATCGACAACATCTCTCCACTCACCAACAACAAAGATCTCGCTGTATTCATGGACAACTCATCAACTACAGTCGCCAATCTCCTAATCTTCACGTCATTCAAAACCACTCCCATACTAGGTATCATCACTCCATATAGATCACCAATCACTGCACCTGCGTTTACAGTCCTACGTCTCCTAGAATGTTGTCTCGTCTCTAACAGCTCCAAGTCCTCCGTGTGATAAATCTTCGGGAAAATGATAGCCAAATAACATATGCCATACCAATTGGCAGGCAATCTGACATAAGCATTCTTCCCACAGACATAGTACACTGTCGGAATCACTTGTACTGCACCTTGCATAAAGTCCTTAACAGAAGCCTCCATAGTAAAAGTCTGAGAACAGGTGCTATGTCCTACTGCAACCTTCTCTGTGGCTGATTGAGGACGTCCAATACACAAGTTCCCTCTCTGCACTTCATCTAATGCAATTGGTCCATAGCTTCCCTTGGACTTGTGAGATTTCTCCTCCTCGGTCCAATCTACTGGACTATCCCCAGTATCTCGAGTCTGGGTCAACTTTCTATATCTGTCCTCTACCTGATCAATAAATTTCTTCTCTGTCTCGGACAATGCACATGTCAGATTATGCCTGTGAGCCTGCGCAGTATCCAACTTCACAGTCGGTCTAAAATACTTCAGGAGTCTGTCCTCTTTCTTATAATAGTCGTACTTATTCAAATGTTTGATTGCTGGAACTTCAGGAAGTACCGTATCAAAATTTGAAAAGAAATACTCGAACTGCCTCCTATCGTAAAATAGACTGAGCAACAAACTGCAAGAAATTCCATACGTCAATGGGAGATGATGATACTTGATACCCTCATCTACAGACGCAGGCAACCGCATACGCACATAGCAATCCTTCACATCCATCGCATCAACATATTCATACAGCAACTTCGCATAAGCATTGAGTTTAAAATCTCCCTTTGACAAATCCATGTGGAGTCTACGATCCTCTTTTAACTTCAATGCTTTCTGATCTCTAAGGTTAACCCCTTTCTGTCCTGGAGTAATAAGTGTAGGTGCTCCCTGAACCTCTCCCTCCTGTCTGTGAGCCACCATGTACGAACTTATAACTACTGCAAATATAATGGCTATCACAACTCCTACCAATGTGCCTACTATTAATCTCGCCCTACGATGTGTGTTTGCAGGATCCGCCATCTTCGAAATATACTCAATGTTCAATACAGTCTCTGAAATAATAAGTCTCTTTCTCATTAATGTCTCTTTGTGAACTTTGGAGAAAACCTCCCTAACTTTTCTTCGTTCTACAACTGAAAGTCCCTAATTTTATTCTTCTTCCTCTCGGGCCTAGGTTATCTTCTTTTCTTGTTTACACCACTCTCAAATCAGTCCAGCATAACTGCTGGTCCCAACAGTTCTAGGACCCCCTGCAATATCTCGAGCTTAAGAATGTTCAGTTCTTGCGGATCTGGAACGGCTGTGAACGTCGGAAACTCCAAGGTATCTAAAATCATGCCACGAATGACGCTCAGAAACGGTGGACTCGGAATGTTGATGGTCAGTATTCCATCGATCTCCAATCCCGGAAGTCTCAGCAACACTTCCACTCTCGGGAACGGAACACTGCTGACCAATGTCATTGACCTCAATCTTCCCGTGCTCGGTAAACCCGGCATCAGTCACTGGATATGCCCACTCCGGCGAAGCGTACTTCCGACTTGGCACTCTAGTTCTTCTTGATCTTCTCAGAGTACCTTGAGGATGCTCCTCGTCACTCGATTCTGCTTCTGACTCCTCCGAAACTGGTGCGAGATCTGTGCTCGGTGCCAACTTCAGGTTCACCCGTTTTGGTCTCGCGGGCCAAACCCTTTCTGCTTCTGTGGCACCTCCGGTCTCCCCCTCGATACCCTGTGCACTGATCTCCTCTTCCTCGGCAGAACTCGGTTCTGTACTGCCCACTGCACCTCTTACTTCTTCCCCCGTCTCGGGTTCGGTGCTGCTCTCACGTTCTCCTTCAGCTTGATTCAGTGCACCACCAGCTGTTTCAGCAACCCTTACAGCTTGACTTGCCCTCTCAGATGGCTCGGCCACCTCAGCTGGATTTTGATTCTCGAGAGGGGCTGTGTCTTCTAAGGGTGCTGGAACTCTACGGGTATGGGAAGCATGCACCCAGTTCGGTAGACCTCCACACTTCACTGCTGTGTTCGTGATGAGGATGACTTGGAACGGTCCTCGCCACCTAGCATCCAGGCAACTCTTCCTCATGTGCTTGCGGACCAGGACCCAGTCACCGGGACATAGGTCGTGGCACAGGTCACTCGCAGCTGGACTCGTTGCTGTCTGCACCTGCTGGGACATAGAACGGACCACGTCAGCAAGGCCTTTACAATAGTCCAGGATCATATCATCTGTGATATTTATCAGAGCAGTGGCAGGTATTGCAGTCAAACGCATCGCTCTCCCCATAAGGATTTCGTGGGGTGATAATCCAGTCCTTCTATCAGGCACACTTCGAAGGCTCATGAGTACTAAGGGTAATGCGTCGGGCCATTTCAGTGACGTCGACGAACACACCTTCGCCATTCGAGCCTTCAAAGTTCCATTTACTTGTTCCACTATCCCTGAAGCTTCTGGTCTATAGCTACAATGTAACCTCTGATCTATATGTAGGGCAGCACAAAGCAACTTCATGACTTCACTGTGGAAATGAGTTCCTCTATCTGATTCAAAAGAGGTTGGGAAACCGTACCTCGGAATGAGTTCTCTCAATAACAGTTTTTCTACCGTGAGTGTGTCACATCTGCGTGTAGGGTATGCCTCCACCCACCTGGAAAAGACACATACTATGACTAATATGTACCTCAACCCATTACACTTCGGCATTTCAATGAAATCCAACTGCATCCTATTGAAAGGTCCACCTGACCTCCCTATGTGACTCAGCGTCACAGCTGTCCTCTTCCCTACAGTCATCTGCTGACAAGTGACACACCTCTGGCACACGGTTTCGGCCACTGCCCGAAACTTCGGATTATACCAAGTCTGGCGAAACACTCGCATCATCGCATCTCTGCCAAGATGTACAGCACCATGTATCAGCCTTGCCATGGGGTTCAACAAACATTCTGGCAACACCGCTCGTCCATCATTCAAAACCGATATATCCACATCTCCCTTCTCACATCCAGCTCGTATCCAGCTGTCTCGTTCCTGATCCGAAACCCCTTCCTGAAGCTGTTTCAGTTCTTCCCATGAGTCTGCCATTGCTAACATCTGGTCATACTCTGTTTTCTCCTCAGTTTCCTCCATGTGCTCCTCCGTCTAATTATATCCCTGTTCTGCACAAAACCTGGCAACCTCATCCGCATAATTGTTTCCCAGTGAAACAAAATCATTTCCCTTCGTGTGTGCAGAACATTTAACAACAGCAATCTCATCAGGACCTTGCAATGCTTCATGCAATATTCGCACATAATCACCATTTCTAATAGGTGAACCTGAAGACGTCATGAACCCTCTCTGGGACCATAGCTGTCCAAAGTCATGAACCACACCAAACCCATATTGGCTGTCCGTGTAAATAGTTACACGGATCTTCTCAGCTGCCAAACAGGCACGAGTCAATGCAATAAGCTCAGCCACCTGCGCGGAGTATACTCCTTCTAGACAAGCGGCTTCAACTACCCCCGCGATGGTACATACAGCAAACGCTGCTCTCAATCGACCGACACTGTCTATTAAGCATGAACCGTCCATAAAGAATATCTCATCTGAAACTGGGAGCGGTTCATCCACAATGTCTGGTCTCGGTTTGGTGCATAGTTCAGTCACATCAAGACAATCATGGTCCTCACAATCTTCATCATCTACCTTTGGGACAGGTAACAATGTAGCAGGATTTAAAACAGCACACCTCTTCAATACCACATTATCGGCTGCAAGGATGACTTGCTCGTAACGAGTCAGCCTATTATTCGTGAGGTGCTGTGTTTTAGTCCTAGTCATCCACAGTTCAACAGAATGAGGCACATGCACAGTAAGAGGATGACCCATCACAATGCTCTCACATCTCTCGATGCTGACACCTGTTGCCGCAACGGATCTGAGACATCCGGGCAACGCAGAAGCTACTGGATCTAAAGTAGCTGAGAAATAAGCAACTGGTCTACGGACACCTCCATGATTCTGAGTTAACACTGCTAATGCGCAACCTTCTCTTTCGCAGCAGAATAATGCGAATGCCTTGTTGTAATCCGGCATTCCCAACGCAGGAGCGCTACATAAGGCTTCTCTTAGCCTCAGAAATGATTTCAAACAATCGTCGTCCCATGGTACCGGATCACTTATATCCTTTCGCGTCAGCCGCTGTAAAGGCTTCGCTTCAAAGGAAAAGTTTGGGATCCACTGGCGGCAGTTACCCACCATTCCCAAAAACATTCTAACTTCCCTCTGCGTCGAGGGAACTGGCATTCTCAGAATCGCATCAATGCGATCTGGAGACACCTTTCTTTTACCCTTCTCTATTCTGTGCCCCAAATACTGTACCTCAGGTAAGCAGTATTGCAACTAGTTTGGGGACACCTTGTGACCATTTTCTCCCAGGAAATTCAACAATGCAATCGTATCAGTTCTGCAAGCGTCTTCTGTTTCCGACGCAACAAGCAGATCGTCAATGTATTTCACTAAAACAGAGTTTTGTGGCAACACAAGACTTTCAAAGTTTTTCTTCAAAAGTTGGTTAAAAATCGATGGACTCTCTGTATACCCCTGTGGGATATGACACCACGTTAATACACGGTTCTCTAGTCTAAATGCAAAAAGAAATCTGCTCTCTTCATGTAGAGGAATCGAAAAAAATGCTTGACACAAATCAATCACTGTGAACCATTCAGCTTCACATGGGATCTGAAACAGAATCACAGATGGATTCGGTACCACCGGACAACATGGAACAACTATGTCATTTATTTTCCGCAAATCTTGCACTATCCTGAACTTCCCACTTGGTTTCTGCAGTCCCATAATGGGCGAATTACATGGACTACCCATGATTTCCATCAGTATTCCCTGCTTAATCGTGGACTCGATCACGGGTTTAATCCCTGCAATCGTCTCAGGGGATAATTTATACTGAGTGGTTCTCGGGAATTCCGCATTTGGCTTGACCTGTATCCTCACTGGATCCACTCCCCTGACTAAGCCAATATCCTCTCCACTTAGGTCCCACACGTCGATGGACACTAAGTCCCTCAAATCACGTGGAAGCTCCTCCACTGTCAAGGCTGGGTACATTTCCACACACACCTGCTGATTCGCAACCTTAAAGGTCGCATCCTCATCTCGGGTCTGTACCTCTACGCCTTTCGGGGTACAGTAGATTGTGCAATTGAGTTTGCACAATAAGTCTCTCCCTAACAAACAAACAGGACTAGAATCGCACACCACAAACTGATGTCGATCCCTAAAATTTCCTATCCTGACTGGAATCGGTTCTGTCAATGGGCTAACTAGCCTCTTATTCGCCACCCCAACAACCTGTATACTTTCTCCAGAAAGGGCCACACCTGGAACTACTGCCGATCTTATAGTCGACCTCGTAGCCCCCGTGTCGACCAAAAAGGTAGTAGGGTGTCCATCAAGCTCTGCTTCCACAAAGGGTCCTCTCTGACCTACTTCTAAAATGGCCCTAAGTATACAGTCCTCTTCTTGGCTCGTGCTCAACCGGGCCAGCAAATCTATCTCCCTCTCCTCGCTTACTTCAATCATGGGCATCTGCAAATAAGTTCGGGCTCCCTGCTGTACATTCTGTATCCTGGGTGGCTGGGGAACCTGCACCTGTGGGATGCCTGTCCCCCCTTTCATCATTCTCGGTATAGTCACCGTCTGTACCTGTTCCGCCCCAGGGACCTGAGCTACTCCTCCCTCCATATGTTGCTGGTTCCAGGGGTTCAGGGGACACTCGCGTCTCCAGTGTCCCACCTGGTGACACTGGTGACAAGCAGTCGTCTTTTTCAGTATTGCTACATCCATGCCTGTCCTAGGGTCTATCGGCCTTGGTCTTCCCTGCCCCTGAACATTCTGATTTCCTACTTGATAGTTTCCCTGTCTCCTTACCACTGGTCCCCCACTCGGCGGTCCCTGAGCGGCTTGCATCTGTATGAACAACAAATTATCTTTCAGCTTCTTATGCTTCGACTCAATCTCATCTGTGCAGTACCTGGCGTAACGTAAGATTTCATCCACAGGCTTATTCTGCCAACAGATCAAATGCTGCTGTATCATAAGGCTGACCTCTGGCTTCAAACCCAACACAAACTTAGAAACGAACTGTCCCATATCTTTTGTTTCCAACTCGTCTAAGCCACTGTATTGCTTAAAAGCCTTCAAAAGCCTCTTGTAAAACTCATGTACTGTCTCCTTTGGTTCCTGCACTGTCCTGTCTATTTTCACCCAATCTATGTCCTGCGGTGAAACCTTCGATTTCAGCCAGGTAATCACCTTGTCATACAGCCTCATCACCGCTGGCGACGGACCATTTGTAATCATGTTCCTATCAGGCTCATAGTCCGGCCAATCAACAGCAACCTTGCATGCGTTCCACAAATCTCCCGGAACTACGATATCAAATAAGGTATTCAGATCGATCCATAATACCTTCGAAATCTTAACGAGGCGCTCGACTTGCTTTTACCACTCTGCAGGCTTCTCTCTAAGCCTGGGGAAATCATTCGTAAATGATGCCAAATCACCCCTGCTCCATGGTACATGCACATATCCTCCATTCGCCACTTCCCTCAAAGGAAAGGTCTTTGCCAGCATCAGCCCTCCACCCGGAGTTCCTCCTTCCGGTCCTCTAGAGGTCTTTTTCTTAGACCATTTCTCTTCCCATTTATCAAGCATCAGCCATGGTCGCATGGCTAAAATCAGTTCTCTAGTATGTGACCTTAATCCAACAACTCTTTTCTCTTCCAACTCCCGCTCAGTATAATGCATCCTATGACTTCCTTGCAACGCCCTAGTTTTGGATAAATCCACCTCATATTCCTTCGCCAATCCCCTTAATTTCTCGTGTGCAATTCGTGCTTTACGAGTCACACCTTTCGCTACAAAGAACAGCTCATCCGGATTGTATGTTACTATTCTCTCCAGAGGTAGACTGCCATATATTATTTCGTCTACCTCTGCCTTGAGCCTTACTATGTCGATCATCCCTGCTTTCAAGGCTCCTCTCAGCACCTGACAACTTGCTCCATGTCTCTCGTCATATTCACATTCTGGTTCTTTCTCTCTCCTCTCGTCTGGTGCTTCTATAGGAGCAGAATAACTCCTAAAATTAGCCCGCTCCCTCTCCGGTTGGACCATATTCGGGTTCTGATGCCTCTCTGATGGTACCCACGACCTTAAATCTGACTTTGACTCCATCAGATTTCTCAGTCTCGCTGGTCTCTGTTCCTCTTCGCACCTAGATGTATCTGACACCGCTACCAATGGTGTACTCCATTGAATAGGGCTCGGAGGTCGGGCCGTTGCCCCCTCCAACCCACTTTCCTCGCTTTCCCTTCTCGTTCTTTCGGCTACCTGTTCGGACCTCTCCATTTCCTCCGATTCTGGGCTATAAATCGACATAATTGGTCCAATGGTAACCGGTACCCTCAGTGCATCCGGTAACCTCATCTCTCTCTCGATCCTCCCACTAGCCTCCGACTGACTCCGTGGACTCTCTGGTCCAAACGAGACCATCCCTTCTACTCGAGTCTCGGGTTGAATTGTTACCCTTCTAGTTTCCCCTCTCTCACCCCGTCTATCGTCTGCCTCCTCTGGGTTGTAAGGAGGTGGCCTCTCCTCCAACATTCTTTCCAATACTCCATCGTCAGAATCACTTTCTTCCTCCTGTGCCTTCACATGCCTTATCCCCGTCGCGTCTATTAATAAGGGATACAGTTTCTCTTCCTCAATTGTCTGCACTCTCCATCTCTTCTCCGCTGCATCCCACCTAGCATCTTGGAATGCCCTAATCGATTTTCTCACTCTTTCCTGATTCCTTCCCTTTTCCTTATCATGCGCTGCTCTAATCCACGCATGTAGTGCTTCGAACTGTGTTGGCCTTGGCAAGGGTCTTAAGGACGCCATCACAGATTTCAACTGATACAGCACCGCTAGCCTAAAGGAGCCATACCTCGGGAAGGCTAGTTCCCCTTCACTTTGTGTAATCTTGTGCCAATTCTCAATCCAAACTATGGTATGTAATCCCACATTCTTCGCCATATAATGTGCTGGGGTATCCTCGGGAGGGGCTTCTTCTTCCTCTCGAGTAACCACATGCTTGTCGCCTCTACACAATTCTCGCAAAACCCTAAGACACTTCATGACGAACAAATTCGATCTTGCGCTCTGTTTACTTCTTGCTCTTAAATCCTCCAATAACAGCGCGACTCACACAAACCAGCCTATCACATCACGGCACTCTCTGACGTCACCTTCCTTCGTTTGCAGCAGTTCCCTTCACCAGACACGTTTCTCGCTTACTCTCGTCCCATTCATACACTGAAATAACCGATTAAGTTACTTCTCTGGCTGTCCGTCCACAGCCTCTGACTGTTCGTCCACAGTCTCTCGACCTTGTTGACCTCAATTGGCGACCGTCTGCCCCCGTCCGGCCAGACAGATCGCCTCTGATAGGTTAATAACACTCCGATCCACACACAACAACCCACGACCAGCGTTAAGTTGCCATACACACACACGTTCACTCCCCCTATCTCGGTCCAGGTGATCGATGGTACCTCACGATCTCCTTTAGGTGGTCAACAAAATCTATCTTAGGTGTCTTCCACACCACAACTCCCGGGCTGCGCGCGCTCACAGCCTGATCTCACAATCACTCAACATATATATCAACTCCGCAAGACATCACACAACAAATCAACACCGCAATCTACAACATCTCGTTTTGTTCATACTCACTCCTGGAACTGCTGCTTCCTGCCGCCCTGCTATTCGCCGTCGATGCTCGTCTGCCGCCGTCGTCTCCCGCTCACCATCTGATGGTTCACCATCACTTATCGTCTATGGGCCTCAAGGATCACTTATCCTTATCTAATCTAATCGTCCCTCGCTATCGGAAGTAACCACCCGTCTCTGCTACCAACTGCTCCGGCCCATTTCTGGTCTGTAATTATCTACTAGAACCCACTCTGGTCGGATGGAACTTTTTACTTGCCCAATAGCGTGGAGGGAAAAACACAATTATGAAAGAACGCTGTCTGCAAATTGTAATAATCAGGGACTCGAGACTTAATCTCTTTGCTCTCTGGCTTTTATTATCAACATAAAAATTTGCAGATACAAGCTCCTCAATACGAGGCACAACAAGTACATAGGCACTAACACAAATGCTACTCTACGAAGAATCCGCATACGACTAAAAATAACTAAAAGCACAATTTCTAAAAGCATGAGGTAGAAAACTACCAAGCCAATGTCGATATTAGGGACACTGGACCATACCATCTCTGTCCCTGCTCTGTACTAGATGTCATCCCTACTTAGCAATCCCTTGAGACCCTCGAATCAAGAAAAAGGTGTCAGAGTGAAACTTCCTAAGAAGTCTTCACTTAGAGAGCTTAAGCTATGAAAAATGCCCCCTCTAGCTCCCTAATACAGAACCCCAAAATCTAGAACACGCCCTTTGCGCCTCCTCTTCAGCAGGGTCGTCTTTCAGTACTTTTCCGTCGAGCGCTGTCCAGTTCCATCGTCCATCAGCTTGGCCTTGAGTCCCAGACACCGTCCGCACTAGGAGTTACGATTGGCACATTCCAATGCACTCCCATGTCTGGCTTTAACTACATAAGTCAATTTGTGAACAAAGAACTTCTCAACTAATGAGCAACTGTCCTTGCACCTGGAGTGAGATCATGAAATGCAGACATACTTCACATCTTTTAACTTTGCAATTTACTACAGCCTAAAACCTCTACTGGAATAAATCCTTCTTGCCTATTGCCCTCGGCTAACATAGGAAAATAACAGGCCTTTCTCTTCGACGATATATGGGAATTCTGGCCACTACTTTGGTTACACAAACATGTCTAAATCACACTATTGACATTTACGTCTTCTCTTTCATGTAGGTTAGGCAATCAACTTAAGCGTTTTCTAGGTTACACATTTTAACGTCACATTGCGTCTATATCCTAAACTCTATACATTTCTCTAAATGTATTCATAATATATTCATACATAGCTAACACTTCTAAATTAAATCGATACCTTATACATTTCTTAAGCATTTCTCACACAAAATACCTGAGTACACATTTGATTATATGCGGGTGCCAACTAACAGTGAATATTACGCACCCCTACAATTTTCAACCTTTTAAACGCTACATCACATATAATGCACTAGACCATCACGTACTGCGCAAAATGTATTACTTGAACCTCCCACTTTCAAGAAGGAAAGATCGATGGCCCAATCCTTTACAAGCAACGCGGCGAGAATCTGGAACTCCGCCTCAGCTCCGGACCACCCCCTCCCTCTTCCCAGTCCTTCAAAACTGACCTCAAAGTTCTCCTCCTGCAAAGACACTTCCAAACTTAATTCACACCCTCACTATTGTCTGAAGGAAGTCTTTACATTATAGGAAATTCTGTTCTCCATGCCCGTAGAAGGGCCTTCCCAGTGTGTTCCTGTGTTTTGAGTGTCTGCCATTTATTGCACTTTTATACCTCTACTTGTACTTTGTACTCTTTTGTAACTTGCACACATGTCACTTTTCCTCTTGTTACGTATTGTTTGCTACCTCTTGTATTTTGTTTGCTTTTGATACATGCACAAATACCACCATTGCCTCATGTAACATAACGTTTGTTCTTGTTTTCAGAGTGTCTGCCATTTATTGCAGTATTTTACCTCATGTGATATCCATCAGAGAGCTGCGTGAATAATTACCTGGTAATCCCCTCAGCACGATGCAAACACCCACCCGAAATAGGTACCCAGTGAGGTCACACCGTTCGTATCGCCCTAACCTGCTCAAGGTTCATGTGACCTCAGTGACAGTCACAGCGACTGGATCACTGTTGCTCTAGGGTGAGCTGCTTCGTAGGCCTGCCCGCAACACTGGAGATGCACTTCAGTATGGATTGTGGTGGACAGGCCTTCAAGGTTAACCCAAAATTGACACCACTACAGTACACCTGCTTGTGCTAATACATCAAGCCTTCTAAGGTCTAGTGGGGCCTTCTACGGTCTAGCATGGGAATGTGCTCCCTCAGTACAGTGGTGTGGTGGACTGGTCATGAACGCTGAACCCAGTTCCCCAGCTCCAAATTCGACAGCTCTGGCCATAGTGCCACATCCCCACTGAACGCCATACTTGCCCACTGAGAGAAACTCGCACTGCCTTCAGCTATAACCTAATTGTGCCCGCTATAAACACTTGGATGTGGCTCAATTCAAACTATGCACTTGATAAGAGTAATACACTGCCTAAAAAAAAGAAAAAAAGCAACCACTCATAGGGAATGCAAAGCATGTGAAATGTAAGCAGAAACAACGTGGTTACCTAAACGATCTCACACTAACTATTCAGAAATCAGTGAGTGGTTTCACCTGAAAAGTTATGGACATGGCTAGAGGGCCCTGAAGGGAACCGTTTCACTGTCCATTGCTTACATCCTTACAAAACGTAAGCAGTATGGTATAAAAAGACCACATCCATAAACACAGAGCCATGGTGCACATTGTGTTTTCCAATTCACCCATCAACCAGGTATTGCAGTACCTCCAGGAATGGTACACTCTCCCAACCTGGAAACAACAATGCTGTTCAAAGAAAGACGAGAAAACGACAGTAGCACTTCACTGGCAAACTCTGTAAAGTGATGCTGGTGTATTTGGATGTAAAAAAAAACAATCTACCATCACCCAGGTATTGCAGTACCTCCAGGAATGGTACACTCTCCCAACCTGGAAACAACAATGCTGTTCAAAGAAAGACGAGAAAACGACAGTAGCACTTCACTGGCAAACTCTGTAAAGTGATGCTGGTGTATTTGGATGAAAAAAAACAATCTGGCCACTTTGCAACCCCCCTGTCTTGCTTTATTTAGTTGTGCATTTATTTCCCACATAATATCTTCTAACTCTCTCCATCCTGCTGCACTTTGTAATAGTAAAGATCAGAAGAAGGGCATTACTCGGCAGAGCGTTTTTTCTTTTTTGGATCCATTTCACATGGAAGCAACAGACAAAAAACACGAACAAAGCCGAGCCTTGCAGCATGGCTTCAATCCTCCCCCTAAATAGTGCCCCCACCCTGAAAAAATACAACGAGGTATTGCAGTACCTCCAGGAATGGTACACTCTCCCAACCTGGAAACAACAATGCTGTTCAAAGAAAGACGAGAAAAGGACAGTAGCACTTCACTGGCAAACTCTGTAAAGTGATGCTGGTGTATTTGGATGAAATGAAAACCGATCTGGCCACTTTGCAACCCCTCTGTCTTGCTTTATTTAGTTGTGCATTTATTTCCCACATAATATCTTCTATCTCTCTCCATCCTGCTGCACTTTGTAATAGTAAAGATCAGCAGAAGGGCATTACTCGGCAGAGCGTTTTTTCTTTTTTGGATCCATTTCACATGGAAGCAACAGACAAAAAACAGGAATGAAGCCGAGCCTTGCAGCATGGCTTCGATCCTCCCCCTACATAGTGCCCCCACCCTGAAAAAAAACAACGAGGTATTGCAGTACCTCCAGGAATGGTACACTCTCCCAACCTGGAAACAACAATGCTGTTCAAAGAAAGACGAGAAAACGTCAGTCGCACTTCACTGGCAAACTCTGTAAAGTGATGCTGGTGTATTTGGATGAAAAAAAAAACAATCTGGCCACTTTGCAACCCCTCTGTCTTGCTTTATTTAGTTGTGCATTTATTTCCCACATAATATCTTCTAACTCTCTCCATCCTGCTGCACTTTGTAATAGTAAAGATCAGAAGAAGGGCATTACTCGGCAGAGCACAATGCTGTTCAAAGAAAGACGAGAAAACGAAAGTAGCACTTCACTGGCAAACTCTGTAAAGTGATGCTGGTGAATTTGGATGTAAAAAAACCAATCTGGCCACTTTGCAACCCCTCTGTCTTGATTTATTTTGGTGTGTATTTATTTCCCGTATAATATCTTCTAACTCTCTCCATCCTGCTGCACTTTGTAATAGTAAAGATCAGAAGAAGGGCATTACTCGGCAGAGCGTTTTTTCTTTTTTGGATCCATTTCACATGTACGCAACAGACAAAAAACACAAACGAAGCCGAGCCTTGCAGCATGGCTTCGACCTCCCCCTACATAGTGCCCCCACCCTAAAAAAACAAACGAACACAACAAAATCCCCCCTCCCAAGCCCCAAAACTCACCTTGACTCTCCGACGCGCAGGAAGCAAATGGCTTCCTGCGCATCGGAGAACCAAGGGGAACCCTCTGATGACGTCAGCGCGGCTCGCGCGCTGACGTCATCGATGACGCGGGGGTGGGGGGCAGGGGGAGGCAGGGGAAGGTCTTCCCCTGCCTTCCCAATAAAAAAATAAAAATCAACCACTCACGGGGGAGCGCCAGCGCTTCCCCCGTGGGTGGGTATCATGACGAGATGGTCTCGTCATGGGCACAGCGCGACTGTGCTCCATGACGAGACCATCTCGTCATGGGCACAGAAGGGGTTAAATGGGCCTGGTATTCAACTTCAGCCCAGGCTGAAATTTCCAGATCATCGCCCAACAGGCAATCTTCAGGCAAGTTTGGGGACACTGCCACTATCTTTGGGCCAGTCACCCCTCCCCAGCAGAGATTGACTATGGCCATTGGATGATCTGTTCTGATACCATCAATGTTGGTCACCTGGTACTTGAACTCAGGTAAGAGCTGTTGAGGGGGGACTAGCTTCCCTGTCACCATGGTGACACTAGCCCCTGTGTCCCTGAATGCCAACGCCTTGATTGATTGATTGATAGGGAATTTATAATGCGCTACTTTGCCCGAAGGCGTCAAGGCGCCCATTGATAAGGGGCTCCTGTCTGTACTTGCCCAAGGTATTGGGACTCATAGTAAAAGTGGAAAATCCCATGCCACCACCACAGACTGAGGAGGCCTGTGAGCGGGACCTTTCTAAATTAGGGCCCACTTCTGTTCCCTATGAAATAGCACCTAACTTTTTGGGTGCACTACTACCAACTGGGGGATTACTACTTGTAGTACCAGGAGGAGTGGTAGTATTGCAAGGAGGAACATTTGCTTTATTGCCAACCCTAGGGCAACTGGGATAATTTTTCCAGTGTCCAGGCTTCTTGCACACATGGCAAAAGGGTGTCTTTTCAGGGAAGGAAGGAGTTTGGGGCCCACCCCCAGAAGAGGACTTTTGGGGCCCTGTAGTGGACTTATCTTTAGACTTATCCCCACCTTTCTCTTGGGTCTTGGAAGAATCATTCTTCTTGTCACCACCCTGTGTCTTTGGCTTTACTCTGGTTTGAACCCATTTGTCTGCCTTCTTTCCCAATTCTTGGGGAGAGGTCAGATCAGAGTCCACCAGGTACTGGTGTAAAAGCTAGATTTGACAATTATTAAGGATCTGCTCCCTCATAATGAAATTGTACAATCATAAAAAGTCATGCACCTTGCTGCCATGTATCCCACCTTCCAGAGCCTTAGTAGCACAATCTACAAAGTCAACCCAGTCTTGAGTCTGAGCCTTTTGGGTGTCTCTAAACTTCAACCTGTACTGTTTAGTGGTTAGGCCAAACCCATCAATCAGAGCACTTTTCAAGACCTTGTAATTTTCAGCATCCTTGTTAGGACTGGGGGTCGCTAGTTGGCAGAGGTAGGTACCTTTGACCAAATAGGGACCCTTGCTTCTAAGTCAGGGAAAGGGGATTACACTACTGGATAACCCCTGCTTAACATCTTGGTAGCTTGGCACGAGCAGACAGGCTTATCTCAGAGGCAGTGTGTTAAGCATTTGTGAACACATATAGTAATACAGTGCAAACACTACAGATGGACGCCGCACAGGTTTTATAAAAATAAGTATTCTTTATATAGACTTAACACAAGACCACAAACGACAAAAATCCACAATACTGTACCTTAAATTGGTTTCAAGATGGTAGAATTAGCTTAGTTCAAGTTGTTGGTAAATGCCACACAGTTCTCATAAAAGTACCTGGATGCGTAACGCAAACTAAACAAAAGGTTCGCAGCATTGGAGATGCGTCGGTTCCTTGCTTCGGGGGAGATGATGCGTCGCGCCTCAATGCTTGCGCAGAAAAAGGGATGCGTCTTGATCCTTACCGGAGAGGAGGTGATGCGTAGGTTCTCGTGCTACAGCCCGGTTGCGATGTGGCAAGATGGTGCCTCGATGCGACAATCCGATGCGGTAAGATGGCACCCTTGATGCGACGATGTTGAGACGATGCGACACACCCTGGCAGCCTTGCGACGACTCTCGTACTTTGGAGCCATGACAGGCCCTGCAACACGCTTCTCTGATGATGCGACGGCGACCCTCACGGTTGCGACACGCTTCTCCGGTGATGCGACAGCAGGCAGCTCTGACGAAGGCACGCTTCTGAGAGATGCGATGGCGGCACACTTCTCTGGCGATGCGAGGACTACAGCTGTGGCATCGACACTCGTCTTATCGTTGCGTCGCGCTTCCAGCTCCCAGCAACACGCAGGCTTCTGCAGATAGAATTCCCAGCAAGGAAATTCAGTGGGGAGCTGGTGGTGAAGTCTGTTGTCCCTGAGACTTCAGCAGGAGGCAAGCACAAGTTCAAGCCCTTGGAGAAATATTCTGCAAGATGATGAAGTACACACAAAGTTCCTTCTCCTCTCCTTGGCACTGAAGACATCACTGTAGGCCAACCCAGCAACATAGCACACTGGCAGGGGGGCAGTCCACTCCTACAGCTTCCTTTGGTTCTTCTCCTTAGCAGAGGTTTCTTCTTGTTGTTCCAGAAGTGATCTAATTTCTTGGGATCAGGGTCTCACTACTTATACCCCAAAATCCTTTGCCTTGTGCAGACCGTTTCTGGTCAGTCCTGGAGCACCTTGTTGACATGACTCCTTCTTTCTTTTCACAGTGCAGGGCAGAGACATCAAACGCACCACAGGAGGTGGAGCCAGCATTGTGGAGGGAAAGCACAGCCCTATTCAGGTCCCAGGTGCAACTCCTCCCACCCATCTACATGGAGATCTCTCTATTCAGCCCTGTGCTGACTCACTCTGTCTCCGGGAATTTCCCAGCCCCCTGGAATTCCCCAGCCCCTGTCACTCAAACTCCAGACAAGGAATACACAGCCTAGCAGAGGCAGGTTTGGATGGTGAGACAAGAAAATACCTACTTTCTAAAAGTGGTATTTTCAAACACAGAACGTTAAAACCAACTTCACTAAAAGATGTATTTTATCATTCTGAGTTCAGGCATACTAAACTCAAATTTCTACCATGTTCCCTGAGTCAGTTAGGATTATAAGATGTAATAATCAAACTGCCCATTCTGGCCTATGGAGAACAGGTAGCCTTGCAATAGTGAAAAAACGAAAATGGCTGTAATTCACTATTAGAACATGCCACACATACTAGGGCATGTCCTACCTTATACTTACAATGCACCCTGCCCAAGGGCCTACCATAGGGGTGTCTGATATGAAGAAAAGGGACGGTTTAGGGACTGGCAAGTGGGTGCACTTGGTCAGTCAGCATGGCAGTCAGTGACTGCACACAGGCTCTGCAATAGCAGACCTGAGACACAATTTTACAGGCTGCTTCTGTGGGTGGCACAACCAGTGCTGCAAGCCCACCAGCAGCATTTGACTTACAAGCCCTGGGCACACATGGTGCACTGTACTAGGGTCTGGCAAGTAAACCAAACCAACCAATCATGGAATCACAAATCAGTATATCAATTTAACATAGGGAGAGCATATGCACTTTAGCACTGTCCAGCAGTGGTAAAGTGCCCAGAGTCATAAAACAGCCAACAACAGGTCAGAAAAAATATAGGAGGAAGGCAAAAAGTTCAGGGATGACCCTGCAGAAAGGGCCAAGTTCAACAATTCTCTTCTCTAACAGTGAGGAGCTTGTCTCTACCTTTGTCTGCAAAGGAGAGTCACAAGATTGCTGCCCACTGCTCCTGAGGGCCCCTCTGTACTTTACAGGCCCTCTCCAGTGCAGTTATACATTTGTGGATGTCATCCCCACTCTGGTAGGGATGGACAATCTTGCTCAGGCTGCTATGGTCATGAGTATGATCTCTAACTCTAGGGAAACTGTTGCTGCCACCATGGAGCTCTAGCCCCCATCTGTGTGAATCTTTCTGGAGCTCCAGGGATTCCTTACCTAATGCTAACGGCTCTCTCTTGATCCTAAACTTACCTTTCTCAAACTAAAGTAGTCTGTATTTTTTCTCATAAGAGGACTTCCTATGTTGAGGAAAAATGGTCCTATGAGAGACAGAGGTCCCTCCAGATGTACCAGAATGATTAGGCTCCAGATAAGGAGATCTTGATCTTCTCGGCACACCACCAACCCTTCCAGGTGGGGTATAGAGAGGGCCACTGAGGCCTTCTCCCTCACCTTCAGGATGGATTGGATTTTTCAGGTTAGAATCATCTTGTTCCTCCTGGTCAGCTTCAGAGTCCTGGTCATAGGTGTTGTCTCATCTTGGCCTTTCCTCTTCTGCTGCCCCACCCACCCTGCCTGCCTCATCAGACCCTGGGGTCTTTCTGAGATCATCTAACAGCAGAGCTTCCATGAGGCGTTAAGTGTTTGCACTCCTCCCTGTCTTCAACTTCCTAGCTGTACACATGTTTCTCAATTCGACGAATGTGAGATGGTCATACTTGGATGACAAGTATCCACTGGCTTCAGGTCTTGAAGACATACTAGTGTAGTGAGGTGTTGCACCTATCTAACCTAGTGGGAGCTACTAGTCTCTCTTGAGTTGGGTAAACGGGGTGTGCTGGTCCCTTTGCTAACCCAACTCCAAGTTCAGTAGAACTTACTTTATTCTAGACTTGATTTATATGTACCTACGCACATATAGTGGTTTTCAGTTAGTCACTCAAAGAGGTTTTCTGGTAAAGCAATAGCAAACTTGAATCCCACCGCTGCCACCAATGTGAGAAGTTGGCCTGGCATATGCTGTCCACTAGTTATAGTGGGCACCTTGTACCAGTCCAAACTACCCTTATTGATGATAGGTTTAAAGACAACCTTCATTGAAAGATATCCTAGTGGTAGCTATGGAGAGCAGCCTTCAGGCTTAGTCTTGAAGGAGTGTAAAGCAGCTTGTTTTAACAGATTATAACCTCCTGAATCACTAAATGAAAGGAGAACCACACAAGGTATATATAAAATATATGTATTTATTTCTAAACACTCACTACTAATCTCTTTATGAGATTAGAGTCCAAGATACACAATTATACAGTTCTAAAACGACAGTAAATAGCACAATATACAATGGGCCCTAGGGGTAGACCAAACCATACATTAAGAAAGTGGTTTAAGAACCACGACTTGACTAGACACAGTGCCTAGAGAACGTAGAATCGCTGGGAACCCAAGGAACCACCCAAGGTAGTGGCACAGGAGACCCACGGGGGACACGTGCAGTGTGAGAACACAGGCACGAGCCCCGTACTATTCTATGGGAAAGTTGCGGTTGGAATTTTAGAAGTTAAGGACACTTAGGACTCTGTGCCCTCTGCTTTCAGGTTCTTCTCACATCGGGTCCAGGCTTGAATTCCACTGGACACTTTTCATCCTCCCGGCAGCAGCACTTCTTCGCATCACGCCATTGAAAACGACAAGGGTTTCCGACACCACTTGACCCCTATGCACCCGGCTCCTCTGGGGTAGGTAACACGGGTACCTCAGTACTCACAAGGGTGCTAGCCTTGGAACCTTCTATGTTTCAAAGGGTTTGCTTGAAGTCCTCTCCAAAGTGTCCTTAAATTGTAATTCTCCAACCGCAACTTTCCCATAGAGTTGCACGGAGCTCGCGCCTATGTTCTCACACTGCACAAGTTCTCCGTGGGTCCCCTCTGTCACTACTTTGGGTGGTTCCTTGGGTTCCCAGTGATTCTACGTGCTCTAGGCACTGTGTCTAGTGAAGTTGTGGTTGTTATACCACTTTCTTAGTATATGGTTTAATCTCCCCTGGAGCCCACTGTGTTTTGTGGTATTTACTGTTGTTCTATTGATTAATAATTGTGTATCTTGTGCTCTAATCTCATAAAGAGGTTAGTAGAGATTGTTTAGTAATGAAATACATATATTTTATTTATTCTTTGTGTGGTTCTCCTTTCATTTGGTCATTCAAAAGGTTATATTCTGGCAAACCAAGCTGCTTTACATTCCTTTGAGACTTGGCCTGAAGGCTGCTCTCCATAGCTACCACTAGGATAGCTTTCAATAAAGGTTGTCTTTAACCTATCATCAATAAGGGGTTGTTTTGACTGGTGCAAGGTGCCCACTATAACTAGTGGACAGCATATACCAGGGCAAATTCTCACAGACAGTGACTTGTCTGAGATCACACAGTGTGTCATTACCTCTCTCTCCTCTCTCTGCTGTGCTGCAGTCTCTGGGCTGGACAGTGGCTTGTTTGAGGTCACACAGTGTGTCAGTAAATCTCTTTAGTCTCTCTTCAGTACTGGGGTCTCTGGGTGGGACAGTGACTTGTCTGAGGTCATTCAGTGTGTCATTAACTCTCTCTCCTCTCTCTGCAGTGTTGGGGTCTCTGGGTGGGACAGTGACATGTCTGAGGTCACACAGTGTGTCATTAACTCTCTCTCCTCTCCCTGCAGTGCTGGGGTCTCTGGGTGGGACAGTGACTTGTCTGAGGTCACACAGTGTGTCAGTAACTCTCTCTTCTCTCTGCAGTGCTGAGTCTCCGAGATTGACAGTGACTTGTCTGAGGTCACACAGTGTGTCATTAACTCTCTCTCCTCTCCCTGCAGTGGTGGGACAGTGACTTGTCTGAGGTCACACAGTGTGACATTACCTCTCTCTCATCTCTTTGCAGTGCTGGGATCTCTGATGGGACAGTGACTTGTCTGAGGTCACATAGTGTGTCATTACCTCTCTCTCGCCTCTCTCTGCAGTGCTGCTGTCTCTGGGCTGGACAGTGACTTGTCTGAGGTCACACAGTGTGTCATTAACTCTCTCTCCCTGCAGTGCTGGGGGCTATGGGTGAGACAGCGACTGGCCTGAGGTCACTCTGTGTGTCATTAACTCTCTCTCCTCTCTCTGCAGTGTTGGGGTCTCTGGGTGGGGCAGTTGTAGGAGAGTAGGATCTGCACTTGTGTTGCCCCCACTTTTTTTCTGATGTATACACTGGTTTCTGGCTATAGTCTGGCTGGGTCCCTGCTAATCAGGGCCCCAGTCTACCTGATCTCTCTAAACAACTTGGTGTGCATATTAGATGCACTAGTGATTGGATACTGTGGTAACTTATGAGCCCCTAGTATATGGTACCTTAGGTACCTAGGGCATTGGTACTTCACAGGCCTACCAGGGGCTGCAGCATGTATTATGCCACCCCTGGGAAGCACTCACAATCTGACACCACAGGCCTGCTACTGCAGCCTGTGTGAGGTAGTGTTAGCACTCCTCACTGAGGTATAGGTTCCTATATCTCACCATACACACACATATAAACCTATCAGTCACCCCTATGGTAGGCCCTATCAATCCCAAGGGCAGGGTGCTTGGTTTACTATGTGAAGGGGTACTTCTGCCTGAGCAGGACCCCTCTGCAGCTGGCAGAGTCTATTCTCTGCTGCTGTTTGTGGATGCGGTTAAACCATATACTCTTAAGTGCATTATAACCTCGCGGTAAATGCTAACTTTGGAATGACTGCATCAAAACATGTCGTGTTTGGTGTTAAACAACTTGGAATCCTACCCCCACACCAGTAACTGGTGTGGGAGTAGGATCCCACCCTACTAGAGGGGACGACATGTACACCCTGTACTAAACGACAGAAATCTTCTAAGGCCCTGGCATCACAAATTGGATGCCACCAGCACAGACACCAGGCTGCCCTCCTGCTGCTGACCGAAACTCGCAGTGGAGGGAGCCCAACAAAAGGGTTCCTGTCACAGGGAGGTGATACCACCTCCCAGACAGGATTTAGTTTATTGGAGCTGGGTGGGTGCACTCTTAGAGTGCTTTGAAGTCCTGCACTGGGGGAGCAAAAGGCTCCTCTGTGCATATGCCAGCTCAAACCGGTTCAGTGGCTGCTGGCCCCTGTCCTGGTGCGAAACTGGACAAAGGGAAGTGGGTGTAACCACCCACTACCCTGGCCCTCCTAGAGGAGTGGCCATAGAGCTAGTCCCTCCCATCTTATCAGTATAAGATACCACACATTGACAATGCAATTCAGATTACACCTGGACGACGCTCAAGAAGAAGAATCCTGGCCCTTCAACTTTCTACTACCTCTAGAAGACCGAGGGATCTCCCTTGGAGTCAAGGAGTGACTCCCCTGCTTGGCAGGCACCTAAAGGACTGAACACGGTTGCAAACTTGACCGCTCCTGCCGGAGCCCGAAGTCCCTGCGTCCCCTGCAGCTGATTTCCTGACCTCTCGTCGGCCATTTTGAGTCCCCAGCGAAGCTGTGGCGTCTGGACCCCACGAGTGACGAGGAACGGCAATACCAGGGAACCGTGCACTGATTTCAAGTGCAAGCCCTGAACGACAAACTACAAACTTGTGCTTTGGACCACTTAATGTCCAAGTCCCTAGCAGGTCTGAAACCGAAGAACAGTGGCCTACCTTGTCCCGAGTGACCGTGGGCTGTTGCTGAAGTTTTCCTGCGAAGGCGTCTTTGCGGTTGCTTGCCTGTTGGCTAGTAGCCTGCCCGAAGACTTTCTGAACTGCTCCAAGGGTTCGCCTGGTTGCTCTGGGCCTGCCCTCACTTACCCTCGCTGGGTAAGTCCATCGGACCTTGCTGGCCCGATCCATCCACATTCTTCCATCCACACAAGACTTGCAGTTGCCAAAGTTTGTTGGCTCTGATCCGAGTGCCGACACTGCCATCAGCTGCAGACGTCCTGGGACCCTCCAACTCCAGCTGCTGGTCTTCCTCGATCTCTCCTGGACCACGTGGGCGAAGAGAAAAAACTACATCAGCGACGTGAAGCGACGCGACAGCTGTGGTCATCTATCCTGGAGGCCACCGGTCACTGGCAAGTGACTTTGAACTCTGTCCCCTCAATTTCTAGGTCGCCTGCAACTTCCATCCATCGTTGGATTTCCACGGACACTTCACCCGACGACGCAAGCAGCAAGAACACCTCGATTCCCATTGAAAACAGCATCGCGACCCGACACCAAAGGACACCTATGCACCCGGCTTCCCTGGGTGAGGTAACTCTGGCATTACGGTGCCCAAGTGTGCATTGGCTATCGAAGTACTTACCCTGTAAGTTGTTTGCTTGTTGTCCATTCAGAAGTGCCCTAGAACTGTAAAATACAAACCGCGACATTTGCCATTGAAACGCATTGAGACCCGCGTGTGTGTTTAGACACTGCACGCGTCCTCCGTGGGCTGATTACTTACCTGTAAATACTGCAGCAGTGAAGCCCCAGCGATTCCCAAGGCCCTAGGCCTCTTACTTTTGCAAGTCGAGTTTGTTACACCACTATTGTAGTATATGGTCTGGTACGCCCCTAGGGCTCCAGCCATATTTGTGCTTGATTTATTGAGAACTGTTGATCTTTTGAATGTGTACCTGGCTCTAATCTCATAAAGAGATTAGTAGAGTATATTTAGTAATAAATACATATATATTTGATATATATACCTGTGTGGTGTCTTTTCATTTGGTAATTCAGGAGATTATAAGGTAAAACAAGCTGCTTTACATTCCTCAGAGACTTAGCCTGAAGGCTGCTCTCCACAGCTACCACTAGGATAGCTTTCTTTAAAAGGTTGTCTTTAAACCTATCTACCAAGAGTCGAATTGGACTGGTGCAAGGTGGCCACTATAACTAGTGACCAGCATACGCCAGGCCAACTTCTCACATTGGTGGGTAGCGTGTGGGATTCCAGCTTGCCATTGTTTTACCAGAAAATCTCTATTTGAATTACTAACTGAAAACCACTTAAGGTACTCAAGGTACATATAAAGTCAAGCTAGTATCAATAAGTTCTACTGAACTTAGAGCTGTTTGTGAAGGGATAAGCACACCCTTGCTACAGCTCAAGCTAGGTTTAGTAGGCCCCAACTAGTGTAGGTAGTACAACACTGCACAACACTAGTATGCCTCACCAGGATGGAGCCAGTGGGTCCATCCAAGCTCAGTACAAAGACCTGGCCTACACTGACCTGAAGGCCTTGTGCTTTGCAAGAAATCTGAGGGTGGGCAGGAGTCCCTCATCACAACACCTGATAGATCTGTTAGTAGCAGATGACCTGAGACAAGCTCTAGGAGCAAGTAGGTCTGCATCAGGGAGTGGGTCAACCATAGTCTCTGGGTCTGATGATGAAAATCAAGATGACCTGGAGTCTGTGATTGAAGGGCCAGACCCAGAAGAGTCTGAAAGGAACAGAGGAATTCTCCTTAAGAGAACTGACAGAGTGGGAGAGAGGCCTAGGTCCCCCTCAAGGGACTCTGACCATTCATACCACTCTGGAAGAGAATCTGTTCCACAGAGGAACTCCAACTTTCCCAGGGAGACCTCCTCTGAAAGAAGGTACAAATTGCTGCAGTATGAGGAAGCTAGGCTTGCCCTCAGAACCAAGCAATTGGCCATAGATAGGGAAGCCTTCGAGCTCCAAAGAGCTTCAAAGAAGGAGGGGTTAGATACCCCTGGTGGCAGCAACAGTGTCCCTAGAGGCAGAGATTACATGCCAGATCATAGGAACCTGTCCAAGGTTGTTCCTCCCTACCAGAGTGGGGATGATATCCACAAATGGATAACTGCTATGGAGAGGGCCTGTAGAGCTCAACAGGTCCCCCAGAAACAGTGGGCAGCAATCTTGTGGCTCTCCTTTTCAGACAAATGGAGAGACAAGCTCCTCACTGTTAGAGAAGAGGATGCTAATGATTATGAAGCCCTGAAGAGTGCTTTGATAGATGGGTTTGGCTTAACCACTGAACAGTACAGGTTGAAGTTCAGAGACACCCAGAAAGCACAGACTCAGGATTGGACTGACTTTGTTGATTGTGCTACCAAGGCTCTAGAAGGTTGGCTGTTGGGTAGTAGAGTAACTGATTTTAAGGGATTGTATAATCTTATAATGAGAGAACAGATCCTTAATAACTGCCAGAACCAGTTGTTGCACCAGTACCTGGTGGACTCTGATCTGACCTCTCCCCAAGAATTGGGAAAGAAGGCAGACAAATGGGTCAGAACCAGGGTGAGGCAGAAAAACCAGAACCAAGGTGGTGACTCTAAGAAGCAAGATCCTAAAGGCTCAGATAAGGGTGGGGATAAATCTAAAGATCAGAAGTCTTCACAAGGGCCCCAAAAATCTGCAACTGGTGGGGAGTCACAATCCAACAAGGGAAAAGGCCAAAAGAAGCCCTGGTGCAAATTCTGTAAACAGAAAGTGCAGTGGACTTCTGACTGTACAAAGTCCAAAGACCAAACCACCACCACTCCAGCCCCTAAGGCAACTGTTCCCCCTAGTACAGCAAGTGGTGGACATAATACTCAGAATAAGGGTGTTGTAGGGTTGACCCTGGGTTCTGATGTGGACTCTGGCCTAGTCAGAGTACCAACACAGGCAATGCTAGTTTGTGAGGGAGACCTTGATATGTCCTTCCTAGTGAGCCCCAGTAACCTGGGCAAATACAAACAGCAGCCTATCATAAATGGCAAACAGGCTTTGGCATTCAGGGACACAGGTGCTAGTGTCACCATGGTGGCAGAGGACCTAGTGGATCCTGCACAGATCATCCTGGGTGAAATGTACCAGGTAACCAATGCTAGCAACACCAGGACCAACCATAGCCTGGCAGTTGTTAATTTCTCCTGGGGAGGGGTAACTGGCCTCAAAAAGGTAGTAGTCAGTGCAGACCTCCCTGTCGAATGTTTGTTGGGCAATGATCTAGAGACTTCAGCCTGGTCTGAAGTACAATTATGGACTCATGCTGAGATGTTGGGCATACCTGCAGAGGTATTTGCTGTGACCAGGTCACAAGCCAAAATGCATAAAGCTGAACCAGCTCTGGATCCTGAAACTATGGACCAGGTGCTACCCAAGAGGAGGAGCAGTAGGGTTAAGGCTGGGCCTTCCCCTCTGTCTCAGATCTCAGATTCCCCTCCTGAGGGAGGAGAAGCAGAGCCCGAAGAAGGAACTGTCCCAGAGGAACTTGAGCCTGGTCAGGTTGAGTTCTTGGGGGCAGGTGGCTCTTCCAGGGAAGATCTGAGCAAAGAGCAACAGTGCTGCTCCACTCTTGAACCCCTCAGACAGCAGGCTGCTGCTGAGGCTGCTGGGAGTGCTAGTGGGTCCCATAAGGTTTATTGGGATGAGGGGCTCCTATACTCTGAGGCTAGGGAACCTACCCCTGGAGCCACCAGGAGGTTGGTGATTCCTCAGAGGTTTAGGAGGTTCCTCTTGACCCTAGCACATGATATCCCATTGGCAGGTCACTTGGGCCAAAACAAGACCTGGGACAGGCTTGTACCACATTTTCATTGGCCACACATGTCTGAAGACACAAAGGAGTTTTGTCGCTCCTGTGTCACTTGTCAAGCCAGTGGCAAGACAGGTGGCACCACAAAGGCCCCCCTGATACCACTACCTGTGGTGGGGGTTCCCTTTGAAAGGGTAGGGATCGATACAGTTGGTCCCCTTGACCCTCCAACTGCATCTGGGCACAGATTTATACTGGTGGTAGTGGATCATGCCACCAGGTATCCAGAAGCTATACCCCTAAGGACTACCACAGCTCCTGTGGTAGCAAGAGCCCTCATTGGAGTCTTCTCCAGGGTGGGTTTTCCAAAGGAGGTCATCTCTGACAGAGGTTCTAACTTTATGTCAGGATATCTGACTGCACTGTGGAAGGAGTGTTGTGTAAACTACAAATTCACCACTCCCTATCACCCACAATGCAATGGGTTAGTTGAGAGATTCAACAAAACCCTAAAGGGAATGATTTAAGGACTCCCAGAGAAGCTTAGGCGAAAATGGGACCTTTTACTTCCCTGCCTTCTGTTTGCATACAGGGAGGTTCCTCAGAAGGGGGTTGGCTACAGCCCTTTTGAACTTCTGTTTGGGCACCCTGTTAGAGGACCACTATGTCTAGTGAAGGAGGGATAGGAGTTACCTCTCAAACTGTCAGGTGCGTCTTTTTTTGCAAACCACACAGGAGTAGAATGACGCAAGCTCCCAATGCCCTTCTCGGAACTTTCCCCACCAGGTTTCTTGGGTTACACCTTAGTCAGTGAGTACCGAGGGGGGAAAGGGGATGGGACAGAGAAGAGACAACTCCAACACTGCTGTTCAGCACGAACCTCCTCCCTCACCGGTAGTGACAGCTGCAGACAAATCATGAAATCAAGTGGCGAAACATTTATAACTTACTTGCATTTAAAAACTAAGATAACTTATCTTACCAGGAAGTGTTTTGAGTTTTGCCCCTCTTCTACTTCTCTTTTGCGTTGCATGTATTTGAAGAGAAGTCTTAACTCTTATTGTTCTATCGTCGCAGGAATGCTACTTATTCTCTACTCTAGAAAATTGGGAAAAACAAGGTAAGTGTAAATCCAATTAATTTATTAAAATCTGAAAATTGCGTTTTTTCCCTCTCACTGAGTATACTCACTGGATAGTTAAGAGTTGTTTTTATTAAATGGAGTCTATTGGATTTATTGTTCCAGATTATTGAACTTGGAGTCTTTAAGGAAACAATTCTTGATTTGGTCTTTATTTTTCTGGTGGTAAAAGACTCCCAACGTTATTCAGGACTAACCCAATTGAGAAGGTTATTTTAATGTCAAACGGACTGGCAAATGTCCACTGACTATATTGGATAATTAATTAACCTTGAAGCACAGGTCCTTTTATTACCAGCTGGAGATTCTTTAAATGAAAGTCGAGGGTTTATTTTAGCCTGCTCATTTCATTTACTTTAAGTTTGCATTTCAAGGTTACACAGGAAGGCTAATGTGAGAATAATTTCACTCGCGTGAGCCTTGTGTAGAAAGCTGGTGATTTATTTGAGCATGAAGAGCATTTATAGTAACTTGCTCTTGACCTTGAAATTAACCAGCCTTTCAGTGCGCACAGAAAACGAAAATGAAATAACTCTTGTGCTTCTAAATAGCTTCCTTCAATTAACAGCTTGGAAGCTCTGTGCCAGAATGCTTAGGTTTCAGCTAATTAAACCACTGAATGAATTTATTTATAAACGCTGCGAAAAGTGACTGAGGCTGGCTTTCTTCTCTACAGTTTCCACTACAGTTTTTACTCTATATTAATTCTGAACCTCTTCAGTAAAAAGGATTAACTTTGGTTGTAGTTTCTTCACACGTAAATTTCTGCTGACATTGGTTTTTTAAACATGCTGGCTTTTCTCATTAACATTAGAATTTTAAGGCTTATTTCTCAAACGTGAATTACACTAGACAGTTCAACTAACCTGAGGTTTTAAACCGACGAACTAACCCCGAGTTTAACGCCACTACCCTGACTGACTTTCACGACGCAGAAACAGGTGCTCCTTCTGAGGAATCTTCGGTGAAGTGCACCATGGAATGTTGGAGCACACCTCACCAACTGTCATTCACTGCAAGACTAGACTGCTAACAGCAATATGCTATTGCAGCAAGTTGGCAGCCATGTTGGAATTTCTGCGATGCCAACAAGCACTCCAACTCAAAGGATTGACTGCTTTCTGAGTTTGCGATGAGAGCATAGAAGCCACGGAAGCAGAAGGAGGAGGAAACCTTCCGTGATTCCTGACACAAACCTCCCAAACAGGATGTAGTGGACTATGTACTTGGTCTCCGCTCCAGGATGGCTGAGTACATGAAGAAGGCCACTAAAAACCTTGAGGCAAGCCAAGAATTACAAAAAGCTTGGCATGACCAAAAGGCTGTCTTGACTGTTTACCAGCCAGGCCAGAAAGTGTGGGTGTTGGAGCCTGTGGCCCCAGCAGCTCTCCAGGACAAATGGAGTGGCCCCCATACAATTGTTGAAAAGAAGGGAGAGGTCACCTACTTGGTAGACCTTGGTACTCCCAGGAGCCCTCTTAGAGTGCTCCATGTCAACAGACTTAAAGC
Source organism: Triturus cristatus (assembly GCF_964204655.1). Lineage (NCBI taxonomy): Eukaryota > Metazoa > Chordata > Amphibia > Caudata > Salamandridae > Triturus > Triturus cristatus. The sequence goes on from NC_140590.1 coordinate 1,874,843,908, forward strand.
ATATGTGGACAGGGCTGACATGAGCTTGCTCATGGCAACTGATGAGGACCAGGAGGAGGAGAGTGACCCTCTCCCTGACCTGCTCTCACAGAACCCTGAAGATGGGTCAGTTGATGGTGTTGCTTTGGCAAGCAGCCTCACTGAACATCAACAAACTGAATGTAGACAAGTGCTACAGCAGTTTAGACATATGTTTAGCCTGACCCCAAGTCAGACTTCCTGGTGCACCCATGAGGTGGACACTGGAGACAGTCTGCCTGTAAAGAGTAAAATCTACAGGCAACCTGACCATGTCAGGGACTGTATCAGGACTGAAGTCCAGAAAATGTTGGAGCTAGGTGTTATTGAGCCCTCAGATAGCCCTTGGGCTAGCACAGTAGTACTTGTCCCAAAACTTCACACCCAGGGCGGTAAGAAAGAGATGAGGTTTTGTGTTGACTACAGAGGCCTCAATGCAGTCACAAGGACTGATGCCTACCCAATACCAAGGGCAGATGAACTAATAGATACTTTGGCCTCAGCCAAGTATATAAGTACATTTGACCTTACAGCAGGCTATTGGCAAATCAAGTTAGCTGATGAAGCCAAGGCCAAAACTGCTTTTTCGACCCCTGGTGGGCACTATCACTTTGTGGTAATGCCCTTTGGTTTGAAGAATGCACCTGCCACATTTCAGAGGTTGGTGAATAAAGTTCTGACTGGTATGGAAACCTATTGCTCAGCATATCTTGATGACATTGCTGTCTATAGTTCCACCTGGCAGGATCACCTGGTCCACCTCAGAAATGTATTGGAGGCCCTGCAGAAAGCAGGCCTCACTATCAAGGCCACTAAGTGCCAGATAGGGCAGAGTCAGGTTGTGTACCTGGGCCACCTTGTAGGTGGAGGCCAGGTTCAACCATTGCAGAGCAAGATCCAGACCATAATGGACTGGGTAGCTCCAACCACCCAGACACAGGTGAGAGCCTTCTTGGGCCTGACTGGGTATTACAGGGGGTTTGTTAAGGGATATGGATCTATAGTGACCCCCTTAAATGATCTTACCTCCAAGAAAATGCCAAAAAAGGTTCAGTGGACAGCTAGCTGTCGGAAGGCATTTGAAGACCTAAAGCAGGCAATGTGCACTGCCCCCATCTTACAGAGTCCAGATTACAAAAAGAAGTTCATTGTCCAAACAGATGCTTCAGAGCTGGGTGTGGGAGCTGTACTGTCTCAACTTAATAATGAAGGTCAAGACCAGCCAGTAGCTTTCATAAGCAGAAGGCTGACCCCTAGAGAGAAACGTTGGTCAGCCATTGAGAGGGAGGCCTTTGCTGTGGTGTGGGCCCTGAAGAAGCTGAGGCCATACTTGTTTGGCACTCACTTCATAGTTCAGACCGACCATAAGCCCCTCCTGTGGCTCAAACAGATGAAAGGTGAAAATCCTAAACTGCTCAGGTGGTCCATTTCCCTACAGGGGATGGACTATACAGTGGAACATAGACCTGGGACCCAACATGCCAATGCAGATGGACTCTCAAGGTATTTCCACTTAGAACATGAAGACTCAACTGGTCAAGGTTAGTTTAATGTCCCTGCGTTTGGGTTGGGGGTTGTGTAGGAGAGTAGGATCTGCACTTCTGTTGCCCCCACTTTTTTTCTGATGTATACACTGGTTTCTGGCCATAGTCTGGCTGGGTCCCTGCTAATCAGGGCCCCAGTCTACCTGATCTCTCTAAACGACTTGGTGTGCATATTAGATGCACTAGTGATTGGATACTGTGGTACCTTATGAGCCCCTAGTATATGGTACCTTAGGTACCTAGGGCATTGGTACTTCACAGGCCTACCAGGGGCTGCAGCATGTATTATGCCACCCCTGGGAAGCACTCACAATCTGACACCACAGGCCTGCTACTGCAGCCTGTGTGAGGTAGTGTTAGCACTCCTCACTGAGGTATAGGTTCCTATATCTCACCATACACACACATATACACCTATCAGTCACCCCTATGGTAGGCCCTATCAATCCCAAGGGCAGGGTGCTTGGTTTACTATGCGAGGGGGTGCTTCTGCCTGAGCAGGACCCCTCTGCAGCTGGCAGAGTCTATTCTCTGCTGCTGTTTGTGGATGCGGTTAAACCATATACTCTTAAGTGCATTATAACCTTGCGGTAAATGCTAACTTTGGAATGACTGCATCAAAACATGTCGTGTTTGGTGTCAAACAACTTGGAATCCTACCCCCACACCAGTAACTGGTGTGGGAGTAGGATCCCACCCTACTAGAGGGGACGACATGTACACCCTGTACTAAACGACAGAAATCTTCTAAGGCCCTGGCATCACAAAATGGATGCCACCAGCACAGACACCAGGCTGCCCTCCTGGTGCTGACCGAAACTCGCAGTGGAGGGAGCCCAACAAAAGGGTTCCTGTCACAGGGAGGTGTCACCACCTCCCAGGCAGGATTTAGTGTATTGGAGCTGGGTGGGTGCACTCTTAGAGTGCTTTGAAGTCCTGCACGGGGGGAGCAAAAGGCACCTCTGTGCATATGCCAGCTCAAACCGGTTCAGGGGCTGCTTGCCCCTGTCCTGGCGCGAAACTGGACAAAGGGAAGTGGGTGTAACCACTCACTACCCTGGCCCTCCTAGAGGAGTGGCCATAGAGCTAGTCCCTCCCATCTTATCAGTATAAGATACCACACATTGCCAATGCAATTCAGATTACACCTGGACAACGCTCAAGAAGAAGGATCCTGGCCCTTCAACTTTCTACTACCTCTAGAAGACCGAAGGATCTCCCTTGGAGTCAAGGAGTGGCTCCCCTGCTTGGCAGGCACCTAAAGGACTGAACACGGTTGCAAACTTGACCGCTCCCACCGGAGCCCGAAGTCCCTGCATCCCCTGCAGCTGATTTCCTGACCTCTCGTCGGCCATTTTGAGTCCCCAGCGAAGCTGTGGCGTCTGGACCCCACGAGTGATGAGGAACGGCAATAGCTGGGAACCGTGCACTGATTTGGAGTGCAAGCCCTGAACGACGAACTACAAACTTGTTCTTTGGACCACTAAATGTCCAAGTCCCTAGCAGGTCTGAAACCAAAGAACAGCGGCCTACCTCGTCCCGAGTGACCGTGGGCTGTTGCTGAAGTTTTCCTGCGAAGGCGTCTTTGTGGTTGCTTGCCCGTTGGCTATTAGCCTGCCCGAAGACTTTCTGAACTGCTCCAAGGGTTCGCCTGGTTGCTCTGGGCCTGCCCTCACTTACCCTCGCTGGGTAAGTCCATCGGACCTTGCTGGCCCGATCCATCCACATTCTTCCATCCACACGAGACTTGCACTTGCCAAGGTTTGTTGGCTCCGATCCGAGTGCCGACACCGCCATCAGCTGCAGACGTCGTGGGACCTTCCAACTCCAGCTGCTGGTCTTCCTCGATCTCTCCTGGACCACGTGGACGAAGAGACAAAACTACATCAGCGATGTGAAGCGACGCGACAGCTGTGGTCATCTATCCTGAAGGCCACCGGTCACTGGCAAGTGACTTTGAACTCTGTCCCCTCAATTTCTAGGTCGCCTGCAACTTCCATCCATCGTTGGATTTCCACGGACACTTCACCCGACGACGCAAGCAGCAAGAACACCTCGATTCCCATTGAAAACAGCATCGCGACCCGACACCAAAGGACACCTATGCACCCGGCTTCCCTGGGTGAGGTAACTCTGGCACTACAGTGCCCAAGTGTGCATTGGCTATCGAAGTACTTACCCTGTAAGTTGTTTGCTTGTTGTCCATTCAGAAGTGCCCTAGAACTGTAAAATACAAACCGCGACAATTGCCATTGAAACGCATTGAGACCCGCGTGTGTGTTTAGACACTGCACGCGTCCTCCGTGGGCTGATTACTTACCTGTAAATACTGCAGCAGTGAAGCCCCAGCGATTCCCAAGGCCCTAGGCCTCTTACTTTTGCAAGTCGAGTTTGTTACATCACTATTTTAGTATATGGTCTGGTACGCCCCTAGGGCTCCAGCCATATTTGTGCTTAATTTATTGAGAACTGTTGATCTTTTGAATGTGTACCTGGCTCTAATCTCATAAAGAGATTAGTAGAGTATATTTAGTAATAAATACATATATATTTGATATATATACCTGTGTGGTGTCTTTTCATTTGGTAATTCAGGAGATTATAAGGTAAACCAAGCTGCTTTACATTCCTCAGAGACTTAGCCTGAAGGCTGCTCTCCACAGCTACCACTAGGATAGCTTTCTTTAAAAGGTTGTCTTAACCCCTTCAGTGCCCATGACGAGCTGGACTCGTCATGGGCCGCGGTGGCGCTGTGCCCATGACGAGTCCAGCTCGTCATAGACCCCGCCCGCTAATGCAACGGCCGGCACTGGGCGGGGAAAGGGGCGGGCACTGAAGGGGTTAAACCTATCTACCATAAGAGTCGAATTGGACTGGTGCAAGGTGGCCACTATAACTAGTGACCAGCATATGCCAGGCCAGCTTCTCACAACAGTGACTTGTCTGAGGTCACACAGTGTGACATTACCTCTCTCTCATCTCTTTGCAGTGCTGGGATCTCTGGGCAGGACAGTGACTTGTCTGAGGTAAAAAATTATGTCATTAACTTTCATCTCTCTGCAGTGCTGGGGTCTCTGGGTGGGACAGTGACTTGTCTAAGGTCACACAGTGTATCATTAACTCTCTCATCTCTCTCTGCAGTGCTGGGGCCGCTGAGGGTGTGACAGTGACTTGTCTGAGGTCACACAGTGTGTCATTACCTCTCTCCTCTGCAGCGCTGGGGTCTCTGGGTGGGACAGAGACTTGTCTGAGGTCACACAGTGTGTCATTAACCCTCTTTCATCTCTCTGCAGTGCTGGGGTCTCTGGGTGGGGCAGTGACTTGTCTGAGGTCACACAGTGTGTCATTAACCCTCTTTCATCTCTCTGCAGTGCTGGGGTCTCTGGGTGGGGCAGTGACTTGTCTGAGGTCACACAGTGTGTCATTAACCCTCTTTCATCTCTCTGCAGTGCTGGGGTCTCTGGGTGGGGCAGTGACTTGTCTGAGGTCACACAGTGTGTCATTAACCCTCTTTCATCTCTCTGCAGTGCTGGGGTCTCTGGGTGGGGCAGTGACGTGTCTGAGGTCACACAGTGTGTCATTACCTCTCTCTCCTCTCTCTGCAGCGCTGGGGCCTCTGGGTGGGGCAGTGACGTGTCTGAGGTCACACAGTGTGTCATTACCTCTCTCTCCTCTCTCTGCAGTGCTGGGGTCTCTGGGTGGGGCAGTGACGTGTCTGAGGTCACACAGTGTGTCATTACCTCTCTCTCCTCTCTCTGCAGCGCTGGGGTCTCTGGGTGGGGCAGTGACTTGTCTGAGGTCACACAGTGTGTCATTAACCCTCTCTCATCTCTCTGCAGCGCTGGTGACTCTGGATCCAGACACGGTTCATGAATGGCTGACCCTGTCTGAGGACGGGAGACGTGTGACACGGACAGACAAGAGAAGGCCAGACAGAGCGCAGCCCCGGCCGGACAAGCCCAAAAGAATCACTTTGTGTCCCTGTGCGATGGGGCGGGAGGGGTTCACCTCAGGGAGGCATTACTGGGAGGTGCAGCAGCTGCAGGGGTGGGTGCATGTGGGGGTCGCAGGAGAGGCTCTGAGAGTGGGGAGGGTAACTGGTAGTTTCCCTAAGTGCGAGTTCGTGGGTGTGCTTCATTATGGTCGGTATCTCGTCTTCTCTCCCGACCCCCTGTCCCCCCGTCCGCTCCCCCGGAAGCTGGGGTTCTACCTGGACTACGAGGGGGGGCGGGTCTCCTTCTACGACGCAGACACCTGGGAGCATCTCTGCACTTTCAATGGCACCTTCGCCGGGGGGGTGCACCCCTTCTTCGGGCACGGGCCTCACACAGAGCTGCGCCTGGTGTAACAGAGCCCCCCTCGCCCCCCTCAGACCCCTTCAGACCCCCCAACGTCTGCAACAGGGCAGAGACAGAGAGGAGCCCTCTTTGATTTCCTGCTTCTCCTGGTATTAACCCCCCTTAACTGGGGGCTGCCCCCCTATTTCTTCCACTGCCCCGGGACAGACCCCCCCCCCCCTTGGGGGGTCCACAACTACTTTCACCGGGGGGTGCAACGCTGCCCTGTTATTCCGCAATACCATATGGACACACGATGGAGGGGGAAGTGGAAGACGTCCCCCAGGGAGGGAGGGAGGGGGGAGCTGGAGATGACCCCGAGGGAGGGGGGAGGGGGAGATGACCCAGAGGGAGGGGGTGAAAGAGATGTCCTCGAGGAGGGAGGGGGGCAGGAGATGTGCCGATGGAGGGGGGAGGGGGAGATATCCCAGAGGGAGGGGGGTGATAGAGATGTCCTCGAAGAGGGAGGGGGGCACGATATGTCCCAAAGAGGGAGGGGGGGGAGAGTGGGAGATGGCCCCAAGAGAGGGGAGGTGGGAGATGTTCCTGAGGCAGGAGAAGCGGGAGACGTCCCAGAGGGACAGGGGAGTGGGAGATGCCTATGAGGAAGGGAGAAGAGGGAGATGTCCCAGAGCGAAATGGGGAGCTGCAGATGTCCCCCGGGATGGGGGAGCGGGAAATGTCCCTGAGCTAGGGGGTAGCAGGCGATTTCCCCGATGAGGAAGGGGGAACAGGAGATGTCCCTGACGGAGGGGGGGCAAGGGGCTTATGTTCCTTCTGTTATTTTAATTTAATGTTTTTCCATCAGGTTCAACCTCGCCTGGATTTACCTGCAAGATTCATATTCCTACCATATGGCATTACTACTTTTATTGCTTGGACTTCATTTTTTATGTACTTGCCCTAATGTGTTGTTAGCGCTGTTACTGTAAATTGCATTTTTACTGCGTAGCATGTTAAAAAAAAAAAAGAGGAAGGGGTAGTTTTACATTTACGTTCTTCACATCTTGTGTTTTTACTGTGTGGCAGTTTTATCCACACCATCTCCTTAAGCCTCTTCATATTACCCGTTATTGTGCGTTTTAGTCAAACATTAATGCTTTATGTGGTCTTCCGCCACATTTATTTCACGTTTCATGTAGCACATAGTGCCGTGTGCCGTGCCGCTCACCTTTCACTCCAATTTTGGGGAATATTAATGCTTTATGTGGTCTTCCTCCACATCTGTGTTACGTCTCATGTTGCACATTGTGCCGTGTGTCGTGCCGCTCACCTTTCACTCCAATTTTGGGGAATATTAATGCTTTATGTGGTCTTCCGCCACATCTGTGTTACGTCTCATGTTGCACATTGTGCCGTGTGTCGTGCCGCACACCTTTCACTCCAATTTTGGGGAATATTAATGCTTTATGTGGTCTTCCGCCACATCTGTGTCACGTCTCATGTTGCACATTGTGCCGTGTGCCGTGCCGCACACCTTTCACTCCAATTGTTGTGGGGATTTTCATTTAGCAAAGTAACTGTACTTTATAGTCCTTATTTACATAATGTTACTTTTACCTACTTTACAGTGCCTCCTTTCTAAAACCCCTGTGGTAGAATTTCCAGGCATGTGTCATGATAGCTTACACGCTATCTAGTGGATCTATTTTCAAATATTCACCTTGGTGTACTTCACACACCTTCCTTACGCCTTTAGAGCGCTTTTCCTTTCTTTCTTCTTAACTTACTTTTCTTTTCCATTTCCTTTCCGCTCGCCACCTTCACAGTGGTCTGGCCAACCACTGTGCCCTGGTGGTGTTTAGCAAGTCAACCCCTTTCAAGTTTTTGCGCTCCATTGCCGCGCAAATTTCTTTCTTCATTTCCTTGCTTGTTCTTCCTCACAGTACTCTTCCCCTTCAACTTCTTCTTTTTCTTCCTGTTGTCTTCGTTAAAGGGGGAAGAAGGGTTCCATACATGCTTTGATTTCTTTGTTCTTACTTCAGTGCTTTTCTTTCAAAGGTTCAAAATGTGTTACACATTCATTAGGCATTTTAAAACTTATAATTATTTCATTACGTGTTTTAAAAGGTATTACTTGTCACATCAGTTCTTACCCTTTGATTGTGCCCTTTTGTTGTGCATCTTTGAAGTCTCCTTTCTCATGCCTGTGCTGCTCAGCCAGGAGGCGCAGGCGAGAATGCTGCTAGGATTCAGGCAGTTGCTGAATGGGCTGAGCAGACACAGACCGCTCCTGGTGGGGCTCATCTATTATACAATAAACCTACATTGAAAACTACCAAGAATGGACTTCTTTATGTAACATTACAGTCCCCCAAGGAGGCAGGGTGGGAGATGTCCCTGAGGGAGGGGGGGGGGGTGCAGGAGATGTCACTGGCGAGGGCGGGAGGTGTCCCTGAGGGAGGGGGGAGTAGGATATGCCCCCCCCCCCCAGTGAGGGAGAAGAGGGAGATGTCTCCAACGGAGGTGGGAATGGGAGGTGTCCCCGAGGACAGAGGGTGGAGTGTGAGATGTCCCCAAGGGAGGGGTGCAGGAGAGGTCCCAGAGGGAGGGGAAAAAGGAGATGTTTCCAAGGGAGGGGGAGCAGGATATGTCCTTTAGAGAGGGGGAAGTGGGAGATGTCCCAGAGGGAGGGGTGCGTGGGATGTCCCCCAGGGAAGGGGGGGCAGGAGATGTCACCAAGGAGGGAGGGGGAGTGGAAGATGTCCTCCAGGGAGAGGGAGCAGGAGATGTCCCTGAGGAGGGAGGGGAAGCGGGAGATGTCCCGAGGAGGGAGTGGACAGGTGGAGATGTCTCTGAGGCAGGTGGAGCGGCAGAAGTCCCAGGGAGAGGGGGGTGGGAGATGTCCCTGAGGGAGGTGGTAGCTGGAGATGGCCCATAGAGAGGGAGGAGTGGGAAATGTCCCTGAGGGAGGGGAAGCGGGAGAAGTCCCAGACGGAGTGGGGGAGCTGCAGATGTCGCCAAGGGAGGTGGGGAGCGACAAAAGTTCCTGAGGGAGGGAGGAGCGAGAGATGTCCCTGAGGAGGCAGGGTGTGCGGGAGATGTCCTCCAGGAAGGGGGGAGCGGGAGATGTCCCCAGGTAGGGGGTAAAGGGAGATGTCCCTGAGGAGGGTGGGGGAGCAGGAGATGTGTCTAGGGGAGGGGGAGAGGGAGATGTCACCATGGGAGAGGCTAGCGTGAGATGTTCCCGAGGAGGGAGGGGGAGCAGGAGATGTGTCTGTGGGAGGGGGAGCGAGAGAGGTCCCTAAAGGAGGGGATAGCAAGAGATGCCCGGAGGAGTGAGGAGGAGGAGGAGATGTGTCTGTGGGAGGGGGAGCCAGAGATGTCCCCAAGGAGGCAGGGTGGGATATGTCCCTGAGGGAGGGGGGAGCAGGAGATGTCCCAGAGAGAAGAGGAGCATGAGATGTCCCTGGTGGGGGCGGGAGATGTCCCTGAGGGAGGGGGGGAGCAGGAGATGTCTCCAAGTGAGGGGGAGTGGGATATGTCCCCCCAGTGAGGGAGATGTCTCCAAGGGAGGTGGGAATGGAAGGTGTCCCCGAGGACAGAGAGGGCAGTGTGAGATGTCCCCCAGGGAGGGTGGAGCAGGAGATGACACCAAGGAGGGAGGGGGAGTGGAAGATGTCCTCCAGGGAGGGGGATCATGAGATGTCCCTGTGGGGGAGGGGTGGGAGATGTCCCTGAGGGAGGTGGGAGCTGGAGATGTCCCAGAGAGAGGGATGAGTGGGAAATGTCCCTGAGGGAGGGGAAGCAAGAGAAGTCCCAGAGGGAGTGGGGGAGCAGCAGATGTCCCCAAGGGAGGGGGGAGTGGCAGATGTCCCCGAGGGAGGGAGGATGTGCGGGAGATGTCCTCCAGGAAGGGGGGAGCAGGAGATGTCCCCCAGGGAGGGGATTTCGGGAGATGACCCTAAAGAATTGAGGGGGTGCAGGAGATGAGTCTAGGGGAGGGGGAGAGGGAGATGTCCCCATGAGAGGGACTAGCGGGAGATGTCCCTGAGGAGAGAGGGGGAGCAGGAGATGTGTCTAGGGGATGGGGAGAGGGAGAGGGAGATGTCCCCATGGGAGGGACTAGCAGGAGATGTCCCTGAGGAGAGAGGGGGAGCAGGAGATGTGTCTGGGGAGGGGGAGAGGGAGATGTACCCATAGGAGTGGGTAGCTGGAGATGTCCCACAAAAGGGAGGGGAAACAGTCAATGTCTCCCAGGAAGTGAGGAGCGGGATATGTTCTCAAGCGAAGGGTGTGCGGGAGATGCCCCTGAGGGAGGTAGCAGCTGGACATGTCCCAGAGAGAGGGAGAAGTGGGAGATGTCCCTGAAGGAGGGAGGCATGAGAGGGAGATGTCCCTAAGGGAGGGGGAATGGGAGACCAGACCTAAAAAAAGTCGCTCAGAACCTTCAAGGCACTCTATGGGGGCTTCCACCTGTCACTGGACATTTCCCCTGTGGTAATTGTACATGCTGCAAACAGACGATGACTACCAAGGAATTGATCCTGTCCGACACCCTAACCTGGACATTGTTACGCCATACAAATTGTAACTCCACCAACTGTATCTATCCGGTGCAGTGCCCATGTACATTGAATTACATAGGGATGACGACACGGCCCATCAAAACACGCATCACGGAACACAAAAGCAACATCAGATGCTTAAAGGAGACCACGAAACTGTACTGCCATTTTAAAAGTTTCCATCACACACCAGACTCCTTAAGATGGGTCGTCCTAGAGTCACATCCAGGCATTACATCACAAGCCTTGTTTAGATTAGAACAAAGATGGGTACACAGATTGGCACCTGACACGAGAGGTCTGAATGACGATATACCATGGGGTACCTTAACACATTGATATCCTGATACCCGCCCGAGTATTATCAGCATACCTGACCTAACGCGGGATACAAGGGATGGACTCAGTCTTACAATAACGACAGCGATCCTACAATCCTTTGAGCCCCTTCAGGGTATCACTGACTTCCATCTGACACATTAAGTGATCCCGTAATGGTCTGATTCAACCCGCACTAACCGATTATATTTCCTGATCCTGGGCAGTATGCACACAACTAGTCCTTCATCTGCCTGTATAGACATTGATTCACAAGACTAGGACTTCATGGAGTTCATTAACATTTCCGGGGACCCCCACATGGCCTCTGAGATACACAAACATGACCTGATACTGCCTCAACACCCCATTCCAAGATGGCGCCCGTAGTCACTCTACGTAGGCGGGGTGTTTTCCGAAACTAATTCATCAGATTGCAGACGCCCAATTAGAACTCGCTCACAACTTACCGGATTGGTTCTTAACTGAGCAGTGGAAAACGAACCACATTTCCCGGTTTCGGCGGAGCGGGGTAGGTTTGCAGACCACCCTTGGGCGACAGAACTTAGGCTAACACGCCATCCCAAGAGGCTCGCCATGTACCGACTGGAGCGGCACTTTCTATAACGTTAGGCCATTCCAACACGGAAGTGTTTAGTTTTCCTGACACTTCCCTAGGGTAGTTTTATCCAGACACTACCACAACAACTTAATATTCTTTTTTACACCCTCACAATTTGTAGATAGTTCACCTTTCACCGGTCCTGATGAATTGCCGCTGGATCCCCCTGACCTTGAGGCAAGAAACATGTTGACCTTCTGAGCAGAGCAGGGTAGTCCTTGACCCATTGTGTCCAGACCACCGCCTCTCATTTCGTTTTTAATAGGGTGGTTTACTGACCGAATAAAATTTATTATTCAGACTAACCAACCCTGTTTTAAAATACACTCACTAACGTCTACACCCACCTGGCCCTGACTTGCACTCACCTTCGGCAAGGAACAAAAGATCTCCGCTAAAGAGCCCCATCTTTGGGTGCCCGTCGGGAATTGCAGCGCCGACCCGATGAGGAGCAAAACCCAGATGATGAAGCATGACACCTAGCTTGCTGGGTTTGTGAGGGTTTTAGTTCCACCAATGTGGGTTCCCCCATCCACCACATGCTATTAGCTCCCAGGCTAACTAGACATTATTCCCCTCTTTGTCTCAATCCCAGGGAATAGTGTACTCTTCACACTACTGTACACCTAGAGGAACGGTATACCCTTCTCGCATAACTGTCCTAGTGTAATGTCATGTGACCTGTGGCTCCAGTGTTCCGCTACCAGTCTCTGCAATCGACATCCTACTTCTGCTGATGTGTTGATGTATGTCACTCCTGTGTTGCGTCTGGCTGTTCACTTACACTGGGACACAGCTAATCCCATGCCATGGCATGTGGAGGTTCACAATCTCCGTGTGTAGCTGGGTCTTGGTAGGAGTGTCACCTGGCAGCCATACGTGTCCAGGGCATGTGGCACATACCTCACTCCGTATGTCGCATATGTGTATTGACAGATTAATATGTGCTCAGCACCCAAAAATTGTTGTAGTAGTGCACTCACTCTTCCTTGTCACTTCCAAATTACTGCAGAGCGCCGCCTCTTCCCGAGCAATTCCGGACTTGGCTGCCATGCGGGAGAATGACTGTATCCGGTGCTACCGCTTCCCCCAACCGTTGATTCTGGAGTTGACGGCGAGGCTGGCACCACACCTGCAACCGCTGCACAGGTATCCTACGGCACTGACACCCAAGCTGAAGGTAATGGCAGCCCTACATTTTCTTGCCACGGGTACCTTTCAAAATACCATTGCTCATGTTGGTGGCATGTCCCAGAGCATGTTCTGCCGTGTGCTGCATGATTTCTTAGAGGCCATGTTGCTTCACCTGGATGAGTTCATCCATTTCCAAACCCCTGAAATGTTGACTGGTGTCAAGTGTGGATTCTATGCCCTGGGAGGGATGCCCCATGTCATTGGGTCCATAGATGGGACAGATGTGGCTTTGGTACCACCACAGGCACAGGAGGTAGCGTACAGGTATCGCAAACACTACCACTTCATCAATGCCCTTGTGGGGTGTCTGTCCAACATGGTGATTTCACATGTCTGTGCTCGTTTTCCAGGATCAGCACATGATGCCTACATCATGAGGCGTAGCAGGGTGCCTGAAATGATGACGCAGACGCGCAACGAACGAGCATGTGTTGTTGGTGGGTACACTCTGTCTGTCCTGTATTTTACGTAGACTTCCAGCACGACCGCTTCTCCTGTCCTACTTATGTCCATGTGCTTTCCATGTAGGGGACGCTAGCTATCCCAACATGCCATGGCTGATCACACCTCTCCGCAACCCCATCACGCCGGCCCAGCTCCGCTACAACACCGCCCATGGCCGGACAAGGCGAGTGATAGAGAGGACATTTGGCCTCCTGAAGAGCCGATTCCGATGCCTCCACAAGACCGGCGGCGCCCTCCCATATGCCCCGGCGAAGGTCTGCAAAATCTTCATGGTCTGCTGCATGCTGCACAATATGGCAGTTGAGAAAGCTGTGCCACTCATCCTGGATCAAGATGATCAGGACCATCCACCCGTGGAGGACGAAGGGATTGGCAATGGGGCTAGTGATGTGGAGGATGTGGTTCCGCAAGAGGACATCCGGACTCGGATCATACGCGACTTCTTTGCTTAGTGGTGAGTACCAGTGTCTGTGTGTGCACGCATTGGTCCCCGTGTGGCATGTGTTGCGATGTGTGTGTCCATCTGCATGTATGGCACGTGAGTCAGAGGTGTGTGTGGATGTGTCACTGGAGTGATGGTGCCAGTGATGTGTATTTCCCCAGTCATAATTGTGACCTAGCATGTTGTCATCCATACATGTGTCGAGTACATGCACATGCAAGTGGCTGTGCTTTTTGTGGCTGACTTCTTGTGTGTCTCTCTTCCCCAGGTACTTGCCCATGCCGTCTGCTGGTTGCATTGTTGTGGCACTGCTATTCCTCATGGACACGTCATCGTGTGCTGACACGCACGGACAAGTTTGGAAGTCTCCTTAGGGTAAGGGATGCATCAGGGGTGTATTCGGTTTGGCAGTTGTTTACGATGTATGCACACTGCCCCTGTCGATGTTTGGTTCCTCTGCAGACATGTCGCATCACCATGGTACACATGACATGCAGCTGGGTACACCTGAATAGATGGTCAGACTTGTTGACAGTCATCAGTGATGGGATTGTGGAATGTGATGATGGCATCAATGTGTGTTACACTGCCCTCGGACACATACAGTTTGCATTGGCTTGACATGGTGTGGGACTTCTACATCAGCGGATCAATGGTGTATGGCAGTCTCTCCGTGAGCAGCTGTGGGTGTTTAGCTGTTAGCCGACACTTGTGTGCCAGTTCCATGGCTATCACGCATTTGTGCTGCAGAAGGGGGGTTCCAGTGTTGGACCCACATGTTACTCCACATGACCCGTTCATGTGTACTCCGAGTTGCCTCTGCAATCCCGAATACATGACTAATAAAGGTGTCCCTATGCCTCCAAGGTGCCTATTCTCAGTCAATGCTGGTGTGTTGCCAAGGTGCATCCGGCATGTCTGGCATGGTTTTCCGTGATAGTGGCTATGTGTCTATGTGTCGAGTAGCAAGATGCAAGCTGTTTGTGTGGGATTAGACTGTATATTGTGCATGATGTCCATGACTGTGTGGGTATTGTGACATGTGCCATCCCCATGCATCCAACGTTGGCCAGGCCACCATTCTCTGCATCCACCTGACTCAAGCTTGCAGGACATGGTTCTGCCACCTGTCCACACATACCTGGGTGCCCCCCAGGACACTCCACATGATCCCTGACCGCTGCGCATGGCTGTCGCTGTACTCAAAATGTCTGTCGGCACGGTTGTGCGGCCACCCCCTCAGCTGGTTGGGCCCATCACGGGTGTGTATGGTGCTCCATGTCTGTCTTGCCTAATACAATGTGACCCATGTGTGTCCTGTGCCAGACTCAGGCCCCAGGGTGTGGATGGTTGAAGTCAAATGAGAACTCAGGCATGGTTAGACTTTACAAGACACATGTAAGGTAATAATGCAAAAGGTAGGCATCTTCTCTTTATGGTGTAACTTTTTATTTTGGTTGGGGTACCGGGGGGGTGGGGGTATGACATGAGGGGCTTTCCGGGTGTGTGGAATCCAAAGTTCACTAGGGGAGTTGGTGTCCTTGCCATTTGAAATCCTCAGAGTCCATGCCACAGTCTTTGTCAACATTGGTCAGACAGTGACCAGCAAGTCCATATGGCAGAGAATGTCTTTTGCTGCTGTGCTGCTGTTGCTCCAGTGGGCCAGGTGCCAGGCCAGGTGTCCTGGGAGATGGTGCTGTTGCGCCGACCCTCACGGTCTTTTCCGTGGATGACCCGCCCTCCTGCGGGGACCCTCAGAAGCAGGCTGTGACGATGTTTGGGATGCTCTGTCGGATGTCTCCTCCTCCTCCTCATCCCTCCCTGTGGGTGGTGATGTTCTACGCCTGGTGGCACAGGGAGGGTTGCCCATGTTGTCGTCCATCCGACGGAGTGTACTGTGAATTCCCGTGAACACCGTCACGAGCTCAGCCTGTCTGTCCTCCATCCGCCGTTGGTGTCGCAGTAGACAGGCATGTTGCTCCTCATGTTGCTGGGCCTGCTGGGTCTTGATCTCCTCGAGGATGGACACAACCTGGGCCATGCCTGTGGTGTCCTGCCGGTATGTGTCCAGGATGTTTCGGACATGGGAATATACCGGTTCCCCAGCCAACAGGTCAGGCTCGCGCCTCCGCCGTCCTCCACTCCCACCACCCCTGCCCACTTGCACCTGGCCTGCCCTTGTGGGCACATCGGGTCTCCGGACACCCCTGAGGGGTGGCATTGGCGTTGTCGCCTGCCTCCTCCTGGGTGCCCGGTACACCGTGTCCCTCCTGGCCAGCCTGGCTGCATTGTTGTGGTGGGGCAGGGATCCTGGGTGTCTCCTGGGATGTGGCAGGAGTGGGGGTAGTGGTTGGCCCAGTTGTACCTGACGCAGGTGCTGCAGGTCTTTGGACACCAGAGGGGCCAGGTTGGTCGGGGTCGGGTTCGTCCACAGAGTGGTGAGAGTCGTCGCTGCCGGTGGCTCCATCATCCCTCCGAGCCGGGTCCTGTGAGTCTTCCCCCCCAGTGTTGGGGGGTGATCCACGACGTTGACCTGTGTGTGAGAGAGACAATGTTAATTTTGTTCCATGCAACATCCATGTTTCATTGGTTTCTAAGTTGGCACATTTCCTCTGGGAATTTGGATATGTCTTGCATTCCACTCCCAGTGCACTTGTGCATGGGTATGTCCCTTGGCCACAGCTTTTGCGACTTTACCTATGTGTGGCACAGTCTTACTTGCTGCGTCAATTGTGACTGCAGTCAGCAGTGGAGTGGGCAGGTGTGGCGAGCCATGCATTGGCGCGTTCCGTGTTGCACTGTACGTGGGCACATGGAGTGGTTCCACACACTTAGATAATGCAGGTAGCTGTCGTTGTGCTCGTGCTCAGGTTGTGACATGGCCCTGTGTTTTGCCATGGAGAAGAGGGGGGGTTCTGGCACTGGCCACCCTTGTCTACATGCACGCAGTCCACCTGCTGGCGAGCAGACATTCCCACACCCCACAAGGCTGATTTGCTCTCCCTGTGTGTCCCTTTCTCGCTCCCTCTCTGTCCCCCTCTCCCTCCCTCTGTGTGTCAGCCTCCTCCCTCTGTCCGTCTCCCTGTGTCTCCCTCCCTCTCTGTCCCCCTCTCCCTCCATCTGTGTGTCACCCTCTGTCACCTCAGCCCATCTTCCTGGACACACACTGTTAGCAGATCTTTGAATGGCCCTTGGCTTGTTCATGTGAGTTTGTTTCTGATCTCCAGGCACCCATTGGGTGTAGTGTCTGTGTCTGCGCTGCTGCTGTGGTGGTGTGTGCTGCCACTCTTTCACAGTGTTGGCTGTTCATTAGCTGCTGTCATGTGCAAGAACGTGCCGTCACCCCCATGTCTTCATGCAAGGCGTCCGCCATTTGCTGGCAAGTCTTTCCTGTGTGGGGACACACTGTTTGTCTGGCTGTGACCTAGGCCATATGGGCAGGGGGCATTGTTGTCTGCTTCTGAGTTGCACTATGGGATTTTTGGGGCCCACACTCCCGCCATCCGGCTTACCGTGTCTTGTGTTGGTGTTTTCTGTGGCCTGTGACTTGGCATTGTCCAGCTGGGTGCATGGGGCATGGTGGCGCCAGTGGCATGTGCGTGTTCATGGAGTGTGGTTGAGTCATGCGATAGCTTGGGGTGGTTGCGTGCCTGTTTGTGAGTTTGGTTGTGGATGACGTTCTCCCCATGTGAGGTGAGTTGTTTGTGTCTCGGAGTCCTTCTAATCCGTCCACTGCCACCACCGGCAGTATGGCCATCACCCTCTCCTCCCAGGGATGGTAGTGTACGGGTCTGCGGGGCGGCCCTCCTCCAGTGACGTTGGCCTGGTTGTGGTCGTCGGTCATTTTGGCTCGGACCCTCCTCCGCAGATCGTACCACCTGGCTTGGCATTCATGCCTGGTCCTTCTGGTGTCCGCAACAGCATTCACAGCATCGACAATCGTCTGCCACATGGCTGTTTTTTCAGAAATGCTGGTCTGTCTGACCAATGTTCCAAAGAGGTGTGGCTCGACTCTGAGGATTTCATCGACAAGGACCTCCAACTCTCGGCTAGTGAACTTTGGATTCTTGTTAGTGGGCATGGTGAGGGGTGTGGGTGTGGATGGTGGGGGGGGGTGTGGATGGTTGTGGGTGTGTGGGTGTGGTTGTGCAGGTGTGTGTGTGTGTGAATGTGATGAGGGGGTGTTTGGGAAGTTGGTTGTGTGAAGGTGTGCAAGTGTAAGGTGTAGTAAAGGTTCAAGTATGGTGCTGTAGGTTGTCTGTGGGGTCTGGCAGCAGTGAGTCTGTTGCAAAGGCTCATGGTTTGTGTCTGTAGGCCCTTTTTATTGGTCTATTGGTGGGTGTGGCTGTGTTTGAACTTTGGGTGGGTGTGTTATAAGGAGTGGTTGGGTTTTGGGCCTCTGTTTGGGATTTTGGCAGTTGCAGGTCAGTGAATGTGTTGTTTTTGTGCTTGTTGGACATGTTTTGTGGCTTTGTGCCATTTGAATGGTGTATTCTTGTGTTTTTTTGCTTTGTCCTGGTTGTGTACGTGCGTTTTTAACGTGTGTATGGTGTGTACTTCGGGCATTTTGTTGTACAGTGCTGTCCTTGTGTCTGGCTTGGTACGACTCGTACATTCGCGATGTTGTGTGAAGGTGCTGGTGTTGGGGCCTGGGGTGCGCTCCGTACTTAGAATGTTGGGGTGGGGGTATGCTCCATACGTACGCGGGTGAGGGTACGGGTCGCACATACACGGTTGGGGTGGGGGTACGGTCCGTACATACACGGTTGGGGTGGGGGTACGCTCCATACGTACGCGGGTGAGGGTACGGGTCATACATACACGGTTGGGGTGGGGGTAGGGTCCGTACATACACGGTTGGGGTGGGGGTACGCTCCATACGTACGCGGGTGAGGGTACGGGTCGTACATACACAGTTGGGGTGGAGGTACGCTCCGTACATACACGGTTGGGGTGGGGGTACGCTCCATACGTACGCGGGTGAGGGTACGGGTCGTACATGCACGGTTGGGGTGGGGGTACGGTCCGTACATACACGGTTGGGGTGGGGGTACGCTCCATACGTACGCGGGTGAGGGTACGGGTCGTACATACATGGTTGGGGTGGGGGTACGCTCCATTCGTATGCGGGTGAGGGTACGGGTCATACATACACGGTTGGGGTGGGGGTACGCTCCATACGTACGCGGGTGAGGGTACGGGTCGTATATACACGGTTGGGGTGGGGGTACGGGTCGTACATACACGGTTGGGGTGGGGGTACGCTCCATACGTACGCGGGTGAGGGTACGGGTCGTACATACACAGTTGGGGTGGGGGTACGGGTCGTACATACACGGTTGGGGTGGGGGTAGGGTCCGTACATATACGGTTGGGGTGGGGGTACGCTCCATACGTACGCGGGTGAGGGTACGGATCGTACATACACGGTTGGGGTGGGGGTAGGGTCCGTACATACACTTTTGGGGTGGGGGTACGCTCCATACGTACGCGGGTGAGGGTACGGGTCGTACATACACGGTTGGGGTGGGGGTACGCTCCATACGTACGCGGGTGAGGGTACGGGTCGTACATGCACGGTTGGGGTGGGGGTACGGTCCGTACATACACGGTTGGGGTGGGGGTACGCTCCATACGTACGCGGGTGAGGGTACGGGTCATACATACACGGTTGGGGTGGGGGTACGCTCCATACGTACGCGGGTGAGGGTACGGGTCATACATACACAGTTGGGGTGGGGGTACGGGTCGTACATACACTGTTGGGGTGGGGGTACGCTCCATACGTACGCGGGTGAGGGTACAGATCGTACATACACGGTTGGGGTGGGGGGACCGGTCGTACATACAGGGTTGGGGTGGGGGTACGCTCCATGCATTCACGGGTGGGGGTACGTCTCGTACATACACGGGTGTACATACACGGGTGGGGATTCGACTCGTACATAGGAGGGCTGGGGGGGTGTTGGGCGCGTATGCGGGCACATATCTCCATGGTTGCTATGGGAGTTCGGTGCGGACGGTGTTTTTTCCATACAGTTGTAACATCGGACGCACGGGATGGATCGTGATTCCGCGGTCGGACTTCACTTTTCACATTTGTACGGTAAATCGTCCGAGGACGTGTCAGACACATTTTCCGACCCGAGGACGTGTGGGGAATAATTCCCAATGCGGTTCGTATGGACTTTTTACCATGCGAATCGTGATTGGCAGTTTGTACGGCACTTGTACGATTCGTACGGTAAAAAGACCGGATACGAGTCGTACGGGGAATTTTTTTACCGGATCGTGATCTGCACCTAAGTGAGCTATTGCCCAGAGTCACATGGTGCGGGGCTAACCTGCCGCTGGTGTCTGGGATCAAACCATGAACCCTGTGGTCCGGAGTCAGGCACCCTAGCCGCTGCACCACACCTCTTCCAGACTTGTAAAGCCAAACTCTGGTGCCAATCTTAGACATAGAAGAAGGACTATCACAGGGCAGTGTCTGTGGTCTGTAGGTACAAGGAAAGGACACAGTGCCCTGCCAGGATACAGTAACACAGACCACACAAAGCTTCACATCACAAACACCGCCCACAACCTCCTGTTAAATACAAGCAAACACCAACATGCAGGGCAATGTGCAATCCAGACACTGCACACAGCATGTAAACATCACAGCAAGTGCACTTTTTACCTACGTAACACCCAGAATACCAGATAAATCCATGTCATCAGTGATACCATGTGCCACCCCTGGCTTTACTTTAACAATATAAAGCATTCTGGGAGTTGCAGTCTTGTCCATTACAGCTGAACCATCAGGACTATCACACCTGAAACCAATGGATTGTGAAAGGAAAATCATTGAGCTGGTCCTCCGGGGCCGGCACAACTCAAGGGTCCTGGTACAAGTTCTGCAGCTGTCCCTGGAGATACAGAGCCCAGATACTGCTGCAAGCTCGCTGAACAGCCAAGGGGCTCCTTTTTAAGCTAAGAACTTCATGGGTCAGCGGGAGCTTAGGGGCAACACTTACTCCTGCATGTGCGGGTGAGGTGTGAACATCTCATTCAAGGAGCATGCGTGTCACTCTCATGAATCATGACTGGACATTTGCACAAGCTCAGGACGTTGCACCACCTTCTATGGCTCCTCTCGCAGAGTCAGACTTTGCCCTCACACCTGCAGAGTGCAGCGGCTCACAGCGGTGACTGGCCACTGTGCCCAGTTCTTCTCGGAGTGTCCAACACTGGTCTCCAGCGCTTTGTTGAACAGGCCACACGGGTGGTAATTTGTATTCAGGATGAGCCGTTTATTAGGTCTCGCTGAGCCCAGCGCATGCGCTGGCTCGGAGAGACATTTTGGAGGTGAGTTTTCAAAGTGCTGCTGGCTGGCCTAGCGCTTGCGTTCACGCGAGCGTGCACACGCAAACCACCACCCTTCAGCAGCACTTTGAAAACTTGTGCTTTAGCGCGTCATCGCGATCACTTTCGCTTTCAGAGCGATCGCGATTGCAATGACTTTCACTTTTACGGCCGCGCGGCGTTACGTTTACTGCCGTGCGGCCAATGCTAGTTAGGTCTCTGGTCAATTTGTATTATTTTAAAATCGTGTGCCTGGCAGTGACCACCGCTTGCCACTGATAAGCTGCTTCGTAATTAGTGCACATTGCCACTTCATTTTATGATTTTCCCCGATCCGTCGTGACAGACTTCCTCCGGCTACATTACAGGCGGGGCTGCAAGTGGGTCAGCCTGTGGTGTTATTTGAAACATCTTGTACTAACGCTGGTAAGTGTACGTGATAAAATGCAAAACAGTGACGTGCGATGCCCAGGATCACACACTATGGCCAAGTGGAAGTGCCGGGACCAGAACGCAACCCTCTTTGTTCCATAGTCGGCAATTCACCTAAAAATCTATTCCCTTCGCCATTCAAAATGTCTGCAAGACTTTGTAAATACTGGTCAACAACACCAGCTATGGAACCTACGGCGAAAGAGTTATTTTGCAATAAGGAAACCTATTTTTAAATACACAACTTTGTTAGAAGCAATGTTAGCGAGATACAATATTCCCTTTTAAACTAAACACGAACACACTAAATTACTGTTCCAAAACGCAGGGTTCAAATATCTCGGAAAAAGTGTCAATAAAACCGAAAATACTGCAACAACCGAACAGCTGCTGCATAATCATAAAACATTTCCCCCTTCATTTTTTGGCGTTCCCGATCCTTCGTGATCAGACTTCCTCCAGCTGCATTACACGCATGCCTGCAAATGGGTCAGCCGGACGCTCGAGGCAGGCAGACAAACAAGGTTTGGTTTTAGTGACACCGTCCCAACCCTACTGGCCTTGGGAGAGGCGCCTGTATGGTCAACATTGTATTGGTACCTTTCATTGTGTCCACCGAGGCATTACAATAAATGTTGCATAGCTCATTTGTTTTGGGTTTCTTTAGTAAAACACGTGCAGCGTTAAGGGGTTTTGTTACCCACCTAATATTTGTACAGTCGCGCTGACCCGGTAGGCTCTGTGTCGCACGGGGGGGCTCTCCCCGGTGTCGACGTCGTGGACGCACCACTGGGTCACCCCCGGGGTGAGGGAGAAGAGGGCTGCGTAGTCCCGCAGCAGTTGCTGGCAGTCGTTGCGCTGTTCCGGAGTCAGGGAAGAGGCGAGTTGGACCCCTTCGATCGATCCATCATGAATGTCGGACTGCAAGAGGTCGGGCAGGGGCTCGGAGTCGTCCTCGCCCCCCTCGTCGGTCGCCAGCAGCAGGCTCAGTTCGGTCCGGGCAAAGTGGGGTTTTAGCCTGTTAGCATGTAGGACCCGGAGGGGGTTCCGGGGGGACTCCAGGTCGACCAGGTAGGTGACGGGACTTTTCTTCTCCACCACCTTGAAGGGCCCGGTCCACTTGTCCTGGAGGGCGCCGGGTTCGACCGGGGCCATGACCCATACTTTCTGACCTGGCTCGAATTCTATGGTGGAGGCGTTTCGATCGTACCACCGCTTCATGTCCTCCTGGCTGGCCTCGAGGTTGGCTTCGGCCATGGCTCGGAACTTGCGGGTCTGGTTTCGGAGGGTCAGGAGGTATCGGTAGACGTCAGGAGGGGCGCCTTGGGGCTTCATCTCCCAGCCCTCCTTGACCAGGCTGAGCGGTCCGCGGACCGGGTGTCCATACAATAGTTCAAACGGGCTGAACCCCAGGGACTTCTGCGGGACCTCCCGATAGGCAAACAGGAGGCACGGCAGCAGGACATCCCATTTCCGCCTGAGGGGCTCTTCCAGGCCCTGGATCATCCCTTTTAATGTTCGGTTGAACCGCTCAACCAGTCCGTTCCCCTGAGGGTGATAGGGGGTCGTGAACTTGTATGTGACCCCGCACTGCTGCCACAGGGACCGCATGTACCTGGAGATAAAGTTCGTGCCGCGGTCGCTCACCACTTCGCGGGGAAATCCCACTCGGGAGAAGATCCCCATCAAGGCCCGGCCTACCACAGGGGCCGTTATAGTTCTTAGCGGGACCGCCTCCGGGTACCTGGTGGCGTGGTCCACGAGGACCAGGATGAAGCGGTGGCCCAGGGCGGTTTGGGGGTCCAGGGGCCCCACAATATCGATTCCGACCCGTTCGAACGGGGTGCTGACGGCTGGAAAGGGCTGGAGGGGGGCCTTGACCCAACCCCCCGTCTTCCCGCTGGCTTGGCAGGTCTGGCAGGACCGGCAGTGGTTGTCCACGTCTCTCCGCATCCGGGGCCAGTAGAAGTGGGTCACCAGACGACTGTACGTTTTGTCTTGCCCCAAGTGTCCGGCGAGGGGCACATCATGTGCCAGGTTGAGAAGGAACTCCCGGAAGCGGAGGGGGACCACCAACACGCGGCTGGCCCCGAGTTCTGCCACTTTCTGTTCACTGTACAACAGGCCCTCGGCCCAGTAGACCCAGTGGGTGCCGGTCTGGTCACCGTTGGCTTGCGCGGACGCCTGTTGTCGGACCCCTTCGAGAGAGGGACAGGACTGCTGTTCTTGCTGGAACTGCTCTCGGGTGGGGCCCCCTTCGTGTCGCCATTGTGTCAGCTCTGGTAGGGCGCTCGGGGTAGCCATCTCTTCGGGGGAGGGTTCGCTGGGCCCAGGGTCGGTGTCCGCCTCCTCCTCGCTGCTGGTGGGAGGGGGTGTGAGCCCCTCGGCTTGGGCGGCCCGGAGGTCGAGGATGAGCGGGGGGCCCGGGCGGTCATGGACCGGGTGATGGCGCAGGCCCAGTCAGCCAGTCCCAACATTCGGAGGTGCTCTCGTCGCTCTACTTGAGCCCAGGGGGAACTCTCCAAGTCGTTCCCCAGGAGGCAGTCGACCGGAGCGTCGTCGCGCACCGTCACCTTCAGCAGGCCCGTCACCCCTCCCCACTCGAAGGGGACCAGGGCCATCTGGCACAGGCTTTCACTGTTGTCGGCCGTCCGTACGGGGCACAGTACATTCGGTAGAATCTGTTCAGGGGTCACCAGGTGGCAGCGGACAGCGGTGATACTGGCGCCTGTGTCACGAAGGGCTTCGGCCCGTTGTCCATTGACCGTGACCTGCTGCCGGTACTTCTGGGTGTTGCTTGGGATGGGGGTGCAGGGTACCATTTCTCGGCTACCCAGGCAGACCAGGGACATGGCTGCCGGCTCCCACTCAGTGTTCCCTCGGTCGAGGGCCTCCTCTTCCTCTTCTCCTTCTCCCAGGGCGGCGGCCGCCAGCTGTCGGGGCGGGGGCCCACCGGCCCCGTTTCTTCGGTTCAGGGGGCAGACCGGATCGCTGGCATAGTGTCCGGTTTGTTGGCAGCCGTAGCAGGTCACTGGTGGCCGTGGTCCGGGTCGGGCCGGGCCCGCCCCCCTTCGGGCTAGGCTCGGGGAGAGTTGTTGCTGCGGTGGCCCTTGAGGGGGGCTCCGGGGGGCCCCGGCGGGAGGGTCTCGGTTCCTGTTCGGCCCTCCCCCTCCGCCGCGGTGGCGGGGGGGTCCGTTGGGGTTCCTCTGGGACTCCCCCATTGAGTTCCGGGGGACCCGGGAGTTGACCCATCGATCGGCCTCGACGGCAAGTTTTCGCGGGTCGGTCATTTTGCTGTCGAGGAGGTGCTGTCTCAGTTCCACGAAGCAATTGTTGGAGAGATGTTCCCACACGATGAGGTCGACCAACTGCCCGTAGGTGGTTACTTTGCTCCCTTTGATCCACCCTTCTAGGGCCCGACTGAAAAAGTCCACATATTCCACCCATGTGGTACCCGGGATTTTCTTGCAGTCTCTGAACCGCTGGCGGTACATTTCCGCGGTTAGCCCGTAGCGGGTGAGCAGGGCCTCCTTCATGTGATCGTAGGAGGTCATCACCTCCTCCGGCAGCTGGAGCAGCGTGTCTCGACCCTCACTCAGGAACCGCCCCCACAGGCCCGCGCCCCAGTCTTTTCGGGGCACCCGATGAGAGGTCATGGCCACCTCGTAGGCCTTGAACCATTGTTGGATGTCGTCATTCTTGTAATACTCCTTGACGACCTCTTTCGGGATATGTACCTTGGTCTCGGAAGGCGGTAGAGTGTCTCTAGTACTGGGGGCGTTGGTCCCTCCGTTCTTGGCCTTGATCTCGAGCTCCTTGAGACTGCGCTCGTGCTCAAGAGTCAGTTTCTTCTCCTCCAACTCCCGGTGTCGTCTCTTCTCCTCTATCTCCTCTTGAAGCCGTAGCTGCTCTAGGGCCAGTTTCTTTTCTGCCAGCTGGAGTTCGCCGCCCAGCCGCAGTCGTGCGAGCTCTAGCTCGTGGCTCCGGACCTTCTCACGCTCTCGTATTTCGTCTTCGGAGAGGCCGGTTTCTAGGCTCTTTCTTCCTCCGGTTGCCGGAGTCAGTGCGGTTGATGTGGTCTCAGTCAGGGGCAAGGGACCTTCTTCCTGGGAGGGGCCTGCCCCGGCCTCCCACCATGCCCTTAGAGCTTTCTGCATCTCCTCTTTGGTACCTAGGCCGGTGGTTGCAATGCCTTTGTCCTTGCAGAACTGTTTTAACTCTTTGTGCGTATATTCCTCCAGCCGTTCGGGCTGGAACTCCATTGTCGCGTTGTTTTCCTGGCTGCTCATGATGCCGTTCGTTTGGATGGGTAGCTAGTGGGTACTGGCTGGTACGTACTGCGTTCGGCTCGGATCCCGTCGCTGGCCACCAAATGTTGGAAGGCGGACCCCGAGGAGTCGGCGAGACCACCAAGGGGGGGCCCTCACACTGCACGAAGTAGCCGAGCACTGCCGAGAAGTCTCCTGAGAGATCCTTCTCCTATCACGTACTAGCACAGTAACACCACCACACAGGACTCAAAGAGGTTGTCTTACGACAAGCAATTCTTTATCAGCAATAAAAAGGTTACGAGGTCAATATTTACACGAAGGGATCGAGGGATCCACCAAAAGTCTCAGTGTCTCTTTGGAAGGGTAGGGGTAGCAGGACAGTCTTTGGCAGGAATGCGGTACGAGGGTACCTGGGGCCCAGTTCTTATCCTCAAGCTGGAGGACCTCCGGATCTCGGAGGGGTTGAGCCGCGACGGCATCAGCAGGGCTCTGGCGTACAGTTCGTGGAGAGCCGCGATTCAATCAGCAGGGCTCTCAAGATGGTTTCTGCTCAGCTCGAGCCGCGACGTCGTCAGCAGGGCTCCGAGGAAGGTTTCAGCGAGGTTGGGCCGCGACAGCGTCAGCAGGGCTCCGATGTTCCAGGTGGTTCAAAGTGTTCACAAGAAGGAGCCGCGACGCAGTCAGCAGGGCTCGTGATGGTTCCGACAAGAGTTCTTCTCCGTAGGGTCAGCCGCGATTCAATCAGCAGGGCTCTCGACTCCGGGATACAACTGCCGATCTGTGGCGGGGTCGCCCCAGATATAGGTCTGGAGCCCTTTGATGTCCGGACCCATGCGCCCGGGGGGGGCGGAGAGGCCGGGTGGAGGTGGCCAGACGCCCAGCAGGAGAGGCGCCAGGCCCAAGGGAGTTGCAGGGCGATCACACCTCGAGAGGGGAGGACAGTTGGGGGTCCCATCGATACTGTCCTCCGCCGGGGGCGATGAATGGTTTCTGCGGCACCCCCTGGCCAGTCCGTGGTGCCGGGATGTCGGGGCTTCGCTGGGGTCGAGGCCGGGTTGAGCGGGGTCGCGCTGGCTGGTGCACAGAGTCACGTGGATGCCAACAAGATGGCGGAGCCACGAGGGGTATGCGACCGCGTGCAGCTCAGGATGAAGGGCCTTGGTGCAGTTCAGACGGTTGGCCCGTGAAGGCCGGGTCGGGGAACGGGCACAATCCATGGGGTTAAGGACCACGCCACGAGGCCGGGTCCAACACCCTGTAACTCCGCCACAGCCCTGGGTGTGGCGACCATCACAGCCAGGGACCCCCACCAAGGCCGGCATTCCTACTTACATCCTGCTATTTCTAGGGTCTCTCCCCTATCCAGCAAGAACAGGTCCATGCTTATACTGGACAAATGTACCCCATCGTCCTCAAAGCACCCTGTGAATTTGGCGTGTAGCACCCATGTCTAATGAAGCCAAATCCCCTATGCTCAGTGATTTTACGCATAGCGCAGATAAACCTCTTGTGCGCAGGCTTCATCGCCTCCCCCGACCGAGCTCCATGCCCCGGGAGCCGGGGGGTGAATTCAGACCACTAAAGTTCACCTGTCCCCAACTGATTGCTAATAGGCACCTTGTGGTCTTATTCTAGGGTGCATTACTTCGCCACATTGACCAGACAATTTCATAATTCTTTTTGATTGATCCCTGGCGAACATAGTAACGGCGTCAGGATGAGGGACAAAGAGGCCACCAGGTGGGCGGGGGAGGGACTTATACCTCTCCCCTACCCCCACCTCGGCCGGAAGTGATGAGCGTGACCCCGAAGGGGTCTCTGGACACTAGGCTGTCCAGTGTGCCATCCTGTGGCACTAAAGGGGCCGCCCTCTTATGCGTCGTCGGTCAGCCCACAATGCGTCTGGGAAAATCTGAGCCCACACAGGGCTGAAAACTCATGGCCCAGAACAGTTAAGGTGCATGTGTGGTAGGCGTTCGGGTTTCCCTGCTCAGTTTTTCAGCATCAGTGGCATCGTATGTTTAGCGGCCTGCTTGCAAACTGTGCCCCAGCGTTTGAAGGGATGTCCCTTGTTTTGTTTCTGTTGGAAAGTGTATTATAAATGTAAATAATTTCTAAAAGGTGCATTGCATGTGTTAGCGAGGGTGCTCCATGCCAATTGTATGCCATTTGAGAGGAGTTTCATATGTGATCCCAGAGGCCTAATGGGTCAGACTCTGGCCTCCCGTGGCTAGGGGTTATGACATCACGGCACGTCTGGGGTGGAAGAATGGCATTTGCATGTTCCAGCCTTTGAATTGATGAATCAGGAAACCTGCGTCTCAGGGTGTCTGCATAGCCTTGCTTGGTGTTGGTAGTGGGCATTGTGCAATGACCATCAGTGTATTGGGCTGTAGGGATTTTGGGGCACAACCCCAACGGTGTGGTGGGCTGTTCTCGAGCGGCTCTGGGGTTGGTGTCAGGCGGGGAATCATTCATGTGGCTTTACCGCACAGGGGTCATTAAGTTCACCATCGGTTATCTTCTGCGTTGCAGTGCCTGCTGCCCAAGCCATTCTTACAGCTTTGGGGGCCTGGTTTAGAGAAGTGTCGCACTTGCGCATGACTAAACCTACCCAAGCCTTCCTGGCACCTTCCGAGGCAACAGTGCCAAGGGTGACCACCTGCATCTCAGGCAGCGTTGGGTCAGAGACATTTAGGCATGGGCAAAGTGGACCATGGCCCAGGGCCCCAGCCTCCGAAGGGGCCCCTGATAGCTTATATACTTTTAGCGGATTGTGTTAATTACCGTTTGCCTCAAGTGCAATTTTAACGCGGGCGGTGTGTGAGAAATATTAGTTAATTTGCAGAAATGTTTGTGTTGGTTCCACGCAACGTCCATATAAAGTATCTCTTAGATCAAAACAGGACCTCAAGAATGAGAATTGGTGGGTGTCACAGATATTATTTGCAGTAATGTTAGTGAGCTGCTGCTGTGTTCCTAAGTGGACAACACAAGTCACTATCAGTTCTTGGTTCATTGCGGGCCAGTTATTGTTTTCTTTTCTTAAAGACACCAATCTGCACAGACCTTTGAGCCTGCATTAGCCACACATATACCTCCTACATTCTGGCCGACGCAAAGACCATTCTGCTCTGACTCCACTTTTGGTCTGGCTGACGCAATAAAGCTTTTTACTTGTTTAATCTCAAAGGACACATGGTGGCACGTTTATGGTCATGTGTTTTTCGGTCTTAGTCCAGCCTGTTTAGTTGAAATCCCTAGGTGAGAAAGTAAACCCTGGACTTCCAAAAGTGACGTAATGGCCCACCTATGCCAACTCGCAGGACCACTTGGTGGCACGTTCAAGGCTATGTAGTGTTTCTTCCTTAGCATGAGGGCTGGCGATTGGTCCGTCTGGTTTCTACTTGAAGGATCCGTATGTGGACAGTGCGGACTTCTTCAATATACATAAATCTTTTGTAAGCGGGACAGGTTTAAAATTCATTTGAGAGCCACTTCAGGGGTGTTCAGGGGCTACAAGTAGCTCACGCGTTACCTGTTTGGGATTTGTTATTGAGAATAATGTGCTCTTCACACAATGTGAGGGCCAAGTCGCACCAATCACAATGCGAGGGAAGTTTGAAACATCTGGAAAAGTCCTTGCTCCTTGCTGGTGGCTAACGGAAGGATTGTTGAAAGTGGGTTGCCCTTCCATGAGTGAGGTTGGATTTAACATCATAGTTAACGCTACAAGAGGTAGGTTCATATAAGGTATTCACGAATAATCATGAATTGGCCTACTAGGGAGGTTTAGGTTCAGAGAAAGATATGGCCACGGATCATCAGAAAGGGCAGGGCTATTCGGAACACTTCCTGTGGAGGGTTAGCAATGCCGGGGGATACAAAGCGAACCAGGGCTATTGTTGGTTCAGCACCAAGGGTCACTGTTGGTCAGCAGGTAGGGTTACTGTGATAGGACTACAGCAAGTAAGCAGGATGGGCTGTGTAAGGGTCTCCCCACATGGGGTGCAGTGACTGCAATAGTGGGCACTTTACGAACCTTCCCTTAATCCAGATTGACTCCATTCATGTGTTCGCCATGTTACAGGATGCTTCAGTTAAACAACATTCCCTGCCCGGACAACCATAGAGATAGGTGGGGGAGGAATCTGACTTCCAGCAGGGAGGCTGCGGCCCCCAGTGGGGGAAACCAGGTGTTTAAAGCACTAATGGCTACAATGTTGAAGAAATGGTGGCATGGCCATTATTCCAGCAAAGTTAGGTAGCTGGAAGTATAGTGCCCCCTGTCCCCACCTACTGGTCCGCGACAGGGCTCTCACTGGCAGAAGTTTTAAAGTGCATGACTTGCACGAGGAAGGGATATCAGCCTGGAATCACAGCAGGTATATTCGCAGGCAGAAGGAGAGGGGGTAGCACGCATTATGTCCATGTTATGTAGCAGGTCTATAGGTATATACATCTATAGGTCTCAGATTTGAATACAAGTCCATTTCTTAGGGTGTTTTTGTATTTGGCATAGAGACCGGGGTGTAATCCCCAGGTCGAAGATCCTTTCTAAACAAGATAGCTCACTAGGGTATGTGCCTGCTGCTAACCCCATCTGTAATGTGCAGTGCATGAGTAGCTAGCTCATTCTTTCACTCTTTGAGTGTGATAAAATTAGTAACAGTAAGTTGCGTTGCAATTAACAGCTTTATTAAATATCAAGAAATAATTACGATTGTACGGGGTGTGCTATGCACAGTTATTATTCTTGGAGAAACAGGGCAGTAGAGCACTAAAAGGCTTCAAGGGATTAAGAAACGTTGGCATGCCCATTAGTCTAGCTGTCTTATTGTGCCCCTCCTCCATCCACTTGACTGCGCCATGGTTTAACTCTGGCGGAAGTTTTCTATGTGAATGACTTGCGCTAGGTGGAGACAGCAGCCTGGAATCCCAGCACTTATATTCGCAGGCAGAAGGTGTGGGGCTAGCGTGCAGTGGCCATGTTATGAAGTGGCCAGTAACGGGGATGTCCCTCAGCATAAGCAGTGGGTACCACAGGACACTTCACTTATGGGTATGTGACTGCCTGCCCCAAAGCTGGCCCAGCCAGGTGGGTATGAATGGTTGATCTTAGAGGGGGCCTCAAGGTATGGGGTGCACTGTGGGAGGACTCTGGCTGACTAAGTGTATTAAAGATCCTACATGTCCTCTCCTGCATCCCAGCGATAGTACAACCCGGGGGCTGGGTAATCCACACCAGGGTGGGTGCACCGGCACGGCTACACAACATCCGTCAATCCGCAGTCAGATTGGGTTTGGATTCGGGGCAGACTGTCCTCCCTTTCTCACCATCCACTTGTCTGTTTCCTGGTTTACATTACCAGAAGTTTGGCACAGGACTACTCACGCCAGGGTGGGGACAGTAGCAAGGTGACTTCGCATCTTTAGATCGCTTTTAGGCGGTGATGGACTTGCAGGCAATCAAACAAATAGGGCAGGCAAGTAATGCGTATGATTTACTCCAGGGCT
The DNA here is from genome assembly GCF_964204655.1 of Triturus cristatus. Classification (NCBI taxonomy): domain Eukaryota; kingdom Metazoa; phylum Chordata; class Amphibia; order Caudata; family Salamandridae; genus Triturus; species Triturus cristatus. The sequence goes on from NC_140590.1 coordinate 1,874,874,926, forward strand.
CCACTAGCCGAGAGCACTGGCCCTGTGGGACACACTTGTATACCTCTAGCGAACGTTGGCTTATGGGCTACATTCGTTAGATCCACCCTGTCATCCAAGGGGGTTGATTTAGATTGTCACGCCAAAAATAGGTGCTGTTGCTGCAAGTGTTGAAAATATGTGTTTGAAGCACCAAGAACACTACTCGCAGAACACATTTGCCGTCATAGTTAGATGGGGGGAGTACATTTGCTTTATGTCCTCCATCCTCAAATCCACAGCATTTGCTTCCTCCCCCGGCGCTCTGGTAACAAGGGGTGAAAGCACAGAGGGGCTACAAGGGATTAAGAATACTTGGCATGTCCCTTTCCTATTCTCAGGTTTACAGGTAATGTAGGCATGCTTAAATATGTCAGGCAATGCGTGTCCAGGCAAGCGCTGGTGCAGTCACTCGGTTAGGATAGGGACAGCAACCACAGCGGTCAGGGCTGGCTTGTCAGCGGATCACAGCTTGCAGATGGGACGATGGGAATCCCATGTTTTAAGAGGTACATCCGACCGTAAGCCACCCAGGGGAGTGGCCGAAAGACAGGTTAAGCGTATTAGGTACAGGCGAATTGTGAGTATACCGAAGGTACTCAGGTGTGGCACCGGATGTTTGGTGGGGTGCAGTGTTATGGTGGTTTATGTGCTAGCTTGGTTAGTTGTATAGAAGGGTGTGCAGTGCTCTACAATTGTGTTTAGCGTCCTTGCATTGCTTTACTTTAAGAAGCTGCAGCATAGACTAGGGGGGGGGGGTTTCTTTTCATACACCTGGGAGGCAATGATTTGACTTTCATGGGTAGGAAGGCACTGCTGCTAAAAGTGAAATCTCCATGTGGAAGTTAAGCAACCAATTGGGGGCAGGTGAGTTATGGTGATCGGAGATAACCCCACGTTTAGAGGCCTCCGGTCAGGGGAGGCCGTAGAAGCCTCTCGCAGGAGGGTTAACAGCGCCAAGCGTAAATTCCCTGAGTAAAGGGGATTTGGCTTCATCAGGCGTGTTTTGCTGCATGCAAAGTCCATAGGGTGTTTGATGAAGATGGGGTACACCTATCCAGAGTGGGAATGGACCTGTTCTTGCTTGATCTGGGGGGGCCTTGGAATCAGCAGGGTGTATGTAACTAGGCCTATCGTGGTGGGGGACCTGGGGTGATGGTGGCCGCACCCAGTGCTGTGTCAGAGTTACAGGGCGATCCAGAGGCTGTAAGGTACAGAGGGGTGCAGGAGCACAGCCAGGGTGCTAAAGCCAAATATCCCCAGGGATGTCCTCGCTTCAGACCCTGGAGGAGCATCGGCGCCCCGTTAGTCCTACGGGCTGTTGTGGACCTGAGCAACCGGGGGTTGCCTGCAACGCTCTGCCCCCCGCTTCTGGGGGGCGTGAGTAATGGGGTGGACTGGCGGTTCACCGGTAGGAGGGGTTATCTCCTCCCCCAAATCTGACAAACATCAGTTGGATTGGCCACGGTGTAATTTGGCTCATCAGGTGGCAGGTGGCGAGGGGCTGTCTGCCTTGGGATCGCCTGTAAGATAACCCACCATGTTGGCATATTTGTTATGCAAATAAACCTGCAGCAATTTTCTCCACAAAAAAGGTGTCTTGTCTGATTATTTCTCCAGGATATTTCTGTGGGGGGATGGGGAGTGTTGCAGATATTGGCACTAAGCAGGCGCGCAACACCCATTGGACTCAAAGGGCTTCAGCCCCCCCCCCCTCGTGTGTGGCAGCCCGGGATGAGACACCTTCCCGGGCAAAAAAGCAGCCGCACCCGAGCACTTCACAGGTCTTTAAAAGACCATTTGCATGTTAATGAGGCCTCGCTGTTGTTTCACCCCTTCTAAGAGCCCCTGCAGCTCCACTCTGCCTATTGCTTAAAGTTCAGCCCCCCCCGAAATTTTTGCTCAGCCCCCCCCCCCCGAAATTTGGCTCTAGTTGCGCCTCTGGCACTAAGTTCCTGCTACTTCGTTGCTGCCTCTCGGGCTCTGTGGCGTGGCCATTGGAGGAGGGGGCAGGGGTGGAGTCGGGGTCGCTGTATCTCCTAATCCCTTCATTTTCTTTCCCGAGGCTTCAGGGGCAGACCGGCTGGCTGAGACACTCTTGGTTACTCAGCGAGTCCCTTTCATTTTGCAACATTTCTTCTGTCAGCCTCTTAATTCATAAATGCGTTTAAGAATTAACAGGCTGACAAAAGAAATGTTGCAGAATGAAACGGACTCGGTTATCAGCCAGCCGGTCTGCCTCTGGAAAGTTTTTGAGGTAGCTCTAATCACCGGGCCTCCGGCATAGTACCCCCAGGGGCACCCCGCTTTCCCCCCTCCCCCAAATTAGGTTACCCAAAGAAGACACAAGAAACAGTTGTAAGTGGGTAACAAATGCTGCAGGTTCATTACATAATTCCAGGATATGTAATAGGTGGGTTATCTTACGGGCGATCCAAGGGCAGGCGGCCAACTACTTCACCTGCCCGCCTGATGAGCCGGGCAGCACGGGAACGACCCACAAGTGCTGCCCCCCAAGTGATTCTTTTACGATCACGTGCCGTTGAAATTCTACTCACACCCCCCCTCTCGGGGCGGAGCGTCGCATAGCAAGCCCCCGGTTGTTCAGGCCCACAACCGCCCGCAGGCCTAGCGGGGCGCCGACCGGCTTCCGGGAACTCTCTGGAGGCTCCTCGTTTTGGCTCAGGCACCACGTGGTGCCGCGCAGAGGTACCCTTTGTACCGGCCTGCTTCCAGATCGCCCTGTAACTCCGCCACAGCCCTGGAGGCGGCTAACCGTCGCAGCCAGGGCCCCCCACCAACCCGCTATAGTCTTTCCTGCACCTCTCCTATCTAGGGCTTCCTGCAACTAGCTGGAAGGGAACCATCCCTGCAGACAGAAGAGTTTGACATTCTGCCACCTCATGACAGTTTGACAGTGCTCGCGGGACTCAAACCCTGTGAGATCCCTTATAACCACAGGCCCAAGACTTACCAGTGAGCTATAGCTCCTGGAGTTGTAGATGGCCCCATCTATGTCCCCAATCCCTAGACGCTATCCTAATCGGATAGGGTCTGTTGAAATAGAGGGGCCTGTGAAGATGTGCGATAACTATTCGCCCCCCAGCGGGAAGGTTACACCTATTCACAATCCTGGGCCTGCCCGCTTTGACTATTATGACGAGAAGGGTTACTTAACATTTGTACAGTCCCCTCAGATAGGTAACCTGGGGCACGGGAGTGCACCTAACTGCCAGCGCGTGACCATGGGCAAGGGGCGACTCTTGCCCCTGCCCACCATCCCTTATACCTTATAGGAATTATGCCCCCACGGATCCCTCAGTGATGATCCCTTAGGCATACCAGCTTCGGGAATCTGTTTGGCTTAAGCGTTGCGCGCTGTCATAATGTCCCCTTGTGTTTGCCCCGCTGACACCCCAGGTATTGGGACAGCAGCACCCATAGCGCGGTAAAAGTGTCCGTAAACCAGGATCCCAGTCTCCTGCAGCTGCCGTACGCGACCAGTGATTCCGGTGGGGAGTGCCACCAACCGCAATGGTCCTCCAAGCATTACGGAAAGCCCATTTTTACCTGGGCCTCTCTCCAATTGATGGTGATTACACCCAGCTGAAGGCCAGAGGCCCGCCTAAGGAGCCTATTCACTTGTTTTGCTACCCGGCTCCCTTGTGGGAGGGCCACAGAGTTAGGGCAACGCGTGAGCTCCCAGGGCACGGTGCTGCTGGAAAGCAGACATCTGATACTCACACGCTGGTACCTTATCTGTTGCTGAATGCCCTACTGCAGGAAGTTTCCCAAGAACCGTAGACTTCGCGGTCCCACCTAACTTGATCCCATCACCTGGGGGGAACCCAGTGGTGGCAGGACCTGCATGGTAACTCCATCCCGGCGTAGCTATCCCTTATTTGTGCCGCCGAAGCAGGCAATGCCCCCTTAGTCTCATGTTCTACCCCTAGACGATAACCTTGGGAGCAGACAAGTCTGTGGGAACCAACCGGAAACTTTGGTGCAAATACCGGCCTTATTCTGAACGTAGCGAATGCTGCACGGTCAATAATGCCCTGATGCCCTGGGGCTCTACGTGGTCTTTACCAAACTTTGAACGACCGCACACTTGCTATATAACAACCATACCACCCACCAGCCGGGTGGAAGGTCTTCATTGAAGCAACCCGAAATCTGTCTTTGGTTGCAGGGGAATGCCCCCCAAAGTACATCTGGACCTATTCCTATATGGTTCCTTCAGCTACTCCTCCTGCAGGCCTAACTCTTGGTTATGGTGCCCAGCTCAGTGTTCTGCAGGCCAATCGGCTTAACCATGAACTATCGGTCGATTTGAGACAGAGGTAAACCACGGGTTGCAATCCGCTCGCGAGCGGCGCACCCGCAACCACTTGGACAATCACGCCGGTAACCTTGTGCCGTGATTTAGGCCCTAGTGATGCGCTATGTGGTGACCACTTATTCTTTTGCCGCTATGTCAGTGCGTCCCCGAATTCAATGCGATTGGGGCACTGAGCTGCACCCATATCTAACCCATCTAGTGGCTCAATCCAGACTTCCTTTAGCATTAGATAATAACTACCATTCTATCTCGGTTGCGTTGCCCTGCCCGACTAGGCACCCACCCGGGTGTCTAGGTTACAGTTAGATATGTGTGAGTTCCCCATATCAGTGACCGTTGAGGCGGCCCACATAAGCATGTTGGCGGGGCCAAGTTGCGGGCTTAAGCATACCTCTTTTAGACTGTCGGCAGCGACCCGTGTTTAACTGTTACTACCATGGCAATGACAGTTCTACGTTAGGACTATCCCCACACTGGTCCGCCCTGCCCAAGGACCGATGCACCTGGGAGGGCGAGGCCGTAAGCAATGGGGGTGGGTAACGAGACAACAACAATGACAAGCGACCCAAGCCCCCTTTCAGCAAAAGGTTGGAGACGAGCGACACGTGGTCACGTGTGGTCAGGATCGGTCTGCGCGACCCTTACTGTAATTAGCACTTATATGTCGCGCGAACTCGACCCGAAGGTAATGGCGCGCCGTTCATGAGCACCGTATATATATACATCATCAGGCACGTGGATAATAATTATCTGTCCAGAGTCACCGCGTGACCCGCCCGGAGGTGTTGGGAGTGCAGAACATGAGCCCCGTATTTACATACCTTATTCGGGCACGGTCGATTAGTGATTAGCTCAAACCGTACTGCGCACCAAATAATTAGAGCGCCGGACACAAGCACCGACCAAATAACCCGTTCAGGTGCAGGAGGAGTCGTAATGCCCGGGATCGCCTAATGCGCGCGAATGTGGGCACGAGCAACTTCTTGTGAGTAATACATGTACCTGTATCATGTGTCTGCATCATAGGAAGCCAGCCACCACATGTTGCCTATTTATCTAGCGCGCACTCGACCGGAAGGTATTGGTGCAAATTTTGTGAACAATGCCTGCACTTGTATCAAGTATCTGCCTTATAGGAAGCCAGCACATACATGTTGCATATTTGTGTCGCGCAAACTCGACGCCAAAGGTATTGAAGCGCTGTATATGAGCACCGTACTTACACAAGCCGGCACGGGGAGAATAGGGGATTCGTACCATAACATGATCGCCGTGCCCGGCCACACGAGCACCGCACCAGATTAACCCTTGAGGAGCGGGGGGGGATTAGTAATACCCGTAATCGCGTGATGTGGACAGTGCATGTCTTGGTATCATGTGTCCGCCTTATAGGAAGCCTGCAATTACATGATGAATAGTTATATCGCGCGAACTTGACCGGAAGGCATTGGAGCACTTTAACATGAGCACCGTATTTATATTACCTCTTCAGGCAGGGGGTGTTTACGACATTCATACCCTATTACCCGCTCCCCGACCGAACCGCGCGAGTACCGCACCAGATTCTCCATTGAGGTGCGGGGGGGTTTATTAATGCCCGTAATCGCGTATGTGAAAATTGCATGCACTTGTATTATTTATCTGCCTTATAGGAAGCCAGCAATACATGTTGCATAATTATATAGCGCAAGCTGAAGGTGTTGGAGCGCCTTACCTGAGCACCTTTTTTACATTACACATTCAAGAACGGGGAGCTTACAAGATTCGTATCATACTAAACGATCCCCGTGCCAGGTCCATTGCGCCTGTCGCACGCAGCCCACTGCGTGCCCCCCCGCCCTCAACGGCAGCGTAGCCGACGGGAGGGGGGGCGATAACCTTAACCAGGGAGCGCCACATGTGTTGCACCTCCCGCGATCAGCGGGGACCCAGGCAGCTCCCAGCCGTGCAGTGCTGGTGTTTTGGGGCCGTGAACCCACGCTAGTCTCCTACGTGCTCGAGTATATGGGAGCAAAATCTTGCGAGCAATGCATGCACTGGTATCATGGATCTGCCTATATAGGCAGCCCGCAATTACATGTTGCATATTTATATAGCGCGAGATCGACCTGAAGGTATTGGAGCGCTTTACATGAGTGCCCTATTTACGTTACACATCCAGGCACTGGGCGCTTAATTCAAAATACAATATTACGTGATCGAGTGTACCAGATAACACGAGCACCGTACCCGATTATCCAGTGAGGTGCGGGGGGTATAGTAATGGCCGAATGCGGACGCAACCCCGCGGGCCGGAACTGGTTACCCTAAACCAACAGCCCACTCACAGGTTACAACGCCTACCCCTTGCCCCCGCTCGCCCCATCCGCGTGGAATACCGAAATTCCTTCATGATGCGCCAAATTCTCGTGCCCGACGGCAGCCAGCCCCTACAGGCTACCTGATTATACAGCGCGAGACCGACCTGGAGGTGTTGGAGCGCTTTAAATGAGCGCCGTATTCAAAACACGCATTCCGACACTGGGGGCTTAGTCCGCTATCTCCCGCTCGAATGTCCCCGATCCTAATTACCGTTTAAATGACACATCGGGGCACGTGAATAGTCCCCGATCTCGCGAGCCCCGCCCCCGTGTGTAGCATAGCATGCCGCCTGTTATATTTACATAGCGCGACCCCGACCCACAGTTATTGTAGCGCTTTAACATAGCCCGTATTCACATTACACATTCAGGCACGGTGCGCGGTGCGGTTGAGAGAGTTGCCCGAATCACCGGACGCAGACTTATATAGCGCAAACCCGACCCGAAGTTATTGGGGCGTTTTAACATAGCCGTGTTCACATTACACATTCAGGCACGGTGCGGTTGAGACAGTTGCCCAGAATCACAGGATGCGGACGCGTGCTCGAACCCAAGGTTTCCTGCACCAGAGGTGGCAGTGAAGCCGCCGGACCCCGCCCACTCCCGACTTTGCACCTCGGAACCTGCGCAGCCCATCGGTACAGAGGCGTAAGCCCTCCATGCTCATACAACCGTGCACAACGCATGCCCCCCCCCCATGCATCAATCCTCCTAGCGCAATCAAGATTGTGCACTTTAAACCATCCCCCTGCATAGGATTGCTGAACCAGGAGGGGGGGGGGGGGGGGGGTTGCCGGGATAAAGATCCACGAGATCCCATGCCGGTGACCCGACCGCGCGCAGCATTTCTGCGCACAAATGCCTTTGTTTAGGTTGCCGCCTCAATATTGCATGAAATACAATGTACCGGCAATTAGTCGCGGGTGGGTTCCCCCGCCTGCCCTGCCAGCGCATTACGTTTTGTGTGTTTGTCTTGCTTCGCTTTCCTCCGGGAGGTATAAGTGAACTGTAAAAAACAGGATTCTGCGTTTATTGCTTTCGGAGTGTTTATAGAGCTCGTCTTGGCCTTCAGGAAGAACTGCAGAGCTCTCTGTGATCAGATTTCTCTCCAGAGTCATACGCGACCATCACCCTGATCTCACTTTTAGTAGTGCACTCGGATCTCACTTAGGCCTCGGCAAAAATTTCGTTCCGTTCGCGGAAATTGCGATAATTTGACATTTTTGCGTTCCGCGGAGAGCGCGAAAATGTCAAAAATTCCGGTTTCCGCAGCTTGGCGATAATTTGTTTCTTGCTCGCGCTGTAAAATGATACATTCTTGCGCGCGCGCGATCGCCTTACCTGAATCCCTGCGTTCGCCGACAAGTTTTCTTGATCCGGTCGCGTTCTCCATGAGATGTTGTATTGTTTTTAGCCATTTGCGCTGTCTCGCGACAGTTCGCGCCCGCAGTGACGTCATGCGTCGCGCGATCACGTCTTTCTTCTCGCGATCATGCACCGCGAGAACAACTCAAAACAAGATGGCCGCGCCCGCTAGCAACCACATGGGTAAGTTGGCGACCCGCAACCATGCAGAAAATCTCGCGAACATGCCGGAAAAAAACTTCCGCATCTTCGCGATATTTCTGCTTGTTTGCGATAATTTTAAACATTCTCGCGATAATTTGCGAAGGTTAATTCCGCAAATTCCGCCCACCCCTAATCTCACTCCATTACTTCACCGTGATCTCACTTTTATAACTGCATTCTAGTCTTAGTCCTTGTACTGCACTCCGATCTCACTCTTGGTACTGCGCTGGGCACTATGATGTCGGCCAGTCCCTGGCATTCTAGCCTGCAGGGTCTTGCATTATGGGATTTGTAGTTTGGTTTTGGTACCGTAAAGTGAGTCTAACTCAGAAGGCAGGAACGGCGGAAGGCAGAATGACTTCACATCCTTCATGTGTGTGTTTTGACAGAGAGGTCAGGCGGAAAGCTCATGCTATGTGATTCCAAGAGGTCAGGCGGAAAGCTCATGCTATGTGATTCCAAGAGGTCAGGCGGAAAGCTCATGCTATGTGATTCCAAGCTACGTGCGACGCTGTGGCTCTTTCAGCTAGCCCAGGACAGATGCCATGCTTGACGCGGAACCACATGGCACTTACGAAACTGCTCTGGGCTCCTGTCTTGGAGTGAACTTGATTCCACAGACAGAGAGGGAAGGGTGAGTCTGAAAACCAGGAGTGACATTCTGCCTCGTTTGGAGAGGATTTTCTACGAGCAACGGCTTTCCCCTCCCCTTTCCGGTGTCCGTCCCTGTCCCCCTTGCCCACAAGAAATTTACAGCGAAAACGACGTTTTTAAATCTGTTTTTGCGCACGCTGTCATTTCTACATAGCATGCGGGTTTAATTTCGTTTCCGGTACAGTTCACATATTTTGAATGATGGTTCTGAGGGTCAGGTAGAGACCTCCCTGTGCACCGCTCTTCCTGGGCTGTTAGTGCGCTGGCGGGGGGGGGGGGGGTCTGGGTGGGGCGCAGCGTGACCGCGCTGAGCGAGCCCCCTGAGCTCGCACGAACAGAGCCATCTCTGAAAAAACGCAGCGAAGTCCACATTTCATAGGACTATGTCTGTGTCACACACACTTAATTGTCCACATTTGGTAAAAACCAAACACGACGTTTGATCTTGGACAAGCACCTGAGGACCTCAGCACACAAGTATGTCCGACATTGAGACCCACGAGCAACCGGCCAATCGCACGTTGGAGCATAAATGCTGTATTTCTATACCCCCCTTTTCTTTCACATATAGCCCCACCTCACTTTCTCAGCTGTGCATTGAATGTATTGAAACTTTTAAAATGTTTTTTGAAGAATCCATTTTGTGGGTTCAAGTTTTCTTGAATACTGTATAAATCTCGAAGCCCCTCGCAAGTTCCCGTAATTTAAAACACGAGCCTTGCTCTGTGCACGGTCCCCCCCCGCCCGTGGTACTCCGACCACAGGGCCCCGTCTCCTGGTACTGCCCAGGGACAGGGCCGGGGCGAGGGGGCAATCCGGCAACTCACCACAAGTATATCGTAAAAGGCGACGGCGGCGGCGACGATGATCCACGCGAGACGGCTCGGCGACCGCAAAAAGGCGAGGTGGGCGACAAAGAGGTCGCCAGTGAGGGTGGGGGAAGGCTAAATAGCCTCCCCCTCACACCTGGGCCCGGAAGTGACGCGCATTCCCTGCCCCCCCCAAGGAGAGAGTGGGGAGGGGTGACCGGGGCCCCGGGGCCACTAAGGCGCCGACCGCCGAGTGGCCCCCTGCGGGGGCCGCGGTCAGCGGCAGAGCCGGGAACTTCCTAAGTAATTATCTGCTGAGTGCAGGAAGCCTGAGTCATCCACAGAGCACTGTCAGGGCAGCCGTCAACAGCAGTTAACAACAAGCATTGGCATAGCCAATAGGTCTCGCTTTTGGGACCTTATAAGTATTTAGTTATGCAGCACAATATCCTTGGTGCAACAACATCAAGTGTTGCATGGCTAAACACTTATAAGGTCCCAAAGGCGAGACCTATTGGCTATGCCAATGCTTGTTAGACATGTAGTGGGTTATTAGCTGCAGTTGTGACATCTCGCAATTCATTTCTAATTTGCTAAGTTTCGCAAACAGCGTAGCAGGTGCAGTCGTTGATTCTACGTCCCACGAGGTACCTGGGACTGCACAGCCTAAATCTTTAGTAATAGTTTCAGCTGACAAACAGCTTTTCTCATCCGACTCACGTCTTTAAAACTTTAAACCCTAACAGGTTTTGTTTAGGGGAGGGGTGGGTGTATTCAAAGGGGCTTACTGCCAAGGCAATCACAGTTTGCCTTTACCCCATACTAGAAACTATTTTTCGTAGGGTGCGGGGTGTAGCAGCTGCAAGGCCGCGAAGATGGTACTTGAAGCGGATGGTTTGCCAATACTGAAAGTTTCGGACAGATGCGGACTACATCTCCATGTGTATGTGTGTTCGGGGGTGTTGGGAGGGGACAAGAGGCAGGTGCCGATGGATTATTTGGGGTAGCGCCGAAGAGTCCTGCCCTTCAAGACAAAAAGCCGTTCCCGTGAAACATTTCAAGCATTTGTGCACAGATGGGCAGGAGTGGGTGGTAAGGTAGACTTCCGGAGTCACCTGACAGATTATACAGGTGTGCCAGCAGTATGGCCAGCATTTCTGTAAGTGATGGAAGGTTATATTGGTGTGTCCAAAGTCAGGTCGACGTTTCAATTTACTGTGGCATATTATGCAGGTGTTCCGGAAGTAAGGCCGGCATCTTCATAAATAATGCCAGATTTCTCGGTGCGCAAGGACAATGGCCAACATTGCTGTACGTGATGGGAGGTTATACTGGTGTGCTGGAAGTAAGGTCGGCAGTTCTATTAATTGTGGCATATTATACAGGTGTACCGAAGTAAGGCCGACATTTCCATACATTTTGGCAGAGTATTCAGGTGTGCCACAAGTAAAGCTGACATTTCCATAAAAATGGCAGATCATACAGGTCTTGGCGAAAGTATGGCGTAGGTATGGGCGAAGGTACAATGTGCCCCATATGACTCTTAGGATGGCACTAGTTAATAAGACGGGGTGTCTCACAGGCTCTACAGGCGTTGCAGAGGCAGGGTGTGAATCTCAGTCCGGAGTGGGAGACAGATTCTGGGGGTAAACAAGGTGCGTTTCTCGCCTCGTTCGATGCAGAGAGGAAGGTGTGTTGGACGTGTCTTCCTATATGCAGTGGGTTATGGGGATCACGCAGAGCGCACTGGGGCGCTATACACACGGTATCCATACTATGCGAGTATATGGAGCGTTCTCACAAACCTTTGTGAGGGAATTAAGGTTGGCAGATGTGTACAAGTCAGTCCATATAGTCCTGTGGGCGATGGGGTGCCCTGCGGACAGTGCAGCTGTGCTCCACACCACTGTCCACTCATTTTAACGGCGCAAATCGTTCATGACTGGAGATGTATGTTCACGTTTCTATGGCTGATGACGTTTACTCACGTGTGCACTAAATAAGCCCTTCATTCCGGTACCAGTACGGGGCAGAATACACAGGTGTGTCAGCCCTGCTCCACCCCACGACAGGTAAACAATTAACTCCATATATTATGAAAAATTCATTGTTTCGTTGCAGTACTGTTGTAGTGAGTGAGTTTGCATTTCAGAATGCACCAGTTCCTACTGTCCCTCGGTGGCTGCTTGGAGCAAACATTTTTTCGAGGGTGATGGCCAAAGTAGAGGAGTTTAGGAATACTTCCATTTTAATGCAGGACAATTACAAAGTGTTAACTCTCACCCAATTGGGTACGAATTCAGAAGACAGGGAAAGTTTGGCTGTTGTGAAATCCGGGGACGAGTCCATATACCAACCCGTGAGGGAGGTTCAGATGTTCGGGTAATGGACAGCTCTATTCTACACAGAGTACGGACTATGAAATAGGGCATTTCAGAATCGAGCTGGGCACGAAAATATGAGCCTGAGGGTCATCGGTAAAATCCTGCATATGCCAGCTCAGTATTCCATCCTTCCAATGTCGGTAAATGGAGAATACATTAGTTGATGATAACACCTGTCAGAATCTGCATACATTTGGTAAGAAGCGCTATGTATAATGATTATTATTAGTCATAATTAATGTTCATGCACAGATTGCAACATTGTTGCCTTTATTGGGACGGTTGGCGCATCCCTGTAATTTGAAGATCCGGGGGCTTATGTACAAGCCCCCTGCGCCGCCGGTGCCCCACTTTTAGCATGGGGAAAAAGTGACGTATCAGCGGTGCAAGGGGCTTGTAAATAAGATCCCAATGCGTACTAAATGCTCTGGTCTGGAAAGCACACGTCCATCGAGAGACTGTGAGAAGGGCGCAGATTTCACCTCTCCCGGCATCCATTGCACATTCTTTGTTCACTTCCTGGCTGCCCCGGAAGCAGTCGGACTCCTAGAGCAACACAATGAAGGAATCAAAGTGACCGTCCCCGACCGGACACCAAACTGCAATAGATACCGGAGCGTGCAAACCCAGATCAATCGAGGCATTTCGGATATTCTAATTGGCTTTAATTAAATACACTCCGCTCTACTTAACTCTGAAACCCGAGCCTGCTCGGGGACGCCGCTGTCCGCTTTGATATTGTCAGTCCAGATGTCCTAATAAAATCCCCTCCCCCGCCCAAATCTCAGGCGCCAAACTAGAACCAAAATGAAAACAAGCGGCCGTGTGGCTGCGAAAGTGAAAGTGATTGCAATTGCGATCAAACATCAAAGCGGCCGTAAAAGTGAAAGTAATTGCGCTCAAGCGCGGCGCGCGCCCGCGCACATGCACTGTAGCTCTAGGCTGGCCTGGTACCACTTTTTGGAGCCCTCACAATAAGTCTCGCCAGACCAGCGCATGCGCTGGGTCAGGCGAGACCTAAAAGAAACATTCGGGACTAAAAGTAACAATACTATCTCACCTCACAAGCAGGCTTTAATCAAATCTGTTAAAAATTATTCAGTTGCACCGCACACTGTCTTCTAAACCTCTTTAGAGGTTCCTTTCCACACTGACCAGTTTGTCTCCCGTTTCCTGCCAGTTGCATCCGAACACTATCATACTAGTGGTAAATGTAAACTCTTATATCTTCAGTGTTAGTTTTTTTACTTAGAAGGTTCCAAAGGTGAGACCTATTGGCTATGCCAGTGCTTTTTAGGTCTCGCTGAGCCAGCGCACATGTGCTGCTTGGAGAGCATTTAGTATACAGGTTTTCAAAGTGCTACCCAGGCCCAAAGCTTGAGTGCACGATGGCGTGCACGTGCACAGCTGCTGCTCGCACTCCCTCCTCCCTTCTCCCCCTCCCTTTTCGTCAGCTTTAATCAGGCTCCTCTGCTGCTGGCATTCCCCCCTCCCTTCTCGCCCAGCCCTTCTTGTCACCTCGGCTTGCACTCACCCCTCCTTTCAACCCTTTCGGCCGCTTTGATGTTCTCAGTGAGCCGCGCGGCCAATGCTTGTTTGCATGTGGATTTACTCTTGAACCCCTGACCTCTCCGTAAAAGCTTCCTTAATGACATCTTAAAATTTGTTGCAATTAAGAAAAAAAAACAATGGCCATCTAGATTCAAAGTTGCAAGCATAATGGTTTTTAAATCCAATCGTGAGAAAAATGGTGCATCTAAATTGTCCATTCAAGGAAACGGGGAATACTCTGACAATTCCATTGGTTCCCAAAATATACCAGATTGCTTCCCAATTGTCTCTGGCCTTTAACTTTTGCCTTATAACATGCGCATATTTGTACTCACCTTTTATTTAACTGGGAAAGAAATGACAGTACCTTACTGTCGGAAGTATATCTTATTTACCAGCCTCGGAAATGTTCCTCTTGGGCCTGATTCACAGAACTAACTTAAGACAAAATCCTAAACTTACTACTTTTGGTATTCACAGAAGTTAGGATTTTGTCTTAAATTTGTCTTAAGACAAACTTAAGACAGACTTAAGACAAACTTAAGACAGACTTAAGACAGACCTAAGACAGACTTAAATTCGGATTTTGTCTTAAGTCTGTCTTAAGTCTGTCTTAAGTTTGTCTTAAGTCTGTCTTAAGTCTGTAAGTCTGTCTTAAGTCTGTCTTAAGACTGTCTTAAGTCTGTCTTAAGTTTGTCTTAAGACAAACTTAAGACAAAATCCTAACTTCTGTGAATACCAAAAGTAGTAAGTTTAGGATTTTGTCTTAAGTTAGTTCTGTGAATGTGTAGCTGCAGAGATACAATTACTCGCTAGTGGTTTGAAAGAAGACATCTCTGCTTAACTCTCATCAAATTGAATGTAACCACAATCACACACAACCACATACAACCACAACCACACACACACACACCCACAAACACACAAACACAAACACAACCACACATACAATAACACAAACACACAACCACACACAACCACAACCATAACTACACACAACCACACCCACAACCACAAGCACACACAACCACACACACAACCACCCACACACACCCACACACACAAAACCACATACACAACCACAACAACACACATCCACACCCACAACCACACACACAACCACAAGCACACACAGCCACACACACAACCACACACACAATCACCCCAACACACACAACCACACACACACAACCGCACACACACACAACCACACACACACAAACACACAACCACACACACAACCACAACTACACACACAACCACAACATCACACATCCACAACCACACACACAACCACAACAACCCACACAACCACAACAACCCACAACCACACACACAACCACAACCACACACAACCACACACACAATCACACACACACACACAAACACACAACCACAATCACACACAACCACAACCACACACAACCAAAACCACACACACACACGACCACACACACATACCCACACACACTCCCACACACACACAACCACAACCACACACACACACAACCACACACACCCAACCACACACAACCACAACCAAAAACACACAACCACACCCACACCCACAACCACAAGCACACACAGCCACACACACAACCACACACAACCACACACACACAACCACACACACACAATAACACAAACACACAACCACACACACACACACACACACACACAACCACACACACACACACACACAATAACACAAACACACATCCACACACACAACCACACACAACCACAACTACATACACAACCACAACAACACACAAACACACACAACCACAACAACACACACAACCACACCCACACACACAACCACACCCACAACCACAAGCACACACAACCACACACACAACCACCCACACACACCCACACAACCCCACACACACACAAACACACAATCACACACACAACCACAAACACACTAACACAAACACAAAACCACATACACAACCACAACAACACACATCCACACCCACAACCACACACACAACCACAAGCACACACAGCCACACACACAACCACACACACAATCACCCCAACACACACAACCACACACACACAACCGCACACACACACAACCACACACACACCAACACACAACCACACACACAACCACAACTACACACACAACCACAACATCACACATCCACAACCACACACACAACCACAACAACCCACACAACCACAACAACCCGCAACCACAACCACACACACAACCACAACCACACACAACCACACACACAATCACACACACACACAAACACACAACCACAATCACACACAACCACAAACACACACAACCAAAACCACACACACACACAACCACACACACATACCCACATACACTCCCACACACACACACACAACCACACACACACACAACCACACACAACCACAACCAAAAACACACAACCACACCCACACCCACAACCACAAACACACACAGCCACACACACAACCACACACAACCACACACACACAACCACACACACACAACCACACACACACAATAACACAAGCACACAACCACCCACACACACCCACACACCCACACACAACCACACACACACACACACACAATAACACAAACACACATCCACACACACAACCACACACAACCACAACTACATACACAACCACAACAACACACAAACACACACAACCACAACAACACACACAACCACACCCACACACACAAACACACCCACACACACAACCACACACACGACCACGCACGCACACACCCACACACACAACCACACACACACAACCACACACACACAACCACAACCACACAAAGAACCACAATCACACACACACAACCACACACACACACAACCACACACACACACACAACCACACACAACCACAACCAAAAACACACAACCACACCCACACCCACAACCACAAGCACACACAGCCACACACACAACCACACACAACCACACACACAACCACACACACACACAACCACAACCACACAAAGAACCACAATCACACGCACACAACCACACACACACACAACCACACACACACACACAACCACACACAACCACAACCAAAAACACACAACCACACCCACACCCACAACCACAAGCACACACAGCCACACACACAACCACACACAACCATACACACACAACCACACACACACAACCACACACACACAATAACACAAACACACAACCACACACACAACCACACACACCCACACACACACACACACAACCACACACACACACAATAACACAAACACACATCCACACACACAACCACACACAACCACAACTACATACACAACCACAACAACACAACCACAACAACACACACAACTAGACCCACACACACAAACACACCCACACACACAACCACACACACACACACAACCACACAGTCCAAACCAGTTCTGGAGCACTCTGTTGACATGATTCCTTCTCTCCTTTCACAGTGCAGGGCAGAGACATCAGACGCACCACAGGGGGTGGAACAAGCACTGTTGGGGGGCAGGCACTGTCCTATTCAGGTCCCAGGTGCAACTCCTCCCTCCCATTTAGATGCAGATCTCTCCATTCAGCCCTGTGCTGACTCACCCTGTCTCCGGGAATGCCCCAGCCCCCTGGAATTCCCCAGCCCCTGTCACTCAAACTCCAGATAAGGAATACACAGCCTAGCAAAGGCAGGCCTTGATAGTTAGACCAAAAAATACCTACTTTGTAAAAGTGGTATTTTCAAACACAGTATGTTAAAACCAACTTCACTAAAAGATGTATTTTATCACTCTGAGTTCAGGCATACTAAACTCAAATTTCTACCATGTTCCCTGAGTCAGTTAGGATTATAAAATGTAATAATCTAACTGCCCATTCTGGCCTATGGAGAACAGGTAGCCTTGCAATAGTGAAAAACGAAAATGGGTGTAATTCACTTTTAGGACATGCCACACACACCAGTGCATGTCCCATCTTATACTTACAATGCACCCTGCCCTTGGGTCTACCATAGGGGTGTCTGATATGAAGAAAAGGGAAGGTTTAGGGACTGGCAAGTGGGTGCACTTGCCCAGTCAACATGGCAGTAGCAGACTGCGCACAACCACGCACACACCCACACACACAACCACACACACACAACCACGCACACCCAACCACACACACACAACCACAACCACACACACACAACCACACACACACAACCACACACACACACACAACCACACATGCACACAACCACACTGTTAGAATTGGGGGTCTCTAGTTGGCACAGGTAGGTACTTGTGACAAATATGGGCCCTCTCCTCTAGTCAGGGTAAGGGGGTACACTCCTAAAATAACCCCTGCTCACCCCCTTGGTAGCTTGGCACGAGCACACAGGCTTATCTCAGAGGCAGTGTGTAAAGCATTTGTGAACACATACAGTAATCAAGTGACAACACTACAAATGGACACCACGCAGGTTGTATATTTATAAAAATAAGTATCTTTTATATAGAGTTACCACAAGACCATACACAACAGAAATAATCCACAATACTATTAGAAATCAAGAGTTCTTGTTAACCCCTTCGCTGCTGCGGACATTCCGCTGCAGCGCTGGGGGGGGCAGGGGGGCAGCGCGGCGGGCCTGTGCTCATGACGGAGCCGCTCCGTCATGAGCCACAGTTGAGCTGTGCTCATGACGGAACGGTTCCGTCATGACTCCGCCCATTTGCGTTGTCGCCCCGCACAGGCGGGGAAACAGCGCCGCGCAGGCGGAGCGGCCGCCGGCAGGATTGTCATGACGGAACCGTTCCGTCATGAGCACACGACAACCGTGGCTCATGACGGAACGGTTCCGTCATGAGCAGGGAAGGGGTTAAAAAGGCTTAAATCAAAGTTCTGTGCAAGTCGGTAGCCCTGTCCGGCTACAGCGCTGCTGGAATAACACAGAGTCTAACAAATCCAGCAGACCGTGTCGGTCCGGGCCCACTCAAATGTCGACAGACTCGGTCATAGTACCTTTTACTTGAGGCGTTTGTCGCGGTGCAGAAAAGAAAGCGTTGCAGGATGCGTTGTCCCTCGATGCGGAGCAGGCAACGGCCCGTTAACAGAGTCGGTGGGTCCATGGCGTATGTCGCAGGGTGAGACGCTGCTTCGATGCGGTGCTTGCAGCTTGCGGTGCGGCGACAGTGCCGGATGGCGGGAGCTGGCGTCGATCAGTCTGGACAGCAGTACGAGTCAGGCGGTGCGTCGCGAAGGGTGCGAGTGGTGCCCAACTCTGATTCGTTCACAGGACTCAAAATCAGCAACAGTGATCGTGTCGGTCAGACCAGTTCGATTTGGTGTAGCGAGGCGTTGCATGTTGCGGTGTCCACAAGTCACGGTGCAGGCAACGGCTCGGTGACAGCATCAGGACGGAGTCGGTGAGCTCAGAGCTTGCGATGTTCAATGCGGACGTTGTTCGATGCGGTGCCTACAGGTCACCGGGCCGGTCGTGAGAGTCGGTCACAGCTCCCTGCCTCTGTTGCCACTGAAACAGCGTTTCCAGCAGCAATCCACAAAGGCTGGTGAAGTCTTCTGGTCCTGAGACTTCGGTCAGGGGGCAAGCTCTTTTCCAAGCCCTTGGAGATCCTTCACAAGTTGAAATAAAGCACACAAAGTTCCTTTCTCCTTCCTTTGGCAGTCAGGCAACCACTGCAGGCCAATCCCCCAAGCAGCACTTCAGCTTAGGGAAAGTATCTCCTCAGTTTCTTCAGGTTCCTCTCCTCAGCAAAGGTTTCTTCTTGTAGTCCAAAAGTGATCTAAGTTCTTGGGATCAGGGTCCCAATACTTATATCCCAAAATCCTTTGTCCTCTGAGGGCAGAGGGGCCTTTGCCCAGTCCAAACCAGTTCTGGAGCACTCTGTTGACATGATTCCTTCTCTCCTTTCACAGTGCAGGGCAGAGACATCAGACGCACCACAGGGGGTGGAGCCAGCACTGTTGGGGGGCAGGCACTGTCCTATTCAGGTCCCAGGTGCAACTCCTCCCTCCCTTCTAGATGCAGATCTCTCCATTCAGCCCTGTGCTGACTCACCCTATCTCCGTGAATTCCCCAGCCCCCTGGAATTCACCAGCCCCTGTCACTCAAACTCCAGACAAGGAATACACAGCCTAGCAAAGGCAGGCCTGGATAGTTAGACAAGAAAATACCTTCTTTCTAAAAGTGGTATTTTCAAACACAGAATGTTAAAACCAACTTCACTAAAAGATGTATCTTATCATTCTGAGTTCAGGCATACTAAACCCGAATATCTACCATGTTCCCTGAGTCAGTTAGGATTATAAAATGTAATAATCTAACTGCCCATTCTGGCCTATGGAGAACAGGTAGCCTTGCAATAGTGAAAAACGAAAATGGCGGTAATTTACTATTAGGACATGCCACACATACCAGGGCATGCCCTACCTTATACTTGCAATGCACCCTGCCCTTGGGCCTACCGTAGGGGTGTCTGATATGAAGAAAAGGGAAGGTTTAGGGACTGACAAGTAGTGCACTTGCCCAGTCAACATGGCAGTAGCAGACTGTACATAGGCTCTGCAATGGCAGGCCTTAGACACATTTTACAAGGCTGCTTCTGCGGGTAGCACAACTGGTGCTGCAAGCCCACCAGCAGCATTCGGATTTACAAGCCCTGGGCACACTCAAAGCACTGTACTAGGGTCTGACAAGTAAACCAAACAAGCCAATCATGGAATCACTAATCCATGCATCAATTTACAATAGGGAGCACTTGCACTGTGGCACTGGACAGCAGTGGCACAGTGCCCAAAGCATCTAACACCAGCAAAAACACATGAGGCAACAGCAAAAAATGGAAGGGAGACCCACGCCAATGGTGCCAGGTCTAACACGTGTCCCCTCCAGCTGAAATGTGGCGAGAACTACCCTACCTCCTGGGAGTTCTCATCACTAAGGCGGAAAAATCTGGACAAACCATCAGCGTTGGCGTGTTCTGTACCAGGGCGGTGTTCCACCGTTAAGTCCATACCCTGTAGGGAAATGGACCACTTCAACAGCTTTAGATTCTCACCCCTCATCTGCATTAACCATCTGAGGGGCCTGTGGTCTGTCTGAACCCGGAAGTGAGTCCCAAACAGGTATGGTCTCAGCTTCTTCAGTGCCCAGACCACAGCAAATGCCTCACGTTCAATAGCACCCCACCTCTGTTCCTGAGGAAGTAACCTCCTACTGATGAAGGCTACAGGTTGGTCTAGTCCCTCCTCATTCATCTGTGCAAGAACAGCCCCCACACCATGCTCTGAAGCATCTGTCTGAACGATAAACTCTCTGGAAAATTTGGGTGCCAGGAGCACGGGTGCCGTGCAAATGGCAGCTTTCAGGGCCTCAACAGCTTTCTGACAGGTGTCAGTCCAAATCACTTTCTTGGGCTGCTTCCTGGAAGTCAGCTCTGTCAAGGGTGCAACAATGTTGCCATACCCCTTCACAAACCTCCTATAGTACCCTGTGAGTCCTAAAAAGGCTCTCAGCTCTGTCTGGGTTTTGGGGGGCTCCCAAGCCAGGATGGTTTCAATCTTGGGTTGTAGGGGCGCCACCTGGCCACTCCCCACCTGGTGTCCCAAGTACACCACAGAACCCTGCCCGATCTGGCACTTACTCGCCTTGATCGTGAGGCTTGCCTTTCGCAGTGCCAACAACACTTCCCAGAGGTCGCGCAGGTGTTCTTCCCAACTGGTGCTGAACACTGCAATGTCATCCAGGTAGGCAGCACTGAACTCATCCAGTCCAACCAACACCTTGTTGACCAACCTCTAAAAGGTGGCAGCGGAATTCTTCATCCCAAAGGGCACAACCCGGAACTGGAAATGCCCATCTGGTGTGGAGAATGCTGACCTCTCTTTTGCCCCATCAGTAAAGGCAATCTGCCAGTACCCAGACGTCAAGTCAAACGTGCTGAGGTGCCGTGCAGCCCCTAGCCGCTGAATTGAGCCCTCGGTAGTCCACACAGAACCGGAGTTCGGGTGTGGCACCCGGAGCTGCAATCTTTGGGACCAAGACCACTGGGCTGGACCAAGGACTGCTAGAGGACTCGATCACCCCAAGCGCAAGCATCTTTGAAACCTCCTCTTTGATGCAAGCCCTAACCCTGTCAGTTACTCTGTAAGTTTTATGCTTCACAGGTAAGCTGTCTCCTGTGTCCACATCATGGACGCACCAATCTGTGATACCAGGAACCAGGGAGAACAGATCAGAAAACTGTCTCAGCAACTGGCAGCAGTCATTCTGTTGCTCAGGGTGGAAGAGAGGTTTACACCATCCACTGACCCATCTTGCTCTGTTGCAGACAGGAGGTCAGGAAGAGGCTCGGTCTCCTCCTCCATTCCAGCATCTGTTTCTAGGAGCATGCCCACTTCAAACCTCTCCAAGTGGGGCTTAAGGCGGTTGACATGCAGGATTCGCAAGGGGTTCATGGGAGACTGCAAGTTCACCAAGTATGTAACTGGACTCTTGCGCTCCACAACCTCAAATGGTCCGGTCCACTTATCTTGGGGCGCGCAGGGCTCCACTGGGGCCATGACCCACACATTCGGACCAGGCTGAAGCTCTACCAGAGTGGCATTCTGGTCATACCATCACTTCATCTCCTCCTGGCTGGCTTCCAGATTCGCCTCAGTGAGTTGTCTGAAACGCCGAGTCTGGTTCCTGAAGGCCAGCATGTAGCTATATACATCATGGGGAGGTTTCCTGGGAGATTGTTCCCAGCCTTCCCTGACCAGACTCAGAGTTCCTCTGACTGCGTGTGCATAGAGAAGCTCAAAGGGACGGAACCCTAGAGATTTCTGTGGCACCTCACGGTATGCAAACAACAGGCATGGTAAGAGGACGTCCCACTTACACCTCATAGGTTCCTCAAGACCCATAATCATGCCCTTTAGGATTCAGTTGAATCTTTCAACCAACCCATTTCCTTGGGGGTGGTAAGGAGTGGCAAACTTGTAAGTTACCCCACACTCCTTCCACAGGTCTTCATATACTTGGAAATGAAGTTGGTTCCCCGGTCAGACACTACCTCGCGATTGAATCCCACTTGAGAGAAAATTCCCATCAGTGCTCGTCCCACCACGGGGGCCGTCACTGTCCTCAGAGGTATGGCTTCCGGGTACCGGGTGGCATGGTCATCCAAGACCAGCATGAACCTGTTGCCCATGGCTGTCTTTGGGTCCAGTGGCCCCACAATGTCAATCCCCATCTACTCAAAGGGGGTACTGACCACAGGGAATGGCTGGAGAGGAGCCTTCTGCTTCCTCCCACTGCAATGAGTGTCTGAACTCGTGCGCATTTGGGGCCAATAAAAGTGGGTGACAAGCCTCTCAAAGGTCTTGTCCTGCCCCAAATGTCCTGCCATTGGCACATCATGAGCCAGCCCCAGTAGGAAGGCTCTGAAGCTCTGGGGTACCACCAGCACACGGGCTGACCCAGGCTCATCAACCTTAGGCTCATGATACAGGAGACTGTTCTCCTAGTAGATCCAATGTGATCCAGTCTGATCATCTGCTGCCTGGCTTGCAGCCTGTTGCCGCAAGCCCTCAAGAGAAGGGCATTCTCTCTGCTCCTGGCAGAATTCTTCCCAGGAGGGGCCTCCTTCCTGCTGCCAATGGGTCAGCTCAGGCAGGTCCCCCAGTTCAGCTACCTGTTCCCCGGTAGGCTCCAGGGCATGCCACTCAGGGTCTACCTCCTCCTGGGCCATGGGAACTTTGGGGGTCGGTTTCCGGCACCCCCTGCCTCTCCTCTCTAAGGCAGGTTCCTGGGTCTCCCTCTCAGGCTCCAGGTCCTCTTGAGCACCCATACGGGCTGCCATTGACCGGGTGGTCACACACGGCCAGTCAGGCAGACCCACCATCTCCAAGTGAGTACTCTTCTCCATCTTTCCCTAAGGTGAGCTCTCCAAATCGTTCCCCAACAAACAGTCAACAGGCATGGCGGGCCTCACAGCTACCTGAAGAGCACCAGAGACCCCCCCCCACTCAAAGGAAACCTGAGCTATTGTGCAATGGCTCTCTGTGTTGTCGATGGCAACAACTCAGCAAAATGCATGAGGGACAATCTGCTCTTGAGACACCAGGTGACACTTGACAGCTGTCGCACTGGCTCCTGTATCTCTAAGAGCCCCCACCTTATGGCCATTGATGGTCACCCACTGCCCATATTTCTTAGTGTTATTGGGCAGCTGGGTCCCTGGGACCACCTCACAGTCTCCTAAAGAGACAAGGGACATCTCTGCTGGACCCCACCCACCTTGGACACCAATCTCCTCCCCCGGAGCTACACTCGCCATCTGCCGGGGTGGAGCACCAGGGGGTGCTGCTTTTCCAAATAGGCGGCACCTGGGGTCATTCACCCTATGACCCAGGTCCCCACATTTGTAACATTTCAGGGGTCCCTGTTGAACAGGAATACCTGTCGGGACCCCTTGCTTTCTCTCAGGGGGAGGCTGGGAACCTTTCCCTTGGTTCCCTTGGGAATTACTTTGGGGCTGTTTACTGAACTCCTTCTGTTTACCCTTGTCCCCCCCCTTCTTCTACTGGGGACACTGCCCACCTTTGGCTGAGTCTCCCATGTGACCCTTGGGGACCCGGGTGCTCACCCAGCGGTCCGCCTCCTCAGCAAGCTTCCTAGGGTTAGTCAGCTTGTTATCAATCAGGTGCTAGCGCAGCTCTGGAAAACAATTATTGGACAAGTGCTCTCATGCAATCAAATCAAAGAGACCTTGAAAATCATTAACTTTGCTGCCCTTCACCCAGCCATCCAATGCTCTGCAAAAGAAAGTGACATATTCTACCCAGGTACTGTTTTCTATTTTCTTGCAATTCCGGAACTTCTGCCTATAGCGTTCGGGGGTCAAATCATACCTAGTCATTAATGCATCCTTCATGTGGCTATAAGAATTATGGACTTCAGAAGGCAAGTCTAACAGTGTGTCCCGCCCCTCACTATGGAACCGCCCCCACAACCCCGCTCCCCATACTCTCTCAGGGACCCAGTGGGAAGACATGGCTACGTCATAGGCTCTGAACCACTGCCCAATATCATCATTCTTATAAAATTCCTTTACCACATCCTTGGGGATATACACTCTAGCTTCCACAGGCACTGACGGTGTGCTGCCACCAGAGGGAGTAATCTCTAAGCTCCTGGTCTTTAAATGCAGCTCCCTCAAAACCTTGTCATGTTCAAACTGCAATCTCTTTTCCTCTAGAGACAATTTCTTACTTTCTATCTCCAGTTGCCCATTCAGTTTGAGCTTGGCCATTTCCATTTCATGCATCCTGTTTTCTTTCCTGTCTGCCAACTCTTCTGGGGACAGGCCTCGGGCAGAAACACTGCCACCCAACGGGGAGGTTGCACCCCTCCCTTCTGGACCCAGTGGTCCTTCAAGCTGCCGCTCTGCATCCTCATCCTCATCCTCATTTCCAGGGGCTTTCCTTGCCGCGACCCAGGCCCTCAGCGCCTTTTGGAACTGCTCCTTTCTGGAGAGTCCGGTCATGGAAATTGTAAACTTTTTGCCGAAGCTCCTGAGCTGCTTGTTGGCGTAGCTTTCTATTTTCTCTTCCTCCCAATCACAGTCAACAGATGCAATGGATGCTGCCGTTTCCATGGTGGTTGAACCAGGCATTACTTTGCAGAAATAGAGATCCCTGGCAGAAACAAGTATCAGGAGCACGTGGCTGCGTTATGGTCTGCACTCACTAAGTAGTGTTCACCAATCACTGTATATGTGTCACAAATGCAAGTCCAGAATCCTCACCGCTGACCACCAATGTTAGAATTGGGGCTCTCTAGTTGGCACAGGTAGGTACTTGTGACAAATAGGGACCCTCTCCTCTAGTCAGGGTAAGGGGGTACACTCCTAAAAAAAAACCTGCTCACCCCCTTAGTAGCTTTGCACGAGCAGACAGGCTTATCACAGAGGCAGTGTGTAAAGCATTTGTGAACACATACAGTAATCAAGTGACAACACTTCAAATGGACACCACACAGGTTGTATACTTATCAAAATAAGTATCGTATATATAGAGGTACCACAAGACCATAAACAACAGAAATAATCCACAATACTATTATAAATCAAGAGTTCTTGTTAAAAAGGCTTAAATCAAAGTTCTGAGCGAATCGGTAGCTCTGTCCATCGACAGCGTTGCTGAAATAACACAGAGTCTAACAAATCCAGTGGGCCGCGTCGGTCCGGGCCCACTCAAATGTCGACAGACTCGGTCACAGTACCTTTTACTTGAGGCGTTTGTCGTGGTGCAATAAAGAAAGCATTGCAGGACGCATTGTACCTCGATGCGGTGCAGGCAACTGTCCATTGACGGAGTCGGTGGGTCCGAGGCTTTACGTTGCAGGGCGAAACGGTGCTTCAATGTGGTGCTTGCAGCTTGCGGTGCGGTGACAGAGCCGGATGGCAGGAGCTGGCGTCGATCAGTCTGGACAGCGGTACGAGTCAGGCGGTGTGTCGCGAAGGGTGCGAGCGGTGCCCAACTCCGATGCGTTCACAGGACTTGAAATCAGCAACAGTGATCGTGTCGGTCAGACCAGTTCGATTTGGTGTAGCGAGGCGTTGCACGTTGCGGTATCCCCAAGTCACGGTGCAGGCAACGGCTCGGTTACGGCCTCAGGATGGAGTCGGTGAGCTCAGAACTTGCGTTGTTCGATGCGGACGTTGTTCGATGCAGTGCCTACAGGTCACCGGGCCGGTCGTGAGAGTCGGTCACAGCTCCCTGCCTCTGTAGCCACTGAAACAGCGTTTCCAGCAGCAATCCACAAAGGCTGGTGAAGTCTACTGGTCGTGAGACTTCGGTCAGGGGGCAAGCTCTTTTCCAAGCCCTTGGAGATTCTTCACAAGTTGAAATAAAGCACACAAAGTTCCTTTCTCCTTCCTTTGGCAGTCAGGCAACCACTGCAGGCCAATCCCCCAAGCAGCACTTCAGCTTAGGGATAGTCTCTCCTCATTTTGTTCAGGTTCCTCTACTCAGCAAAGGTTTCTTCTTGTAGTCCAAAAGTGATCTAATTTCTTGGGATCAGGGTCCCAATATTTATACCCCAAAATCCTTTGTCCTCTGAGGGCAGAGGGGCCTTTGCCCAGTCCAAACCAGTTCTGGAGCACTCTGTTGACATGATTCCTTCTCTCCTTTCACAGTGCAGGGCAGAGACATCAGACGCACCACAGGGGGTTGAACAAGCACTGTTGGGGGGCAGGCACTGTCCTATTCAGGTCCCAGGTGCAACTCCTCCCTCCCATTTAGATGCAGATCTCTCCATTCAGCCCTGTGCTGACTCACCCTGTCTCCGGGAATGCCCCAGCCCCCTGGAATTCCCCAGCCCCTGTCACTCAAACTCCAGATAAGGAATACACAGCCTAGCAAAGGCAGGCCTTGATAGTTAGACAAAAAAATACCTACTTTGTAAAAGTGGTATTTTCAAACACAGTATGTTAAAACCAACTTCACTAAAAGATGTATTTTATCACTCTGAGTTCAGGCATACTAAACTCAAATTTCTACCATGTTCCCTGAGTCAGTTAGGATTATAAAATGTAATAATCTAACTGCCCATTCTGGCCTATGGAGAACAGGTAGCCTTGCAATAGTGAAAAACGAAAATGGCTGTAATTCACTTTTAGGACATGCCACACACACCAGTGCATGTCCCATCTTATACTTACAATGCACCCTGCCCTTGGGTCTACCATAGGGGTGTCTGATATGAAGAAAAGGGAAGGTTTAGGGACTGGCAAGTGGGTGCACCTGCCCAGTCAACATGGCAGTAGCAGACTGCACACAGGCTCTGCAATGGCAGGCCTTAGACACATTTTACAAGGCTGCTTCTGTGGGTGGCACAACCGGTGCTGCAAGCCCACCAGCAGCATTTGGATTTACAAGCCCTGGGCACACTCAGTGCACTGTACTAGGGTCTGACAAGTAAACCAAACAAGCCAATCATGGAATCACTAATCGATACATCAATATACAATAGGGAACACTTGCACTGTGGCACTGGACAGCAGTGGCACAGTGCCCAAAGCATCTAACACCAGCAAAAACACATGAGGCAACAGCAAAAAATGGAAGGGAGACCCACGCCAATGGTGCCAGGTCTAACACACACACATAACCACACACACACACACACACAACACACACACACAACCACAAACAGGTTTTTGGGCTATCAGAATAAATACGCTGTCACCAAACACTATGAACAGCTCGGGAAAGTTTGGGAAGTCACGCCCATCTTTGAAACCACTTGCTGTTGCAGAGTGCGTGCTGCACCCATGTCAATACCTTGACACAGCGGACTGTTGCAAGGAATGCTTTGAGCCTCGGAGGCTGACAGACCTCAGTCTGTGCATTAGTTCACCCCGTCTTGGCGCTGCATGAAAACAGGGTGCCCACTGTCCAGCATGAAGTGAGACATTGTGATCGGGCTGGAGATGCTATTTAGCAATCTGCTTAGAACATTGTGTTTCATTTATGGCATTAAACATAAAGGAGCACTGGCAACGCTGATAAAATGGATTTCATTTTGAGTACTGACTAAAACTTTTTTAAAAGCCTGCAGTACTGAAACAAGCATGTGCAATGCAATAGGTCTCGCATTTGCAAAAGTTTAAGCTATTGGCATTGTTCATGACAATGCCTTTTTTATCTATTTTATAAAACAAACACATAAATAAATGCCATTATCATTTACAATGCCAATAGCTAGTGTTGCATTATTATTAGTGCCAACTGCTCACACTTTTATAATGCGAGACCTATTGCTTGTTATTCTGTGCTGCAGAACGATACCTAGCGAAGTCAGAGGTAAGTTTTGCACGCATTATGTGTTACTGTCGTTTTCGTTACCGGACTTGCACGAGCAGTCTTGTTTTCTCTTAGGGGACCTTACCGCTCTGCTCAGAGGGCCTTGGTCCAGAAATGGGACTGTGCAATCTCTCACACATTGATTTTTGCCCCGCATGGCTGCCGCTTTGCATGTTCGTCGCTTTTGGCCTCGGGTGGCCCGTGGTTCCATGACGGCTCTTCGGAGGCGCTGAGCGTCTACTTTGGCTTCTTGTTTTCTCTTCTTACAAAATCCACAACAGCCCGTGTTCAGAGGCAGTGTTTTATGCT
This sequence comes from Triturus cristatus, assembly GCF_964204655.1. Lineage (NCBI taxonomy): Eukaryota > Metazoa > Chordata > Amphibia > Caudata > Salamandridae > Triturus > Triturus cristatus. The sequence goes on from NC_140590.1 coordinate 1,874,903,777, forward strand.
CAAGGATGCTTCCTGCATCTCATGGCTCCCACAAGGTTTCGGGGCCCACAAGAGTTGGTTGCCTAGAAACGAGAGAGATGCAGGAAGCACCCATATTGTGGATTTTCATGCCGGCAATGAGGTCCACGTCTGACAGCTCTGTGGGGTTGTCAACTTTGGCAGCGCTACGCCTGCTGATTAATGAGGTGGCTGAGGCTGCTTTTCAAGCCTTGGAATCCAATGGGCCTCCTGCAAAGGTTCCACGGGCAAACCCCACTGTGGACATAGACGACCCTGCTGAGGAGGGGTGGAGATGGGGTTGCTTTGTGCAGGGAACTGATCTCTCTGGCCTTTCATCTCATGTCCGGTACAATCTGGGTTTTCTATGCCTGTGGGGTCAGAGTTGGGGGATTATTTTCTTACACAAAACCAGCGCCCTGACCCTGCCTCTTGGCCCTTTCACACTGCGGTTCAAGAAGTGCTTTCCCATGAGTGGAAGGAGATTGACAAGGCTGCGTTCCCTTGATTTCTCATCAAGCAGTAAGTTTTGGAGGGATTTTGCAAGGAATTCCCGCAATCAGTCAAGGTGGATAACCCAAGGGTTGGCCTGTCTTCACAGGGCATGATGCTTTCACAGGGCATGGGGCTTTCACAGGGTGTGGGGCTTTCACAGGGCGTGGGGCTTTCACAGGGCTTGGGGCTTTCACAGGGCGTGGAGCTTTCACAGGGCTTGGGGCTTTCCCAGGGCTTGGGGCTTTCACAGGGCGTGGGGCTTTCACAGGGCTTGGGGCTTTCACAGAAGAAGATGGAAGGGACATTGATGAGGTCTTACGCCGCTTCCAATTTTGCCATCAGGGCAACGGTCTTTACGAATTATATGGTTCAATCACCATTGAACGATTTCCAGTTTCTGGCGCAGCAGATGATGAGGGAGGGGACACGTCCTCTCTGCTGGCTCTGATGGAACTTCAGGTCTGCTAAAGATCATTCGATAATTTGTATTCAATGTAAGCCGCGTCAGGGGCTTCCATTGCTGCACGTCACCATATATGGATGAGGGCGTGGAAGACGGATGCCTCACAGAAGTCTGTCATCTTAAAGCAGCCATTTGAGGGTTCATCGGTGTTTGGACCACAGCTCGAGGAGATGGTGAAGCAGTCAGCTAAGCACAGGAAGTTGGTGGCACCCGTTCGCCTTCCCTCCAGGGGAAGAGGTTTCGGGGCAGGGGTCATGGCTTGGAGCACCTGGTGGGGACAAATCCTGGCCTCAGTCAGCTGTTGCCTCCTCCACTCCTTCTCCAAAGCAGCGACTATCCACCATTTTTGCTTGGAGGTTGGCTTTGCTTCTTTTGTGGCGGGGAATTTCAGATACCTGGGCAGTACAGACGGTGACCTCTGTTTACCGGATTGAATTTTCCTCTCGCCCAGCCCAGGTGTTCAAGGAGACTTCTCTGCCCCAGAATCCTGTGAAGCAAGCAGCATTACTGGAAGGTTTTCGGCTTCTTTTGGAGAAGGCAGCGATCATCGATGTTCTACCCCAGGAAAGGGGCAGAGATATTATTCCATCCTGTTTCTTGTGCAGAATTCCTCCAGTAAATAAAGTCCAGTCTTGGATCTCAAAGGGGTGAATTTGTACATTCTTCATCGTCCCTTCAAAATGGTGACCTAGCAGTCGACCCTTCAGCTGGTTCATCGGGGGGCTTCCTCGAATCCCTCGACCTGATGGACGCCTACCTGCATGTTCCCATCCATCTGGTGGATCGGAAATTTCTTTGTTTTGCTGTGGGCTCAAGCCACTATCAGTTCCAGGTGCTTTCTTTTGGCCTTTCATCGGCATCAAGGGTTTTTGCGGAACTCTTGGCCTCCCGCATAGGTATTCTCCATTCTCAAGGCAGTCAAGTCTACCCTTATCTTGATGATTGGCTGACTGTCTCTCCTTCTTTCTCTAAGGCAACACAAGAGGTGCGCCAGGTCTGCCATCTTCTGGAAACTTTTGGGTTCCTCATCAACCACAGAAAGTCCTCCCTATGCCCCTCTCAGTCTCTATAATTCATTGGGGCCCTCTTCAGGATTGATCTGGAAAGGGTGTTCCTGTCTCCCAAAATACAGCTGACTCTGTTCCAGCATCTCTCCTGGGTTCTGTCTCAACCTCAGGTGTCTGCCCGTCTCTGGCTACGGAGTCAGGGGAGATGGCCTCCACACTGCAAGTACTCCCCTGGGCCCGTGTCCATTTGTGTCTACTCATGCATCACCTCCTACGCCACTAGGATCCAGCTTCTCAAGAATACGAGGCCCTCATTCCTGCCCCAGAGATTAGGGAGTCTCTCTAGTGGTGGTTGTCACCTCTCAATCTCTCCAAGGGTTTCAGTCTCAATCCTCCTCCCTCTGTTGTCTTGATGACCGAAGCAGGCACCAAAGGGTGGGGGCGGTTCTGTGGGATTCCAAGGCCAGGGCAGATGGTCCCATTTTGAGGCTCTCCAGTCCTCGAAATGGAGGGAATTGATGGCGGTTTGACAGGCACTTCTTTGGTTCGCTCCTCTCCTTCAGCACTGTGCTGTCTGTGTTCAGACCGGCAACTAGGTCCTTCATACCTGTGTGAACTGGCAAAGGGGTATGCCCTAGAGAATTCCAATAGAAGCTCAGGTTCTGTTGTGATGGACATCAAACCTGGGCTTCTATTGGAATTATCTAGGACATATTATCGAGCCCCTTATCGCCGCTTTAGTGGCAGTTTACTGCCGCTAAAACGGCGATAATGTTATCGCTGTTCTTGATAATATGGCCCTTTGAATCTTGGTGCAAGGGGAAGTGTCTGTCTCCTGCTTTCTGTGAGCCTGTCAGGGCTTTAGACTTTTTAAGGGATGGTTTTGTGTTGGGTCTTGACTCGTCTTGTCCAATGGGCCGCTATTTTGGTCTTTGGAGGCTCAGATATCTCCCCCGTCTCTCCCTTAGTGGCCTCTTGCAGAGTTTTATTCTTCAGCATCCTGTCTCCTGCTCTCCGGTCCCCCTGGGATGGCCTGTTAGTGCTTCTGGCATTGGCTGGTCTTCCATTTGAACTCCTTCTTTCAGTTGACCTTGGGTTTCTTTCAGCTAAGGTTCTATTTTTGGTGGTGGTTTCTTCTGGTCACAGGGTTGATGAGATTGGGGATTTGCTGGCTTCTCCCACTTTTTTATGTTTCTGGGCGGACCATGCGATCTTGCATCCTGGTCTCTTTTTCCTGCCCAAGTTTCACTGTCATGAAGATATTGTCCTTCCGGTATTTGTCCTGACCCGTCTTCTCCGGATTAGGATATACTCCGTTCTCTGGATGTGTTGAGAGCCCTTCACATCTACCTGGACCGCACTAGTGCTTTGAGGCAGGTGGATTCTTTGTTTGTCACCTTTGGTCTCTCTGGGAAGGGTCTGAAGCCTTCTTTGTCCACTCTGACTCGATGGGTGAAGTGTGCTATTGTCTTGTCTTACGAGGCTGCCACCGTCCTCTTTCTTCTTCTATCCAAGAGCGGTCAACTCGGGGTATTTCCTTGTCCTGGACCATGTTTATTGGTGCATCAGTGCGTGACATTTGTAATGCTGCTCCATGGGCCCCTCCCAACACTTTTGTTTGCCACTACTGACTACAGTTAGGGATGGCTTCGTCTGCAGAGTTTGTTGCTCGTGCTTTATCAGCCGTACAAAATCTGTGATTTGTGCTGTTGTTTTGGATTAAATATTTCAAGAAGGTTGCATCATCCTTGGTTTCTGTGTGGATCAATCACCGTGCGCTTGGGTATGGGCTCACGTGTAAGGAATGGGGCGGGAGGACTGTTGGACAGGCCACATGAGGGGCTTGCTCCCTCCCCGCATGACAAGGCCCAAGCCCCGGCCCTCCAGGTGTGACCCGCCGAAACCACCCGCACCCCGTCTCCAGACGGTACTCCTGCCCCCGGACATCTATGTATCATGGGGCCGACCCACTCCCGGCTCCCCCGGCCGGACCAGCCGCCATCTTGGACACTGCACCACGAGGCCGCGTGGCCTCAGCTCGACCCTAACCCTAGGCCTGGCCAGGCCCCGCCATCCCGGCACCACCATCCACCCAGGAGGTGAACGGACCACTTGGCAGGTCGATGGGAGAAAGGAAGTATCAATGGCTCTCCCCCGCCAGGTGCCGCTCGCCCTCCAGCTCCCCCAGGCGCTGGCTCCACCCCCTGCTGGGTGTCTGGACTCCCTCATCCCGGACCTCCCGACCTCCAAGTGCGAGGGTCCGGACATCAAAGGGCGCCAGACCTATAACTAGGGCAGCTCCAGAACAGGAAGGCAGTTGTATCCTGGAGTCGAGAGACACCGAGAAGAACTCATCCTTGACGGACTACCGGCGCTGCCGTAGCCCTGCCTTGTGAACTGTCGTCCTGCCTGCTGGTGCTGCCGCGGCCTTCTGCATCCTTCATCCTCGTCGGGACCTGCTGGCGCTGCCGCGGACCGTGTAACCACCATCTTCATCGGGACCTGCTGGCGCTGCCGCGGACCGTGTAACGACCACCTTCATTGGGACCTGCTGGCGCTGCCACGAACCGTGTAACGACCACCTTCATTGGGACCTGCTGGCGCTGCCGTGGACCGTGTAACGACCACCTTCACCGGGACCTGCTGGCGCTGCCGCGGCCCGTCCAAGCTAGAACACCGAGCTCGAGGATTGGGAGCTATCCATCATCTCATCTACCAGATTGGTAACCAGACTGTCCCGCTACCCCCTTTCCCAAACCCAGAGACTAGAATCGAGGGGACCCCTGAGTCCAGACCTCCTTGTATCACTCCATCGTACCTTAAACTGCTTATAAAGAACGTTCAAGCCTATCCTTGTGTGGTGTACGTCTGTGGGGGGGAAGTTATTCGTCTGTACGATCGCTGGAGACGGCTCTCCCCGGAGACCTCTCCCCTTGTCCTCGGCCGACCCTCCCGGTCCGTCTAACCTTGGTGGCCAGCGGCGCGATCCGAATCAACGCGTAATCGTACAGAGAGTAGCTCACCCCACGACAAAACCACAATGTCAACCAAAGAGAGCGGATCCACCGAGAAATTCCAGATGGATAAATTGGAAGAGTATAGCCATCGTGAGTTGAAACAATTCTGCATTGAACTAGGCATTGCTACCACCGGCCTGAGTACCAAAGACGATTTCAAGCACGCCATTGAGTCGTGGGCAGAAACCGGGGTAACCAGATCCCCAGACTGAAACAGTACAGCAGCAGAGAGGATCGCCTCGGCTCCCGAGGAGCGAGGAACGGGCCTCTCGCAGGAAGAGATCCAAGAGAGAGAGAAAAACCGACTGCACGAGTTAGAAATGGCACGGCTCAAAATGGACGGTGAACTAAAATTAGCCGAGCAAAAACTGAACCTAGAACATCTGCGGCTCCGAGAAGAACGGGAAGAAAAACAGAGGCAGAGAGAGCTCAAAGAAAAGAGACTAGCGTACAAACACGAGCGCAAACTGGCAGAAATAGACCTACGGAAGCAGAACAAAGAACCGGAGGTGCCCGAGCGACCGCGCACCCCGGGAGCGACAGAAAAGAAAGTCCACATCCCCAAGGATGTCGTTCGAGAGTATGTCCGAGAGGACGACATACAACAGTGGTTCAAGGCCTACGAGATCGCCATGACCTCCCACCGGATCGATCGAAGTGACTGGGGAGCCGGCCTATAGGGGAGGTTCGTCAACGAAGGCCGTGATGCCCTGCTACAGCTCCCAGACCATCAGATGTCATCCTATGACCACATGAAGGCTGCCCTCCTCACCTGATATGGGCTCACGCCCGAAATGTACCGCCAGAGGTTTCGAGACTGCACCCGGATCCCGGGTACAACTTGGGTGGAATATGTCAACTATTTCAGCCGAGCCTTTGAGGGTTGGATTAAGGGGAGCCACGTGACGACCTACGAGCAACTTTTTAATCTTATGGTATGGGAGCACCTCTCTAACAACTGCTTCGTCGAGCTCAGGCAGCACCTCCTCGACAGTAAATTAACTGACCCACGGCAACTCGCCGCCGAAGCTGACCGGTGGGAGAGCACCCGAGTGGGCCGGAGAGGGCCACCCGAACAGAACCGGAACAACCAAGGTCAGCACCGTCCCCGAGGAGGAGGAGGAGGCCAGGGGCGAGGGAGAGACACCGTCCCGGCCACTCCCGCTGCCAGCACCCCGCCCCCGGCCGGCCGGGGCAACCCCCCGATGCGCCCGGGGTTCCGAGCCAACGTCACGTGTCACCGATGCCAGCGAGTCGGCCACTACGCCAATGACCCGAACTGCCCGCAGAACCAAACGCCAAAACCCCGCCAGGTAGCTGCCGCCGCCCTGGGGGGAGAACAAATCTCCGAAGAACAGGAAGAGTACGAGCAGGCCCAACAAGAGTGGGAACCGGCCGCCATGGTTCTAGCGTGCCTAGGGGGAAGAGACATGGTCCCGCGGGCCCCCCTACCCGCCAACACCAGAAAATATAGCCAGTGGGTGAACATTAATGGGCGCCGGGCCGAGGCACTACGTGACACAGGGGCCAGTGTGACGGCCGTCCGCTGTCACCTGGTAAAACCAGAGCAGATCCTGCCGAACATTCTCTGCCCCGTCCGTTCGGCCGACAATTCAGAAAGTCTATGTCGGATGGCCTGCGTCCCCTTCGAATGGGGAGGAGTCTCCGGCATGTTGAAGGTGACGGTCCGGGATGATGCCCCCGTGGACTGTCTCCTGGGGAATGATCTGGAGAGTTCCCCGTGGGCCGCCGTCGAAAGAAGAGAGCATTTGGGGATGTTGGGCCTCCCGGACTGGGCGTGCGTAACCACCCGGTCCATGGCCGCCCGTACCATCCCCCGACCTGAAGAACCAGAATGGCCAGCACCTCCTCCCCCGATCGCTCCAGTAGAGGACACCGACCATACCGACCCCCCAGAGCAAACCCCCGAAGGGGTCGCCCAGCCCCAGGACCTTCCCGACCTGGCTCAGTGGCGTCAAGAAGGTGGGCCCACCCAGGAACAGTTCCGTCAAGAGCAAAAAACCTACACACAAGAGGTCTCGAATGCTTGACCTAAAAATGACTGGTCTTCTTTCAGTCGCTTATTGTTGCATTTGGTCGTTAAAGTGGTACTAATGAAGCAAATTCTTTGCCCACACAGTTTTACCTGGAGTAAAAATGTCAAAATAATGAGTTAAAACAGTAAAAAAATATGTCTTAATATGACTCATAATTAGCCTTTTCTTGCCACTTAATTTAGTCAACGTTACTGCATAATTTGGCCCTTCCCTTCTGCGTAATTTCAGTGGTCCTGCATGCACGCAATCCCTGTGGCACAGGAGGGTTCCCAGTCTTTCAGAGGGACCCCAACCCTTCAGGGGTCCTCCATTCAGCCCAAGGACAATGAACACATGTGACATATAGGAGTCTTAGGGGACAGTATAAGGATATCGTGACAATCTGGATGCGATATGCTCGCCTGTACATGCTGGACACTGCACTGGAATACCCATCCCACTTAGGGCAAAAAGCGTTACAACAAACAAATGATGGACGGAATGCTGACAATGCAGACATTCTCCCCCAGTCAAGAGATCTGGGTTAAATCCATCGTTCTTTTGCCCACTACGCCACCCCAGTTCAGACATGGCCATATGCAAATCAGTCTTGACCCTGTGCCTCATGGGAACAGTCCAGCCCGAACTGCCAAGCCATGTCTTCCCTGGACCGGAATCAAGCATCCTAGGACCGGGTTCTGGCTGAGGGTGAACAGCACATCCTACCAATTTTGAATGTGCCTTTAGAACAAGCATTTGCAATGCAATCGGTCTCTCCTTTGGGACCTTATATGTATTTAGCTGTGCAGCACATTAGCCTGGCAGCCGAAACATCTACTGTTCTTTAACATGGAGGGAAAGCAAGCACCAAACTGCGTGACACGCCAGGTATGGAAACACATGAAGAGAGGTATTGACTTTCAGCGGAAAATGGTTTAATACAAACCTCTGTTTTTAATATAAAAGCAGGGCCTTCGGTGGTCATATCACTGAAAATACAAGAATTGGAAAAAATATTATTGCCTACGGGTGCTCGTGGAAGACAATTTCTATGGACTGTAATCTATAGAATGCTGAAGTGATTCTGGTATTTTACTGACCCCTGCCGGTCGTTTTCTATCAAGATAGTTAAATAGAGGCCGTTGCCAGAAAAATTAAAAAAAGAAAGTCCCTCAGCAGAAAGCAATTCTGGTATTTTACTGATCTCTACTGGTCCTTTTTCATTAAGACAGATATATAGAGGCAGTTGAACAGAAAAAAAAGTCTCTAAGCAGAAGCAGACAAGTCCTAGGGCCGATCGCCAGAGCCCACAAAGTACAAACATATACAAGTATATACTAATCTATAAATTTATACTAAAGTATACACAAGAGGTCTCGAATGCTTGACCTAAAAATGACTAGTCTTCTTTCAGTCGCTTATTGCTGTATTTGGTCGTTAAACTGGTACTAATGAAGCAAATTCTTTGCCCACACAGTGTTACCTGGAGTAAAAATGTCAAAACAATAAGTTAAAACAGTCACAAAATGTGTCTTAATATGCCTCATAATTAGCCTTTTCTTGCCACATAATTTAGTCAACGTTACTGCATAATTTGGCCCTTCCCTTCTGCGTAATTTCAGTGGTCCTGCATGCACGCAATTCCTGTGGCACAGCAGGGTGCCCAGTCTTTCAGAGGGACCCCAACCCTTATGGGGTCCTCCATTCAGCCCAAGGACAATGAACATAGGTGACATATAGGAGTCTTAGGGGTCCCCAATCATATTCTGTGGGGGTGGGGGCATCAATTTGTGTTACAGTATATGGATATCGTGAAAATCTGGATGCGATATGCTCGCCTGTACATGCTGGACACTGCAGTGCTGCACTGACTTAACAGGGGCGAACCCACAATACCTGGATCATCCCGTCACTGGATGGCCAGCAACGGCATCCCCTGGGCAGTGTGGGAAGGGACCCATGGCCAGCAGACAGCACTGTGAGGCTGCACAGATGGCACTTTGGGCTAGACAAATGCCTGTGCTGTAACATACTAATATGGATACACCACAAGTGGTGTGCTTGTATATCTGAAGCAGAAACATGTGTGTAAAGTTTCATCATGCATCACTGTTCCCGTCGAAGAGAATCCCAGAACACATGGAAAGGGCACTGAGTTTCTAAAAGTGCTGGCACCATAGTGTAATAAAAATAATAGCAGCACAACATGTATGTCTTATCTGAAGTTATTTAAATAAAATGCATGTGCACAGTAGTAGATTTAGGAAACTTACTTTGCGCTTTCCTCTCCTTCAACTTATAGTTTGTGATTACAGTTTCTCTCAGTGTCGTTGCAGTACAATTTATTTGATATTTTAAATGCACCGACTTTGCAAAGACGACAAAAAAAGCCTCACAATAGCAACCAATGAGCATCTGTCTTGTAAGTTGTAGTCGGAGTGGTCTTGGCGTGTAACACATACTGCTGTGCAGAGTTTTCACTTACACTCTATATGTTTATGTGGTATTCCACACTGGAGCATGTTGCTAGGTGCTGGATGCAGAGTCTGAGTCATGTTAGAATCCCATCGATGTCATGGATCGTTGTATATGCAGTAGTTCTGTAAATGTTCAGTTACAGATATGGCTGCTGGTTGATGGATGGGATCCTTTCTGTGGAATAAACATCTTATATCTACATGCCTGAGTCCTGGATTTATTGAGAAGGATTTTACGCTGGCGTAGTCGGCTCAGAAATCTACAAGAGAGGATCTCAACAAAAGAAAATTTCAGGATTGTTGAGGACTTACTTTTCATTCAAGAGGGAGGAACCAGATTTATTTCTGCTGTTCATGAAGATCGTGGAAGCTTCTGATTTAGCTGATTGTATATTTGGAGAACCTTATGCTGTGTTACCAGCGTGTTACTTCTTTTGAATCTTGAATGGAAATTATGTCTACGCAACTATCGCAATCTGAATACTCGGAAAAATCTACATGTGAACTGACCCATACATCGTTCTATGCTGAGAACTTCATCTTATTAGTGAGCAACACGCTCAGCTGTTGGTGCTACTGTGAGTATATCGGGATGGTTGTTACTCATCTCTACCCATGAGCTAAAACTCTCTGCATTGATCGGATGCGTCTGCTACATTGATTTTGGTTTATTGCTCACGTTTGATGTGAATGTTTGACTCCGCCTATTTGACACCATCGTTTCAAGGGAGTGAGAGGCTGTGAGTTAATTTGGTGCGTCTCGACAACGTAAATTTTGCCTCGGGTTGGTTTACGTTCAAAAGACATTGGAAAATAAACATTCGTTGCCATGGTAGTAAGGTGCCACCAGCTTACCTCGAGATCGACGTTCCGCATCGCCCTCGTTCGACATTGTTGGCGTCATTCATCTCATCGCTATCACGCCTCACTGGGTCTCGTCATCACGTTCACGCTGACCCGTGTGGGGGCGTGGTGGCCATCTTGTGTACAGTTACTTAGCAACAGAGAAACGATACGTGCATCAGAAAAAAAGAGATAAAGAAACGCGCTCTTGGTGAATAACAAGCGTGAGAGTGGAATAGCGCTTTCATCACGAGGCAGACATGAAGATTTTGGAATAAACTATTTCCATAGTTGTGAGACTTTATACTATATGTGTTATATTGTCCAGAACAAAACTGACAGTCATTAATAGTTATTTATGGTATGATAACAGAGACACCTACGAGTTACTTCAGAAAGTAGTGTCCTGTTAACTTTGCTGTTACATTACTTTAAGGACGAAATTTATTGTAAAATATTGTAGATACACAGTTTAAAAGATATCTATTTTGAAAATTGTGTATCATACATATAATTAGTCTACATTAATTGGGTGCAAATTTGCAAGCATGCAAAACGTTACAGCAGCTCCCTTTTTTTTATCGTGTCCTGGTTCGCCTCCCATAAAATGGAAAAAGGGGAAAGTTGTGTTCGAGAGGTATGCTAGAGTCTGCGGACCCTCTTTAAGTGCTGAAAGAAAGTCATCCTTATTACTGCACTGTTTAGGATCTGACGGTCAAGATGTATTTGATCATTTGCCAGAGCTTTCAGCAGCGGAAACTGGTAGGCTAAATGACTATGAGGTTTGCATTAAAAAACTTGACAAGCATTATCTTCCCAAAGTCAGCACTATCCTTGAAAGATATCAGTTTGCAAAAAAGGATGCAAGCTGCTGATGAAACAATTGAGGACTACATAACGCAATTAAGGAAACTTGCTTCCTCGTGTAAATTTGAAGGGTTAACTGATGAACGTATTAGAGATCAGTTCATGTTTGGCTGTACTATCGAAAAAATTAGGGAAGAACTGTGGTTAAGAGACGAACCAACTCTTGAAGAAGTACTTACGGTGGCCAAACGTATTGAGCACTCTTTAAATGTGTTGCTGTTATAAAAAATTATTCGGAAAAGGGGACTAAGGTTGAAATAATTAAAGTAAAATCAGAAAATAGTGATATAGCGGGAACAAGTAATTCTGAAAAGATGTGGTCTGAAAGAAAATGCTATAGATGTGGCAAGGCTGGACATCTGGCTAATGATAAAAGATGTCCAGCTCTCAATCAAACCTGTTCCAAGTGTAAGTTAAAGGGGCATTTTACAGCCTTGTGCAAAACGAAACGTAAACCCAAGGTGAAAGAAATTGAGATTTATCAAGGGGAGTTTGGTGAATCCAATTCCGAAGATCATGTCTGTGGGCAGATTGTAGTGCAGGTTGAAAACAAATGTAGTAACAAATCCTGTCCTTCTGATAATATCTTGGTGGAAGGAGAACAAACTAGAGTCCTGTTTGATTCTGGTGCAAAAATAACCATCATCTCGAATGAATTTTATAACTCTAAGCTTAAGGGCAAGATTACGTTAATGAAACCTGATATCATTCCTTTGGCATATGGAGGGGAACCGATTAAGCTACATGGATATTTTTCTGGTTTAGTAGAATATAAGGATAGATTGATATCTGGGAAAATGTACGTGTCAAAGCGTGGAGATAGTATCATTAGCGGATTCATCAGGGCGATTTGGGAGTTTTTCTAGATCCCAATGCTAGTCCATCCATAGAGTTAAGAGACAGGATTCAATCTGTGGATAAAGATGTAGATGATAAGTATATACACAATCTAAAGACGGAGTTTCCAAATGTATTTAAGGAAACTTTAGGCTGTCTAAAGGGGTATCAACACAAGATTCAACTAAAAGGTGATGCGGTTCCCGTGAGTTGTAAAGTAAGAAGTGTCCTACTTTCTGTGAGAGAAGACATGAAAAAAGAAATACAAATGTTAAGTAGTTGTGGGATCATTGAGGAAATTGAGGGATCTGAATGGTTGGCTCCTGTCGTCGCAGCACGCAAACCCAATGGGAATTTGCGCCTATGCATCGACTTGAGACAACTTAATAAGTGTGTAGTGGTGGATAGGTATCCATTGCCGAACATTACTGAATTGTTGACACTACTTGATGGGGCAAAGGTTTTCAGCACAATAGACCTTACTTCGGCGTATCATCAAATAGAGCTAGACGAGTCATCCCGGGATTACACATCCTTCATCACGCCCTTTGGCACTTTTAGATTTCGGAGAATGCCTTTTGGATTGGTGTCCACTTCTTCAGTTTTCCAACGTGTGATGGAAAAGGTGTTAAAAGATCTTCCAGGGGTATGTGTATACCAGGATGACATTTTGGTGTTCGCAAAAGATGATATGGAACATGACATTAGATTGAGATCAGTTCTGAGGAGTTTGTGTAAACACAATCTTACAGTTAAGGTGGAGAAGTGCAAGTTTAAATCCAATACTATTAATAACATTTCTGGAGATGGGGTGAAACCAAAACTGGAGTTGATTGAAACCATTACGAAGATGTGTTCCCCTACAGACAAAACTGAATTGATGGAATTCTTAGGTATGATTGAATATTACGCTAAGTTTGTGATGGGTTTTGCAGTAGCAACAGTAAATATGAGGCAGTTATTGCGTAAAGGGGAAGAGTTTGTATGGTCTGATCGGTGTGAAGACGAGTTTGTGGCTATTAAGAAGAAGCTTAGTCAAGCTCCTTCGTTGAAAAGTTTTAATCCCGCGAGTAAATCAATTCTAGTGACTGATGCGAGTGAGAAAGGGCTTGGGGCAGTTTTGAAGCAGTGTGGCCCTAATGGTATGCGAACCATCATGCTTTTGTCTAGAAGTCTCAGGGATCCAGAAACACGGTATTCAGTTGTAGAAAGGGAAGCGTTAGCAGTATTTTGGGCTATAAAAAAATTAAAGAAATTCTTGTGCGGTTTGGATTTTGAGGTTCACACGGATCATAAACCTCTGATTGAAATATTTAGCAAGAAAGGTTTAGATCTTGTTTCTGGAAGAATAACCAAATGGATAATTGGATTACAGGAATATAGTTTTGGGATAAAATATATTCCTGAGTTAGAAAATGGAGTTGCAGATGTTCTTTCACGCCTGGTTCCTGATTGTTGTGTGCAGGATGACAGTGTGGAAGATGATGAGGATGATGAAATGGTTTGTTTAGTAGATCATGACATCATTTCCGAGGAAAGATGGCTGAAGGAACTAGAGAGTGATGTGACTTTGGCTGAAGTGAAATCCTTGTTAAAAAAGGGGTGGAGTTCTAGTAAAGATGGGTCAGAAGGTACAAAATGTTTTGGGGCGATACGAAATGAGTTGTCTGTTGATAGTGACTTGTTGTTTCGAGGGACTAGATTGATTCCTCCCACCAGCCTTAGAAAGGAGTTAATTGATTTGGTGCATGTGGCTCACTCAGATTTGTCCAAGAGTAAAGAAAGACTTTGCATGTCTTATTGGTGGCCTGGAATGGACAGAATGATTGAGCTAATAATAAGAGACTGTGTTTCTTGTGCCATCAGTGATAAGAATAAGATTACTCATGTGCAACCTATGGTTTTGAGAAAACGTCCAAATGCTCCGTGGGAAGAGATTGCTTTGGATACTGTTGGTCCTATTCAAGGAAAAGAATCACAAATGTACATACTGGTGGTCATAGACATGTTCTCAAGGTGGCCCGAGGATTTCTTTTTATCAACGATTAATACTGGTAAGGTGATTGAGTGTTTGAAGAGTTTGTTTGCAAGAGAGGGGCTGCCAATGTCAATTTTATCTAATAATGGTGTTCAACTGGTTTCCAAGGAAATGGAGCGATTTTTGTCTACTAGAGGAATTATTCACAAGACCTCTGCTCTTTATCATCCGGAGGCCAATGGGATGGTGGAGAGATTCAACAAAGTTATTAAAGAGACCATTGCATTGGCTAAAGGAGTGGGAACAGATTGGAGGAAAGAGGTTATTGGGAAGATTGAAGAGTATAGATTAACTCCACATGCAACAACTGGAACGACTCCGATCTTGTTGTTTCGTGGTAGAGTGCCCAATACTAGTGTTGATCCATATTGGGTTAATAAGTATGAATTATCAAAAGGAAAGGAGAGAGTGTGTGATGGGGAACAGATGCTAAGAGTGGAGGAAGAAAAGGCAAAATTGAGAAAAGCATACTTTGATGTTAAACATGCTGTAAATAAAATTAAAGTAAATGTAGGTGATTGGGTCAGGATCAAAAGTCCTGGTTTGTTGGGAAGTTCTTCATTCAAATTCATGAAACCCATTAAGGTAATCAAAATGTTCAATAATGCAATTCAAACGCAGGACCATCGTATTTGGAATTTGAATAGAGCAATTGTGTGTAGTGGTGCGCTGAGACACAAGGCAAGGAGATGGTTTCTGCTAAAGAGAATTCTTCTTCTCATCAAACTAAGGGCGATGAGGAAAAGGATTTGAACTGTCCCAGGTCATCTTCCAGAGTGGTTAAAAGACCAAGTTATCTTGCTGATTTTGTTGATGTTATTGTTTGATTTTACTTGTACAAATATGTTTTCTTTTGAGGAAGGGAGATGTGTGGTATTCCACACTGGAGCATGTTGCTAGGTGCTGGATGCAGAGTCTGTGTCATGTTAGAATCCCATCTATGTCATGGATCGTTGTATATGCAGTAGTTCTGTAAATGTTCAGTTACAGATATGGCTGCTGGTTGATGGATGGGATCCTTTCTGTGGAATAAACATCTTATATCTACATGCCTGAGTCCTGGATTTATTAAGAAGGATTTTACAGTTTAACTTTCTCTTTCACTTGTTCATCGTTTTCCACCTGAGTCTGGTGCAGTGTTGGATGTCGCTGGGAGTGAACTTTATGTCCGTGTGTAGAGCTGCCCCTTGCAGCGGTCTACTTCATATATTTAGAGTATAAATGTCAGGGCGTGAGTCTGTGCATTGTGACGCATGCTGCGCCATACCCAAAGATTCTCGGGCATTCAGGGTCTCCCGTTACAGCGTAAGCGAAATGCTGCTCCGCAGCCTGCGACTGCACTGTAGGCCTGGGCGTAAATTTCATTCCGCTCGCAGAATTTGCGATATTTTGACATTTCCGAGTTCCGCGGAGAACGTGGAAATGTCGAAACTTCTGCAATCCGCCGTGAAACGGAAGTATTTTCTTGTTTGCGCTTTACAAATGCGTTCTCGCGCGAGTGTTAACGACTTACCGGGTCATTGCGTCCGCCGACGAGTTTTCCTATCCGTTCGCGTGCACCACGAAATGTTGGATTGTTGGGAGCCGGTCGCGCTATCCCGTGAGAGTTTGTGATCGCGAACACGTCATTCGACCCGGAACAGGAAATAAGCATCGCCAGCAAGATGGACGCGTGTGTGTGCCCTTCCACTGTGTTTGTCTGTTGTGGACGTACAATGTGCGTGTGTCTGCACCTCTTTGCATGTCTGCTTGGTCTGAGTGTGTGCATGTCTGTCTTCTGCGCGTGAGGCATGTACGCATCACACTTTGCCAGTACATCATGTTTTGAATGCACCATATGGGGAAATGTCATACGCCAGAGCTTGCTTCGTGTCTGGAAGCCAATAAATGTGATGACATCACTGACTCCTGTGTTCATAATACCCCAACAGCTGCCTATTGGTCCGAGAGCACACTGCAAATAATTGTGCATCAGCCACGAACTTTGGCGCACAGATACACGCAACAACAAGACAGAAAAGCTCCCATTCTCTTGTCCTTTAGTTGGTTGTAATGGGCGTGAACCTTCATGGGCCACGCCTTTGGAGCTCACTTCCGGTTGCAAGTCCTCTGTCCCACCATCCCTCTCTCATTTCTCTTTCTACCCTTTACCCTGTGCATCTGACACAACATATCTGGTGTTTTTCCCCTTTCTGTGCTTCCCACCTCCTCTGCGCTTTCATTTTCTCTCATCTGCTTCAATTCGTGGTGCCTGCTTCCCCACGTAATTTGTTTTTGTGTTTACTCGCTATGTATGATCTATGGACGCTGGCCGTGTCCATTAAAAATCCCTCTAATGCCCCTGGGCCATGTTTTCACCATATAAAACTGCAGGAATATGTTAGAAGGTGGCCTGGTATATGCTGTCCACTAGTTCTAGTGGGCACCCTGTACCAGCCCAAACAACCCTTATTGATGATAGGTTAAAGACAACCAGGCGCGGTTCTAGAGGGTGGGCCAGGTGGGCCAGGCCCACCCAAGAAAGATCCTGGCCCACCCAAGGCCATTCAGAAAATGAAAAGCAGGTGCACGTACCTGAGCTGACTTCACTTCTGGTGCACAACTCGAAAGACTGTTGCAGCTTAGGTGAGTGCGACTGAGCAAGAGACAGAATGTGGGCCAGCCGAGGAGGAGACACACATGTGGGGCATCTCCACCAGGTCCAAGCCTCAGGGGGTAGCTGCTTGTGGGCAGTACACCTATCAATCCGGGAGGGGCATGGGTCACAACGGTTGGCTATAAAAGCTGCGGGTACCTAGTGTCATCCTTCTGTGTTAAAAATGATGCATTGACATACCAGCTACAGGATTAGTTTTGAATTCTTGTGAAATTCCATCCACTTATGGAATGGTGAGGGTGCTGTGCACGACTCTACAGTATGGAACTTTGTTAGAAAACACCAGGAACTGAAATATCTTTACATTTTAAGAAATACGACAAGAAACAGGTAAAATACAATTTTGCAGTAAAAAACTCATTTACTTTATATATTGGAGCAAAAGGAGAAGTGAAAGCAGAGGCGAGATAAGCAACAGAGGGAAAGAAAAAAGAAAAGTGAGAGACTGAGAGTAGAGCCAAGCAGATAGGAAAGAGGGAGAAAGAATTGAGGGAGAGAAGAAAGGAAAAGAGGATAGGAAGGAAAGGATAGGGTAGGATAGGATGTGTGTTTATAGAGCGCTCGTACGCTGTGGCGTCTTGGCGCTAAGGTGAGTACCTGTGTTAATGCCCATAGCAGTCGCCTATGTTGTAGCAAACTCTCCTGCAAACTAGTCTGTTAGGTTGGAGACGCGTGGCTGTAGGCAGTGAGTTCCATAACTTTGCTGCACAATGGGAGAAAGCTCTACCACCCCATCTTGCCTTCCTAATCCTGTCCAGATGGAGAAGACCCAAAGTACTAGACCTTAGTGATCAAGCGGGGATATAAGGTCTAAACAATATGTGCATGGCCTTAGCGCCTCCTCCATAAAAAGCTTTATGGACCAAACATAAGGCCTTAAATTCAACTCGACGCTGAATTGGAAGCCAATGCAAGGTTCGAATACCAGCAGAGGTAGATTTTCCCCTGGGTATATCTAGGAGTAATCTGGCAGCAGCGTTTTGTAGTGATTGAAGCCTGCTCCTTTGGGACTTATTTATTCCCAGTAGTAGGCCATTACAGTAGTCTAACTTGGAAAGCAAAAGGGCTACTACCACTGACTTCTGTAGTTCCTTCCTAATGAAGGGAAAAATCTTCTTCAAAGTTTTAATTAAAAAGAAACAAGAAGAGGTGAGACTATTAACTTGGGCAGAAAAAGTTAATTTGCAGTCAAAGATGACTCCCAGATTTCTGATCTTAGGTGCAGGGGTGGGACAGGTCGAGTCCAGGTTTCACTAGAGAATTCATTTGCCAGTTTTGAGGAGAATAAGATTCGGTAGTAGCGGTGGTAAGCGGTGTCGATTGACACCAGTGTACTACCCAATGATATAATAATTTCTTTTGATAAGGATATTTATTTCATGCAAGTCAGTGACAAAAACCTTGATTGTTCGCTCAATTATAATGAAAACAGAGAGCAAGTATTTACAGAAAATAGATTGAAATACAGTGGCAGAGTTTATACGGACAAAAGTATTCAGTCATATCAGGGGTGAATATCAGTAGAGAGAATACAGAATAAAACAGAAGAAGAGGTGAAGTAGAAAACTGGTTCATAGTTTTGTCTCCTTATACAGGTGCTGAGATACAACATCCCATAACAACTCCGTAGGAGAGAAGCAATAGCCTAGGGTTAACAGGGTAATTGATGTATATGCATATATAATATAAACTATTTAACCATGTAGTATTGCATGTTTATTGGCTTATTTCGTCCTATGCAGGCACAGCATACAAGGCAACTCAAGCTCAAGCTCGGCTGACCCAGTAGTGTGATTGACTACCAACCAATATGCGAGGCTGTCTCTCTTTTTCTTCCACTTCCCCCCGCCATTGCTCAAGTTCTTCTGCAGAGGCAGATCGCTGCATATCGAGCACTTCCTGCCTGGCATCATGCCATCGTTCAGCCTGTGATTTCACCACGTACATAGATGCATTGTGGTTTTGCGAGCTACGTGATCTGCGAAAGCATTGCCCTGCCCTATTTTATCTGTCACTTTCTTGTGTGCGCTACACTTAACAATCGCTATTTTCTTAGGGTATGCCAAGGCAGTCAGGAGATTGTGCACTAATTCTCCATGCACTATTTGTGTTCCATGTGATTTAAGAAAGCCTCTTTCCTTCCAGAGTAACCCAAAATCGTGAGCTACCCCAAAGGCAGAGCGGCTGTCGGTGTAGATGTTAACAGACAAGTCAGTGCTAAGCTCACATGCTCGTGTTAACGCTTTTAACTCAGCTGCATGGGCGGACTTTTGTGGAATGCGAGCTGTCTCAACTATCTTCTGAAGTGTTGTAATTGCATATGCAGCTGATGTCGGGCCATCTGGAAGCTTCAAACAGGACCCATCAACCCACAATTCCCCATCAGCACTCGAAAGGGGCGTATCTAGCAGGTCAACGCGACCCTTTGTCTGTTCTTCAGTAAGGAATATACAATCATGAGACTCTTGTGACTGAGATTGAGTAGCTGGATACGGCAACAGAATAGCCGGATAGAGGGTTGAACATCTTTTCAAGGTGATATGAGGAGCCAAAAATGTCAATTCATACCCTGTCAAACGAGCACTAGTTAGATGCTGCGTTTTGGTTTGGTTCAAAAGGGCATCAACTGCATCAATCTATGTGACAAGACTATCCCCTCACTCTGACGTGTGGACACAGCTGCCGCTGCCACAGAAGGAAAACACCCAGGAAACGCATGAGCGACTGGATCGAGGATAGCTGAAAAATAGGCACAAGGACGCTGTTTATCACCGTGTGTCTGCCCTAAAACTGAGAGAGCACAACCATCCCTTTCGTGTACATAGAGTGTGAAGACATTAGTGTAGTCTGGAGCGCCTAATACTGGTGCAGAACATAGAGCTTGACGCAACTGTTGGAAAGCATTTTGACATTCAGTAGTCCATGGGAGGGGCATTGGGGTGTCTTTGGTCAAAAGGACCAACAAGGGTTTAACAATATGCGAAAAGCTAGGGATCCACTACCTACAGAAAGAAGTAAGACCAATGAATGCACGGACATCCCTCTGAGTGCAGGGCACAGGCGTGTCTAAAATAGCTTGAATGCGGTCTGATGTAAGTGCACATCACTCCTTAGACAGGAGGTGACCTAAGTAGGTAACCTGCTGTCTACAATATTGCAATTTCTTCCTGGAAACCTTGTGATGATGTGATGCAAGAAAGGAAAGCAATGACAGTCTTCCTTCTTCACACTGCTCAGGGGTATCAGCTGCCAACAAGATGTCGTCAGAATATTGTATGAGAGCCACCCTTGGTGACACAGGGAAAGAATCAAGTTGTCTTTTCAACGCTTGACTGTAAATGCTAGGACCTATCGGCTGTCAGGATGAATAGGGATCGAGAACAAATCATTCTTCCAATAGATCACAGTAAATGTAGTTGTGGTTGGAGGAACCATGGTAAAGAGTGTCGTGATGTCAGAGACTACTGGGTATTGGGGCACTACGATCTTTTTAACCTCTCGCAAATCAATGATAAACTTGTTTATTTTAGTATCTTTCTTCAAAATGGGAAGGATAGGACTATTACAAATGTTGTAAGGGACTTCTTCCACTACTCCTACTACAATCAGATCTTGAACAAGACATACTGGCACCTCTTCACCTTCTCGAGATATTTTATATTGAGGCAGTCGGGGCAAAGGAGCGCCCTTCTTCATTTGAATTTGAACTGGTGGAATAACCCTTTGCCCTACGTTGGGCACCAATTTGTAGAAGTGGGCCTCACCGGCATTATCGTCGTTTTCAATGGCGATCTGCTGGAAAGTGCTGCTGCCGTGAAGAGGAAGAGTGTCCGGTGCGATCCAAGCCTGGAAGAGGAAGACCTGAAAGCAGAGGGGACAGAGTCTGGGTCACTAGCCAGTGACCAGGGGCACGATAGTCAACATCTGAATGTCGGGTGCTTCAGGTGAGTTGACGGGTGCCTTGACTCTTCAGCCACGAGGTCCATGAGGCGTCAACGATGTCCAGGCGCTGGATGCGAGCTGTCCCACAAAGTCTGTCGAGTGCTGCGGTGTTGGCGACCAGATTGGACCCAACAAGCCTTGGCAACGGCAAGTCATGTGGAAACAAAGAAAAGGCTGCGGTGTAGACCAGCGAGGTCCGAGGGACTCGCCCAGCGAGAGTGAGTCAGGGCACCTCTAGATCAACCAGAAATGCCCAAGGAAAGGAAGAGTTGCGTTCGTGGGTACCCACTAGCCAACGGACTAGAGATCGCGAAGGAGCCTCAAGCGGTCACACTTAGAGCTGGCCCATGGAACACTCGTGGCGTGTAGGCCAGTGATATTCGCTGCAGTTGGTACTCGGGGTTAGGGCTACTTGGAACCCAAAGCACAGCTTCGAGAGATGTCAGGAAGTTGATGCACTTGCAAATGTGCTCGGTGGCCAGGGGTCACGGTTCCACGTCACCCACGGGCATACCGGTGGGTACATGTCTCTCCCTCTAGAAGGTGGAATACTACCCCCACCGCCAGGACTGGTGGGGGGGTAGTATTCCAAGGTGTTTGACACCAAACACAACATGTTTCTGTGCAGCCATTCCAAAGTTAGCATTTACCGCAAGGTTATAATGCACTTAAGAGTATATGGTCAGGCTGCACCACAAACAGCATGGGAGAATAGACTCCGAATGCTGCAGAGGGGCTCTGCTCATGCAGGAGCACCTTCTCACATGAAAACAAAGCACTCTGCCTTCAGGATTGATAAGGCCTGCCATAGCAGTGACTTATAGGTTTATATGTGTGTGTATGGTTAGTGACACAGGTAACCTATATCACAGTAAGGGGTGCAAGCAAACCCTTACCCAGGCTGCAGTAACAGACCTGTGGTGTCATTTTGGAAGGCTGTCCAGGGGTGGCATAAGACATGCTTCAGCCCCTGGTATGCCTCTGGGGTACCTATGCCCTGGGTACATAGTATACCATATACTAGGGACGTATAATGGCACTCCAGAATCCAATCTGTAATGTACCTAATGGACATGGAAACCATTTTACAGAGAAAGCAAATAGACTCTGGCCCTGAATAGCAGGATCCCAGTCCAACTAAGTCATAAACCAGCAAAACACCAGGAAAAAAGTGGGGGCAACAATATAGTCAGATTCCACCTTCCTACAGAATACATACATATAAATAAATGTGACACGTCGCCAGCCTGGGTGTTGTTTGAAAAGACCTGCCGCCCTCTCATCCTTCAGGAGCTGATTAATAGGCCTGGACTGGGCTTTTTCATTCTTCCAATCGTGACTTATCAATTTGAGATGATGACGAATCGATTTCCCGGACAAGGGAAGGATCTGTTAGATGTGGAGCGCATGGGCTGTTCGCCTGCTACAGACTCGGGGGCCGTGAACAGTCCACATGCACACCACAAAGGGCTCATTGGGACCCCGAGCCGCGGCTATTAATGCCGTCTTAGGAGCCACGGGGGAGGCGACGGGCATCATGTTTCGTCTGACACAGACACGGGCTGAGGGGGAGCAACAGAAGAGGGTCCCTGATGGCTTTACCCCTCTTCGCTGAGTGGGGTCGTCTGATGCAACTCGTCTACCAAGCATTTGCAATGCAAGAGGACTCGCATTTAGCGAGACCTATTGCATATTGCATCACGAACAACAGGAGTGCCGAGGGGGTCAGGGGGACACAAAGGAGTGCTCACAGTCCACCGACGGTGTAACACTTCAAGTAAAGGGGCAAGTCGCCATGGGCGGTGACAAATGACTTCATTTAAATCAGGGAAGGGGGGAGTTAGAAGGAGCTGTGGTCCATTCAGCTTCCTGTTAGTCAGTCAAAATCAAAAAGAATGGATCACTTGTACCTGCAACCAGGGTCCGATGCGTTCTATCCGTCAGTACTTGTAGGAATACTTAAAAAACCCTCATTCACGTAGGCAGGTCGTATGGCGGTTTATCTTGATTCTCTGCCTTTTTTAAATACGTGATAGCATCATCATCGGGTCTCTTTCTGTATGCTCCCTCCACCTGGAGGGAACCACTGATTTTTACCGTAGCGATCAGAAATTGATAGCAAGTGATGGGTGCTCAGGGTGAGGTGTGGTTTAAAAAGTGATCCTCATTGTTCGAAGGTGGTTCTGACACAATGGGCCGCCCGGATGTTTCGCTTTTCGAGCACCTAATTGTTGAGCTTTTACTGTGGGGGAGCCTCATAAGTTGGGACTCACCCACAGAGAACTCCGGATGTAAGAGAATGCATGGGGATTTTACTGGTGTCTCCCTGGCTTGACCAGGCCACTGCGCAGCAGCTGGAGTAAGGGACACCGGGCTGGTTACATGCAGACATATGTGTACCTGCGTGTGCACACGTGTAGGGGCTGCGCAGGGGAGATTCCTAGCGTGCGCAGCCAAGGAGCAGGTGGAGATAGACTGGTGTGGCAGGACTTATGCAGAATAGGGTGGTGACATGGAATAGGCTTTATACACTGGATAGAAACATGCCAGGGAAAGTCAGTGTGTTTTACTGTGTTTTTCACTTCATTATTCCCCTATGGGGAGGTGGAACCCGTGGGCTAGGGTAACTTCCATAAGGACTACAGATTCCAGACACGCACTAAAGTCCACTGTAGCGGATGTGAAAAGAAGTATTCTGCAAAGTCCAAAGTCATATTTGTACTGCTTTTGGGTCATACAGAACTGTCATATTTCTCTGAGTCAGCCATGACCAGACCCAGGCTGAGGGCTGACCTCAGCTGGATGGATTGATAACCTTTCTTCCACAAGCTAAGGCCTCCTCTCCATGAAGAAAAGATGGGTGGGGCTACTGGCTCATCCGTTAGCAGCTGGGTGGCTGGACTTTTGTCTGTCTTTAACTTCCTCAAGTTACATAAGGCCTTCAACTCTGTAAAGGGGAGATCCTCATAGTTGGAGGGGAGAAGCCCATGGGCTTCTGGCAGGAACTCAATGGTTCCTGGTATAAAAGACATTACTAGTGTGGTGTGGTGTATGCACTACCTACACTAGTGTGGCCTACTAAAACTCTCTTGAGTTGTAGAAAGGGTGTGCTAAGCCCTTAACACACAACTCTAAGTTCAGTAGAACTTACTGTATGTTAAGCTTGTATTATATGTACCTAAGGTACCTTTAGTGGTTTTCAGTTGATCAATTCAATTGAGATTATCTGGTAAAACAATAGCAAGCTGGAATACCACCGCTGCACACCAATGTGAGAAGGTGGCCTGATATATGCTGTCCACTAGTTCTAGTGGGCACCCTGTACCAGTCCAAACAACCCCTTATGGTGAATAGGTTAAAGACTACCTTTATTGAAAGCTATCCTAGTGGTAGCTATGGAGAGCAGCCTTCAGGCTAAGTCTTGAAGGAATGTAAAGCAGCTTGATTTATCAGTCTATAATCTCGTGAATGACCAATTGAAAGAGATCCACACCAGGTATATATATAAAATATAGGTATTTATTTCTAAACACACCCCCCTAGTCTCTTTATGAGGCTAGAGTTCGAAGTACATAAGTTTCAAGTCAGTTATCTACAGTAAAAGCACAAATACACCTCTGAGCCCTAGGGGCGTACCAGACCATATACCAATAAAGTGGTATAATAACCACGACTGAGCTAGACAAAAGGTCTAGAGCCTGTAGAATCGCTAGGACCCCAAGGAACCACCCAAGGTAGTGGCACAGGGGACCCACGGGGGACGAGTGCAGTGTTAGAACACGGGCGCGAATCACCACTTACTTCTATGGAGAAAGTCGCGGTTGGATATTAAGAGTTTAAGGACACTTAGAGGATGACTACAAGCAAACCCTTTTGGACTTAGAGGTGTCTAGGGCCCACACCCACGGGAGTACCAGAGCACTCGTGTTACCTCACCCAGTGAAGCCGGGTGCATAGGTGTCTTTTGG
The DNA here is from genome assembly GCF_964204655.1 of Triturus cristatus. Classification (NCBI taxonomy): domain Eukaryota; kingdom Metazoa; phylum Chordata; class Amphibia; order Caudata; family Salamandridae; genus Triturus; species Triturus cristatus. The sequence goes on from NC_140590.1 coordinate 1,874,928,420, forward strand.
TGTCGGGTCGCGGCGTCGTTTTCAATGGGAGCTGGCGCAGAAGTGCTGCTGCCGTGAAGAGGAGAAGTGTCCGAAGAGATCCAAGCCTGGATCGAGGATGGAAGGAACCTGAAAGCAGAGGGGACAGAGTCTGGGTCACTAGCCTGTGACCAGGGGCACGATAGTCGACTACCCACCGATGTCGGGTGCTTCCGGTGAGTTGACGGGTGTCTTGACTCTTCAGCCACGAGGTCCAGGAGGCGTCGACGACAACCAGGAGCTGGAATCGAGCTGTCTCACAATGTCTGTCGAGTGCTGCGGTGTCGGCGACCGGATTGGCCCCAACAAGCCTTGGCAACGGCAAGTCACTTGGAATCAGAGTTTTGATGACAGTGCAGACCAGCCAGGTCTGGGGAACTCACCCAGCAAGGGTAAGTCAGGGCACGTCTGGAGCAACCAGGGAAGCCCAAGAAGAAAAGGAGCTGCTTTCATGGGGACACACAAGCCAACGGACTAGGGATCGCGAAGGGGCCTCAAGCGGTCGCACTGGAACCTGGCCCACGGGTCACTCGTGGAGCGGATGCCAGAGATCTTCGGTGCTCAAGGCTAGGGCTACTCGGAGCCCAAAGCACAACTTTGAGGAAGACCAGGAAGGTGATGTACCAGCGAAAGTATGCAGTGTCCAGGGGTCACGGTTCCACGTCACCCACGATAGCCACGGGCCTCAGCTTTGCTGTGGACTCAGGGTAGCCTCGGGGAAGTCTGGAAATCCACCTCTGGTGATGCAAAGACTTCGGCGTCCAGCGGGAGCTTCACCGATGCTGACCGGACAGTTGCTTCTTTGGTGCCTGCCAAGCAGGGGAGTCACTCCTTGACCCCAAGGGAGATTTCTTCAGTCTTCTAGTCGAAATAGAAAGTTGAAGGTTCATGATATATGTTGCAGAGTTTCGTCCAGGATGATCTAAAGTCCTAAGGACAGGGTCCCTATACTTATACTAAGATAGGGGTTTGAGCATACTCTGGGGACACACCTATGGGAGGATTTGGAAAGAGGGGTGGTTACACCCATTTCCTTTGTCCAGTTTCACACCAGAGCAGGGGCTGGTAGCCCCTGCAACCGGTTTGAACTGGACAATGTACAGGGACACCAAATGTGCCCCCAGTGCAGTACTTCAAAGTACTAGAGAGTGCTCCCGCCCAGCCCCAATACACATCTGCCTGTCTGGGGAGGTGGTTACACCTCCCTCCGACAGTAAACCTATTGTCCAGGCCTCCCCTGCCGGAGTTTCAGTCAGCAGCAGGAGGCCAGACCAGTGTCTGTGGCAGTGACATCCATTTTGTGATGCCAGGGCTGTAGAAAGTCTTTACCGGGTTAGACCAGTGTGACCAGGCTGCACTACAAACAGCATCAGAGAAGGGTCTCCGAAGGCTGCAGAGGGGCTCAGCTCATGTCTGGGCACCCTCTCACATAAAAACCAAGCACTATGCCTTCAGGATTGTTAAGGTCTGCCATAGGAGTTACTTATAGGTTTTATATGTGTGTGCAATGGTAGTGATATAGGTAGCCTATACCACAGTAAGGGGTGCATGCACCACCTTACCCAGGCTGCAGTAGCAGACCTGTGGTGCCATTTTGGAGTGCTTCCCAGGGGTGGCATAATAGATGCTGCAGCCCCTGGTAGGCCTCTGGGGTACCTATGCCCTTGGTACATAGTATACCATATACTCGGCACTTATAAGGGCACTCCAGAACCAATCAGAGATGTACCTAATGTACATGGAAACCATTTTAGAGAGGAAGCAGCTAGGCTAGGGGCCTGGTTAGCAGGGCTCCAGCCAGACTAAAGTCGAAAAACAGTGAAACATCAGCAAAAAGTGGGGGTACCCATGTGAAGCAGATTCTACTCTCCTACAAAGAGGTGTAATTGCACCGGAAATGCTTTTACTAATGTTATTACTTTTAGAGGGACTGAAGGTCACATGTGTAATGTGAAGTACTAGTGTAAAAGTGATGTCATAAGCAAAGTGGGGTTATGTTGTCAGACATTCCTGCTAGGGTGTCTGTCTGTATATCCGTAATCCTTTGATCATCTGTGATGCCTTTACGGGCTGTAATTGCAATGCATTTTAATGATCCCCAAATGTTATCAGTACTATCATTCTAAAGTGTGCATAAACATGGATTCTTGCTGCTGCACGTAGGTGAAGACCCCAGACTGCTAGCCTTTAAGATAACGAGGTGCATACTTTATGGTCAGTAGGAGATGCTCAGTCAGGGTTATGTGTCACCAAGGCAGGTGTACCCATTTGTAATGCTTGTTGAGGTAATGGGGTGGGTCACTACTGGGATGGTGCCAGTGCGCAGGGCCCTCGCTCCAGGTGATGTTCAACTAATTGCATTGGGGGCAAGAAGATGTGCATACATGGGAGTGGTGGTACTAGACCCCACCCCCCACGGATGGGGTGGAGATGTTATGCAATGTCACAAAGTAATTCCAACAGCTTATGTATATTTGTAAATTGGCGCATAGTATTGTGTAGCGTGTGTGTTTAATAAATGTACTCTTACTTTTATAAAGCAAAGTACAGACTGGACAATCAATTATTGAGTGTTATTTTTGCGCACCTGCAAATGGCGATTCCTAGCCCACACCACCTCCCTTGAGTAAGGATCAGACTGCTCTGCAACGCTACCCTCTGAGAGTCAGGCGCTACAATTGGGTGTTTGTTTCCCAGTGAAGGACAGATGTAGTCATGTTATTTGTGCAGGCCTCACAGATGCCGCCTCGTTTTCCAACACTCGTACTACCTGCAGTAGTGATCAGAAACTGATAGCAAGTGATGGGTGCTCAGGGTGAGGTGTGGTTTAAAAAGGGATCCTCATACTGTCTTTGTCCAAAGGGCTTTCTTCAGGACCTAAAAACTAGTAAGTGGATGTGTGTCCAATTCTGAGTGATTCAGTTCAGAGTGAATACTCTGAATGCAAGGTCGGTAGTACCTCCTGCTGTCCCAAGTCGGGCTTCAACGGGACGGCTGGCAGCTTAGTACCTGCTCGTATGCAGGTTGCACGACTTGTGCTGGCGCTGCTTTCAGGGTCCCGGGTCCCTAGTACTAAGCTGCCAGCTTAGGCACGAAAAGGGGCTGAAACATGTCGACCATTGTATTGAGCAAAGACAGTGCGGTGGATTCATAATCAATCTGTCGCTGCACACATCACTTTTTTAGGTAGTCTCCCCATACACCAAACGGAATAAAAATGTTATTTGCAGGTAGTTTGAGGATCACTTTTTAAACCACACCTCACCCTGAGCACCCATCCCTTGCTATCAATTTCTGATCGCTACTGTAACAACCAGTGCTTCCCTCCAGGCGGAGGAAGCATACAGAAAGAGACCTGATGATGATGCTGTCACGTACCTAACAAAGGCGGAGAATCAAGATAAACCGCCCCACGACCTGTCTACGTGAATGAGGGTTTTTTAAGTATTCCTACGAGTACTGACGGATAGAACGCATCGGGGCCCTGGTTGCAGGTACAAGTGATCCATTCTTTTCGGTGACAAATGACGACATAGCCGTCATAAGGAGGGACTGACAAGCCTCGAAATGAATCAGAAGACAGCATTTACAGAGAACAAAGACACAAGTCAATGGGCGGAGAGTGAGCGGAGCTTCCACGGAGCTTTCACTATTTACTCAATACTGCATGCCTAGCAAAGCGACCGGCGCATGCGCGCTGCCGCTATAGGCTCGACCTAAAAAAATGGTGAACTATATCTGAGAAGGCCAATATTCACAGATAATTTCAGAGGCATTTAATGGACCCCAGCTTGCATGCCACTGCATTCATACCACCCAAACTCTAACGATTGTCATTGAATTAAGGGGCAGGGCTTTGTTCTCAGAGTACCTAAAGATGGGAGTGTGCCCTCATGTGAGTGCCAATCTTTCCACCCATCTAACATTTCTACAAATCTTTCGGCCTTGCAGGGCAAGTGGGGTGTGGATGGAATCTGTATGTGGGGAGAGGTTGGAAGTGGGTGGTGCAACTACATTTTCAGGTTTGGAAATACATAAGGCTCGTGTAAGTATTCGGATCCACTTGGATGTGATGAATACTATTCTACCTGGCAGATTAATATTGACAAGTGTATCTTCGTTTAATGAACTGCCACTTAAATAAAACAAAAATCAAACAGGGTCACTAGCAGCAAAAAAATAAAAAAATATCCATGGCGAGGAAACGGTTTAAAGGATTGTAGCAAGAATACAAGAATGCTGATAATAGGCGATCTACAAAGCTAAGTGTCATGTTAAATTAGGCTGCCACAGGGGGCCAACCTAAGAGGGTGGCCTTTTTAGTGGCGTTTGGGCACTTCCTCACCCCACCACTGTTTGCGGGACTCAGGGCGGAGTCCCCCTGCATAGGCACACTAGACGTGTCATTCCGGTGCACTGGGGAGGGTATTTAAGCCTCCTCCGTCCATCTTGGGTCCTCTTTTGCGCTAGACACGCCGTCTGGAGGGGTGACCCCAAGAGGGTTGCACGCCATCTGGACACGCAGGGGAATGGGACTTCGAGTCCACAGCAGGCCGAGCAGAGGAGCAGGGGGGTCTATCTAAGTTAGGTGAGCTAGTCCATGTTCGGAGCCACCACTTTTTAGGCAATTAGTTTGGACCCTGCATGGTGGAGCGTCGCTTAAACCAACATTTACGCTCCACCATATTAAGTTGATTCCCTCGTCTGCTCCCCCCACTTCCCGCCGTCCGGATGTGTCGTGCGAGCTCGGAGCCGCTCTCAACTTACATCTGACAGACCTCCTGAGGCGGAAGCCGGGAGTTAGAACTGCCGCTCTATTGTTGTTTTAAATATTGTGATATACTGCTTTTTATAATCTCACTTTCCCTTCCCTCACGTTCTCAGGGCACTTACCGGCCTGTAGAGACGCCGCGCAGCCGATCTGAACGCTGCCGCGGTCCAAACAGCTAAGGGAATCTTGCCACCATTGCCGGCTCGTTCGCAGAGGCCACGCCCCCCTTGAGGCCACGCCCCTTCCACCTGGACGTCAGTCACAGCCTTATAAAAATGTGCCTCCCTTGGAAGCGCAGCGGACGAGCGCAGCGGGCGCGACGATGGCGCGCCGAAGGCGTGCCTAAGGCAAGCCCGTCTGCGCCCGTCCGCGCCAAGGTAGGGCCATTGGCCCCTCATGATGCCGGTGCTGACCCTTTACATCAGGGTCTGCTTCCGTCAGGTCCTCCTTACTCCAGAGAGATGTTGATACAAATAGGGAAACAATCGGCCGACAAAGGAACGCTGTCTTTTTCACCCTCCTCCTGCCCCAGAGCTGTTCTTCGTGACGATGTTTTGCATTGTGGGCTATTAAACGTCAGGTCTCTGCCCAAACATTGCACAGAGATCCAGATTCTTGTTGACTCACATGCACTTGACATCCTCTTCATGACGGAAACCTGGACGCGTCCGGATTGTCTGGTCGATCCGGGATTCGCCTGCCCCTCTGGGTTCAAGTTTATTCACATTCCTAGGCCCACTGGCAGAGGCGGAGGCGTTGGAGTCATTTTTAGAGCCTCGTGCAGTATTAAAATCCTCACCCTTGACCCGATTCTGGGCACCGAGTTATTAGGACTCTCAATTCAGACCCATGCTGGTAGCATCGTCACAGGGATCTTGTGCTATCGTCCACCAGGGGCTTTCAGCCTTCAACAGCAACAAGCACTTATCACTACCCTAACCAATATCGCCTTACCTCACCAGAATCTGCTGATACTAGGGGACTTTAACTTATGGCTAAACGGCTGCCTTGATCCAGCTCTCAATAACTTACTTTCGACCTGTGACAGTTTCGGCCTCTCTCAGTTGATCCCCAATGCCACACATAGTGCAGGGCACAGGCTTGACCTATTATTTGCGGCACCTGACTTGGTGGTACTGGGTGAAACTCTTCCAATGGACTGGACTGACCACTCCTTGGTTAAATTTCTACTCCACAAATCAATTGCCCCATCCAAGGCCTCAGTCCCGGCCAAAGAAATTAAATGCAGAAACTGGAGGGCCCTCTCACGCGCCTGTCCGTCCGGTGAACTGTTCCATCTACAACACCTGTTTGATGTGAACAAAAGTACAGCCAACAACTACCAGTCTCTTGTCTCTAGGATCTCTAGGGTGGTCGACACCCACGCCCCCCTTAAGAACCGGACCTGTAGGGGCAAAGACTCGGCCCCCTGGTTCAATGCCGACCTAAAACTGCTAAAGCTGGAATGCAAACAAGCAGAGAGAAGGTGGAGACGTGATTACAATAATACTTGCAAAATCACATGGAAAACCAAGATCCACGCATACAAATCTCTTATCAAAAAATCCAAAGCTGATCACTACGCCTCCCTGATCTGTAACACCACCAACAATGCTAGGAGCATTTTCAGCATTCTTAATAGCATCACTAATCCGGAGTCCTGTAAAAATGTGATCATCCCGTCCCAAGATCTTTGTGACAATCTGGCCATCTTCTTCAAGGAGAAAATCAAACTTATCCTTAAGGATCTGGACACTCCTCCTAATGCTGAAAATTCCCTTTCCTCGAACATTGTCACTCTGGAGAATCCAGCACCTCCCTTAAAGGTGCCCCCTGAAGAGTTCCTCTGCAAGTTTCCACCGCTCGCACTCGAACTTTTCATTAAGATGGCTAGAGGGATCGTGTCAGGGTCTCCACTGGACCCGGTACCCCCGAAAATCTGGAAGGAATTCGAGACGGAACTTTTTCCCCCGCTCCATCTAATTTGTCAGCAATCCTTGATGACTGGCTCTGTCCCCAGCCATTGGAAACGAGCGCTAGTCTCCCCTTTACTGAAGAAACCTTCCCTGGACCCTGACTGCTCAAAAAGTTACAGGCCCATCTCATTGCTGCCGTTCCCTGCTAAAATAGTGGAACGGGTGGTCAGCAACACCCTTTCCAACTACCTGGAACGGCACGCACTTTTGGATGGAGCCCAATTCGGTTTCCGGCCTGCTCATGGCACCGAAACTGCCCTTATTATGGCCATGATCGAACTTCTAAGGCGAGCAGACAGAAGTCAGGCATCCTTTTTGATACTGCTCGATATGTCTGCCGCCTTTGACACGGTGAACCACAAGATCCTACTGAGTCGCCTTTGGGAGGCGGGAGTGAGGGATACGGCACTGCAGTGGTTCCACTCTTTTTTGCAGGACAGGCAACAAGCAGTCTCTCTTCCTCCTTTCCATTCTACCTTCTCCCCGGTAACGCACGGAGTCCCTCAGGGCTCGGCCATTAGTCCTATACTTTTTAATATTTACCTTAGACCACTTATTCGTTTGATCAATAGTTTTGGTATCCAAACCATTAACTATGCTGATGACACACAGATGATCCTCTCCTTGGAAGGTGAGGACTCTATCTCTATTGAGACCTTACACAATTGCTTGCGGGAGACATCAAGGTGGCTGAAGATGAACTCACTTCAGTTTAACGCAGGGAAAACCGAGGTACTCTTTAACAGTGGCTCGAGGATTCCCGGCCCATTCCCCAGCAATTTCTGGCCCGTGGAAACAGCTTCTAAGGTACAGCCTGCGGCCTCTGTCCGTAATCTAGGGGTCATGTTTGACCACCAGCTCAGCATGGAGACCCATGTTCAGAAAACCTCTGCCTGCTGTTTTGCCATTTTGCGCTCTTTAAGGAAAGTACTACCCCTCCTACCCATCCAGGCTCGCACTCAAGTAGTTAGATGCACTATCCTGAGCAGGTTGGACTACTGCAATGCCCTCCTGCTCGGGGCCCCGGAGTATCTACTAGATAGGCTACAAAGAGTCCAGTCTGCGGCTGCAAAACTTGCTTTGGGGCTCTCGGCAAGATCTCATGGACCTTTCGCCTTGGCAAAACTACACTGGCTTCCCCTTAGACAGAGAGTGCAATTTAAGGCCCTCTGTATTGTTTTTAGGGCTCTCCACGGGCTCGGTCCTGCCCCTCTTCAATCCAAGTTTGTGTTGTACGTACCTACCAGAAAACTCCGCTCCTCGGATGCCAAACTGGTGGTCATCCCCAGATTCAAGAAGGTACGCTCAGGAGGCAGATCCTTTGAGGTGACTGCAGCTAGACTCTGGAACTCTCTCCCCGCAGACATTAGACATACCAATGACCTTCTACTATTTAGAAAAAAGATTAAAACTTGGCTCTTCCCGGGTTAGCCCTTGTCCCCCCTGTCTACTCCATCCTCCCTCTTCAGACTCTGTCAGCGCCAGGATGCCTGCCATGGCGACAGTTCGCGCTTTACAAATTTTTGTAAAATAAAAAATAAACTTAGTTGACCGTGAGCTTGGCCCCATGCACCATTGTCCCTGTGCGGGACACCCCCCTCAACCCCGGCCATATTCGGCCAGCTGCTTCACCCGGGCACAGGGAGTTGTCACGCTTGAACTCGCTGGCAGCCCGTTGGGGGTGGGGGGGGCTTCTGGTCCAGGGTTGGGCCTGCCGTTGCCCTCAGCTGCAGGGTGGCTCACCCGGCGGCTGCATAGAACAAAACGGCCTCGGATATGAAGCTGGGGGCTGCCTTTTGGCCGAAGTGGCTGTGGGATTAGCCCGGCTTGGCACGGTAGGACATTGAACGGCCTCTCAGGTCCTAGGCCTCTGGGCGTTGCCCCGAGGGGGCCGCGTGCTCGCCTTATTTTCAGTGGCATTTCCCCCTTGCAGTGCCTGGGGCGCACAGAGCGGACCGCCAGTTGGACCAGTAGGGGCTGCAGACCTGCCTCATCTGCCAGCAGTGCGGTACCGCGCCGGGCACCGCTCGGGTCACAGGGCTTCTTGGCGCTAGAGCAGCAAGAGGGCATCCGCCTATCATCTGCGCGGGCAGAGCACTGCCAAAGGGTCTGCTAGTGCCACCCGAGGAGGGTTCCTGTGGGGGCTCCTTGCTCCGATCCCCGCAACACGTGGTATTGGGCCTGTTGCGGTGCCCTGGCTTCCTTGCTGGAGTCTTTGAGTCATTGCCGCTGGGCGATTTCTTGTGCGGGCGTGAAAGTGGTTTACTAACTTTTGTGGCCTGGATGCCGAGGTTGCAGGGTTGTGGTCACCAAGCGGCACATGACCCGGTAGTGCGGGGGTCGCCCCCCTCCACCGCACGCGACACATTTTTGAAATTTAGCCGCATGCCAGGGGCCTAGCGGCACATCACGGGTTGGGGACCCAGCAGGGGCTCCAGTTGGGCACCCGAGGGTCTGCTGGCACCCCTGCTGGTGGCCTAGTGGGTTCATTGGAACCTGTAGAACAAGGAGACAGGGTTCGGAATCCTAGCCTCCTAGTGGAGACAAAACGTGCTCTGGGGGCTGTCTCCTGGTGGGCTTACTCCTCTGCCCACATTCTCCTGAGAGCCCTTGCCATGTCGCTTGGGGATAGGCCTGTTGCGTGGCCCTCCGCGGGTGGCCTGCTGTGTTGCCCGCTCGAACGAGTGCCATGTGGGTGACCAGAGTGCACCACCGCTCAGGCCCCCTACTACACATGCTGCCTCCAGCTCCGGCCTTAGCCTCCATTAGGGATGCGTCATTGGTGCACGGGCAGATGGTGTGTGAGGCGTGCAGGTGGCTCTAGGATGCGTCCCCACACATACTGGTGTGTCAGTGTCTGAGCTAACAGCACAGCCCTCCCCATGATTGTGTCAGGGAAAACATTTTCAGGCCGAGCGGGTAGCTGCGGCCACTGCATGTTGGTCTGCGTTGTCCGACAGCGGGGGCAAGGAGAGCGGCGCATGCGGAGGGCCTGGGCCCAGACGAGGGGCGTAAGATTGGTTTGGGAGTCTTCAATATTATGGACTCAACGCTCCATGTGGTGCACTGTTGCTTGCTTGCTACCATTGGAAGTCAGCTGTCCTGGGGTTGTCCTCTACCTCCGCTCGACGCTTTGTTGTTTTGAGCCCAGGCTACCTCATTCTCTGCTGGGCCGCTCTTCCCTCTCCGGAGCACACAGGGCTTTCCATTGCCCTGTGCTGCCAGTCTCTTCGCTTTGGCGCAGACCTGCATGCTTGCTGGGGGCGAGGATTGCTTTCGCGAGGGACAGGTGTGCTGTCTCTTGCACGTCCTCTATATGTATCTGGGCCAGATTCTCACGCAGCCGGCAGCGTGTGCAGGAGGGTACGGAGTTGCTGCTTGGCGATTCAGCGCTCCGCACCATGAGCTTGGAAGGCACAGTGGGGACTTCTGTAGCTAAATAGCTTAGTTGGTTATAGTTCCTGTCTGGCAAACAGGAGATCCTGAGTTCGGATCTCAGCAGTGCCTGGTGTTTGGAGCTTAACAGTGCTTCCCGAGTCATAAACATTAGCTCCTGCCCCCCTGAGCACCTATGTAGGGGGCGCCGGCATCTCGGGGACCGCCGGGCTCGGTCAGCTGCAGCCAGACTCAGCTGTTGTCTCTGACAGGCCAGGGGCTGAAGTGTCCTGCGGGATCTGGCAGGAAGCTGTACTCCCAGCCACTCCCTTGAGGGCTGGACACACTTGCACCCCCACATGCATCCATCACGGGTGTCACGAGTGACGTGACCCCACCAACAAAAAGGCCCTAGTGCACGTGCTCATGGCCAGTTACTGCACCGGACTATCCAGAATCCGTGTCTGTTATTCCCCACCATGTGGGCCTGAGGCCCAACGTTACACTGGCGACGAGGCGGGTAGCTGACCGCGTATGCCGACTGATCTGCGTGTCATCGCCCCTCGTGGGGGAGGAAAGGAGCCCGGCAGGCGGCACCCTGGCGCGCTGCTTATGGCCACCCATGGCCGCTGGGTAGACATTGCCAGCACGACGACCGAGGCGGTGCTGAAGAGGAAGGAGCCCACACAGTGCGGAGACCGGTATCCTGAAAGAAATCCTGGCAGACGCCCGCACAGGGCCGTCGCCGCATCCCCACATGCCGGTCCTGCACCAGAAGTGCAGAGGGAAGAGACCCGGCACAACGTGACTGCCCCAGCAACTACCCGAGTCCAGGGAGGGTGCATACACTGCACCCCCCTGCAGCAATTCTGGACATGTGCCCGCCACTACGCACAGGCGGCCACCTCCGCAGCCCAACTGATCTGTAACCCACATCGGGCAGAAAGAGGTAGCTGCTTTGGCCCCCGCACCCCTCTCACCATACAGCCTGAGGCAGGATGGTTCCTGCACACCAGCAGCTGCCCAGCACGGAGCCCGCGAAATACAAGAGAGGCCGATGAAGAGGAGAGCCTGCAGGCAGAGCCACCTAGCGGCCGCATGCCCGCGTCGCTGGCGCCGCACCGAGGGTCGAAGTCTACAGTAGCACACAAAGACACACGCAAGGAATAAGCCACAGAAACATGACAGTAAAGCTACAATTACCACGCGGCAGCAAGCTTCACCGCCAACCAGCATTGACAACAGAGCCGCGGCGCACTGTAGTGTCCGTGCATGGACACGTTCTAGTGTTCTAACTCCTAGCAATACACTATACACCCACCCACCACAGACGTCACTGTGTCAGGTGACGCGGTTAATAAAAAGGCCGAGCGCACATGCTCGTGGCCATTCCCACTTCACTAATTATGTGTCCGGTGTGAGTCATTGCAGCGCAGCATGCGGGCCTAGTGCCCAACATTACACTGGCGACGAGGATGGGACCTCCACCACGCGTTTGCAGTCTCCGATCGAGGAAACGAAAAAAAACGAGGGTGAGAGGGAGAGAGAGCTGCCCGCAGTGAGGACACCCCCCCTCTGTATGAAGGCGCGACACGCCGAGAAGCCTGCAGGGCGAGGCAGTGCCCGCAGCATGTCCTGTGGTGACCGGGAGCCCGCACCTACAGAGCTGGCAGCGCCGGAGAGAGAGAGGCGATCATCGCAGCGGAGCCCACTCACAATGGTAGCGATGTCCTGCCGTCACCCACGACCTGTGCCCGTCTAGAGAGCCCGCCCCACAGCAGCCAGCAGGAGGTGAGCACCGGTGCAAGCCGTTCCGCCGGCCGCCGCCTGCAGTGAGGGAAAGAACACCCCATCCAAAGCGGGAGCCTACCCCGCGTGAGGATCATCACGACCGGAGGTCCGGGGGAGCCAACCCCGCCCCATTGCCAGGACGAGCAGCGGAAGCGAATCCCACCCGCTTGGTGGCGAAGCCCTGCCGGGTATGACCAGCCCGTAATGGAAGGCGGCCCGATGAGGCGGCCGTAAGCTTCGGAGGCAGAGCCCACCCGCGCAGAAGGAGCAGCGTGGAAAAGGGAACCAGCGGGTGCCTACCCCGCATAGAGAAGAACATGCCGGCACCCCCCTCCCCCTCCCTGCCGCGCGAGGACTGCAAGACGCTGTCGCGGGCAGGGAGGGCGGTCGAGAAAGTAAGGAATGGCCGCCGCCGGCCATCAGTACATGCCCCCACCTCGCAGGACCCCAGCGGCGTGAAAGAAATCCAGGTAAGCGGCCAGCGCCGCCAAAATAAACTAACACTGTGTGCGCGATGGCACTGACTGAATGTGCTGGGAAACCCAGCGTGACAGAGGAGCATTTCTCCCCCAATTTGCGCACACGCGAGTGATGCCTCATCCTCCGTGCTGCTCACTGACAATGCCTGTGCCCTCCTGCCTCAAAAAAAAAAAAAAAGAAATGTAAAGAGACTTACCTGCTGTTTGGCGGTGTTCTGCTCCCGGTGTTCTGCTGTGGCTCCAGCTCTCCTACACGGCCCGGGTGAAACCTGGAAGAAAAAAAAAGTGAAAGAGAACACGGCAGAAAGTTTAGCAGCAAAGAAGGTTTCTGCTGAATGGAGGGTAAAGCAACACTGCCATCTAGTGACCGGTTCCAGCAACTGCACTGGAAGAAATGTGTACAGCATGTTCAAAGTCTGCAAACAAGGGGAAGCCATGGAGGCAGACGACAGTGTGCCAGAGGGATGCAGCGCCATAACACAGCAAGACAAGGAGGAAGTAAAAAGGGTCAAGCCACATCCCCCCCCCCGCGAGGATTGCGCTGTCGCCGCATCAAGTGGAGTGAACCCTCGAGAGAGCTAAAGGACTCAGCGCAGATGTACCCCCGACGCGGAAGGTACACAGCAGCGCCTACAGGAGAGGAACTACACTGAAGAAGATGTGCGCAGCAAGTATCCAACGACACTGAAGGGTAAGGATGCAGAGGACACACCCAGTGGCGCCAAGAAGCCACCACAACCAGAGATCACACGGCGCAAGGAGCAACGCTACACTGAAGATGTACCACAACGGTACGAAGAGAAGCACGCACTAGCGCCCGACAAATCAGAAGACACAGGTAGTCACACGACGTGACGCACCTCGTGAAGCCGACCAGCCAAATGGTTGCACCACAAAAGCCAAGCCGACCAGCCAAATGGTCGCACCACAAAAGCCAACCCACCAGGGGTTGCAAAAGGAGGTGACTGATGCAAGGGTCAGAGTGGACATCACACCAACAAGTGACCAGCCAGGTGGTCAACACACAGAAGCCAACCCACCAGGGGTTGCAAAAGGAGGTGACCGACGCACGGGTCGGTGAAACTATGGAACAATGGGTCTGACGAAAAGACCGAAGGTATCCTGCCAGTGATCGGCAGAGTGGACCGTCAAGTGGTCCAAGAAGTTCAAGACCGAAGAGGACCAAGAGCATGGCCCCACGAACTTCGACAACCAAAGTTGCCGGGGAAAGGAGAAGACGAAGAGGAGGTCACGACGCTAACTCTAGATGCTGAGGAAGATGGAGAGAGTGTCCTCGGACGAGTACAAGACCAGGGGGAACACGTGCAGAGTGCGCGCGCTGCATGGAGAAGCCTGGCCAGACCAGAGGAAAACAGAAACGGTCCAGATTACGTTGTGAAGCGAATGAAGATATCGGAGTGGCACGTTTGCCACTACAAGAAAAAGGAGAAAGAAGATATCAGAGTGGCACGTTTGCCACTACAAGCAAAAGAAGAAAGAAGATATCGGAGTGGCACGTTTGCCACTACAAGGAAAAGAAGAAAGAAGAGATTGGAGTGGCACGTTTGCCACTACAAGAAAAAGAAGAAAGAAGAGATCGGAGTGGCACAGTTGCCACTGCAAGAAGAAGGAGAAGAAGTCAGAGTGACTCGACACCCTCACGGAGAATAGATCCGAGGAAAGAGAGAGGAGTGTGGCAAGACTACTCACACCTCGAAGATAAGGAAGGCGACAAGTGCCAGAACATGGAGCGCAAGTCCTGAGAACACCCGTGGCACGGAGAGAAGACCATCTGCTTCACGATGCTTCAGCACACCTGGGATCTGCAGAGGCGAGCAGGCTGGACCATTCGGAACATCCACCTCTGGGATCACACGGACACTGGACAATGCCAGCCGTGGTGACTCAGGGGCAGAGGCCTCAGGGATGCCAGTGAGAGAGCGTCCCCGCGACGAGAGATGGTCATCAGCCGCCCTCCAGCAAAGGTCCCGGGAGGATGAAGACATCGTGCGTGAAGACAGGAGCCAACAGCTACCCTCCAGGCACGACTGCGGAACCTGAGGTGAGACTTGTCGTCTCCTCTGCACCCACACTGATCGGCGTATGAGTAACACGATACAGTACACCCAGCCCAGGACAAGTCTGATAAGGAGGGCCTCAGGGATATCCTGTGGCAGGGGAACACCCGCGAGAGGGGCATCATGGTGAGATGGGTGTCTTGCAAACAACCCGTCTTGTGCCAAGCAGAACACACGCTACCGATGAAGAAAAGGACAGGACTGAAAGATGAACCGCAAGAGCTCCAACTGCGTTTCTCGCCATGGAAGTAAAGTGAAGAAATGACTGTGAGGACAATTCGTCAACAGACAGGATCCATCGAGCACCCATGGCTGGTGCCACAGTGAACTGGTGGTCTCCGCGGCAGGAAGAACGTCGTCTGTGACTCCAAGCAGCTGAGGCGTAAGAGACTCTGCAGAAGTTTGGTCACTGTATTACATCTGTGTATATCTTTCTTTCTCCCACAGGTTGAACTTTGACTTTGGGTTTTCGTCATTAAAAATTGGGAGGGATGTAGTGTCCGTGCATGGACACGTTCTAGTGTTCTAACTCCTAGAAATACACTATACACCCACCCACCACAGACGTCACTGTGTCAGGTGACGCTGTTAATAAAAAGGCCGAGCGCACGTGCTCGTGGCCATTCCCACTACCCCTAACTATGTGTCCTGTGTCGATCATTACGCACAGCATGCGGGCCTAGTGCCCAACATTAGAGCGCACTCTGCAAATCAAGCCGTGTCCACACCTGCCAGTGAGTGAGTCTTCCCCTAGTGCTGCCGGCAGCCACCAGCTCCCAGCAAAGGCCCCGGGCCTCTCATCCGCATCCACGATACGAGATCCAGCCTGCAGCGTCAGCCCCGTGTGGCCTGCCTTCGATGGAGGAACTGCTGCACTACCCTTTACAAACACCGTCAGCACCACCTAGCGCCTGCTGATCGCTCCGCACCCATCCTCAATTCAGGTCAGCATGAGTGAGTCACAAACTTCAGCGAAGCCCACATGGATGCCCCCCCTCTACAGACTGAATGCCACAGGAAGACCCAAGCCAGTCCCGCTCTCTCACTCACCCACCATGCAGCATTCACATTCTCTGCAGACTAGAGGTAGCAACACCTAGCCACTTGGTAGCCCCTGCCACTGGGCATCCCACAAACTGCACAGAAAAACCTCAGATAGGAGAAATGACCGGCTGCAGCCTGGTTAAAGGAAAAAGGAGATCCTTCACTCGGGGGATATGCACCTGAAAACTCCAGTGAGGGAAGAAACAACGCCATCATTGACAGCGGCACCACCCCTCTGCTTAATGATGTTAGTCACACAAGCCCCGTGGCTACACTGAGCACAAAAGAGAGACTATTAGCTCTGCAGAGAGCCTGCATGAAGCCCAAAACATGTGCCACCAAGCAAAGTCCAGCCAAAACAGGGTGACCCAAGGCCCAAAGCAACGCAGCCTGAGCATGCAGCACCCAGGAAGAGGAAAGGAAGCAAAGAGCACTGCCTGCCACCTCTGCAAGCACAGGGAGAGACTGACAAACCTCGCAAAGAGCAGCAAGAACCTCTACTATATACAGGCCGCAAGCCCCCCCCCCCCCGCGGAAGCGCCTAAATGGGTAGGCGCAGAGCATGTAACTAGTAGAGGCGGACCAATGCCATGGCCAGCAAGTGTCATGCTACACACCCCCAGTGACTGTCTGATGCCACCGCCAGCAAAGACACTGCATCACACGCTCCGAGTGGTGAACCGCCACCACTACAAGCAAAGCAAAACACAAGCAGCAACGCCAACAACCGCTACTAGACGGTCGCAATGAAAAAGCCGACCTGCCAGACGGTCGCAAAGAAGAAGCACTGCTGGAGGGAGATCCCCTACATCTCCGACGCCCCAGTGAAGCCCCGCAGTGGGCCGAGTAAACACAGAGTGCCCTCCCTCGCACTGCCTCAAGACGGAGTCGGCAGGGACCCAAGACAGGCAAGAGAGGAGTCACACACTCTATGTGGCAGGCCAC
This sequence comes from Triturus cristatus, assembly GCF_964204655.1. Lineage (NCBI taxonomy): Eukaryota > Metazoa > Chordata > Amphibia > Caudata > Salamandridae > Triturus > Triturus cristatus. The sequence continues at coordinate 1,874,944,897 of NC_140590.1, forward strand.
CACAGCGACAGGTGCTCTGACAGCATGGCGACACGTGACCGGACATCACAGCGCACAGCAGACAAGGAGCCCGACATGCAAAGTGACCAGTCCGGACGAGCGCCCCAGAAGAAAGGCAGAAGTCGGCGCCACTTCAGCGCCGCCTCGAGGTCCAAGTGCAATACCCTAGAAAAAAGAAAAGAGTGACAGCCCTGTCACCCCGAAAACCGGATGAACACAGGTGGGCTGAACAGACCAACAAAGGGAGAAGACCGAGGACTCACAAAGCAAGCCAAGAGCATACCCTGACACACCAGACAGCCACCAAAGCAGACCAACGTCCCTGGATACAGCTTCACAGGAGAACTGGACATAAGCCGCAACAGGCGCAAACCGCGTCTTATCCCAACGCTTCCCCAGGTGACCGCCCATCCCGGAGTGTCGGCACTATACGTCAAACGGCATCCCTGCTCCTAACCACAGATGCCATGGGTGAAGAGGATCCACACACTCTACGTTTCCAGCTGCCACCAGAACTCAACCTCATCAAGGCGGAGGCACATGGCTGCCAAGTCCCTCCTGACATCCAACTCTCCCAGCACGTCACCACCACCTGTCATCCCGATTCACCACATGGCTGGCAACCGCCATCACGCCAGCTCTCAGCACATGCGTCAAACACCACTACCAGACTATCATGGACTGGAGTCCTATGCTGTTGCCGCGCCAGCCGACAAAAGAGACCAGAGGCTACCTGTGAACCTGGCATACCCCTGAACCGTGGCAGCGAGAGCAAGTATCGGCCAAGACACATCCACCCTCGAGGGTTGTGCATGCGACTAATTAATGGCTCCTCGTGGTCCTGCAGCTTCCTCCAGTCGGCACAGAAGCGGCTCCAGCACATCCCTCCTACAGTTCCGCAGCAATCCCTACAACAGGCCTCCCCAATGGGCGAGTGAAAAGAGACTTTGCCCCACCGACAGGTCATCAGTTGCAGCCAAGAGGTTCCACAGAGACAGTTTATCAGGTAACAGCTCCACGAACCGTCACCACGAGCTCCATCCCTGCTCATGACGCATCCCATGGAAAGAACTGTTAGAATTTACCACAGACCCTCACCGACGTCAGCAAAGTGGAAGCCTGGCAAGACTGAATGACATGTCATCACAAGTGAACTGACGGTATGCTGCGGACGTTTCCAAGCCAGCGGTCGTGTCCTGAGCCATACAGGTTAAACTACGAGTGCCTGAGAACGTCTGACGTCTTCCTGCCACCTGTCTCAGAAGACTGATGGACCCTGTGGTGTTTAGTTAATTGTTTTTTTTGTCCCCACAGGTTGGACTAACGTTTTGTTTGCTCTTCAATAAAGTTGGGGAGGAATATAGTGTCCTGCGGGACACGTTCTAGTGTCTGGCAGGAATCTATACTCCCAGCCACTCCCTTGAGGGCTGGACACACTTGCACCCCCACACGCATCCATCATGAGTGCCACAAGTGACATGGCCCCGCCAATAAAAGGGCCTGGGTGCACGTGCTAGGCCAGTTACTGCACCAGACTATCCAGTGTCCGTGTCCGTTATTCCCCACCATGTGGGCCTGAGGCCCAACTTTACAGGGGCCTATCTCCCATGAAGTCATGAAGAAGATTGTTTTAGTGCGTGTTTATACACACACCAAGTGATAGAGGCCTCCCTCGCTAAACATGGCTCTGAAAGTGCCCTTCACTGGTCCGCTGAAAAGGGTGCCCATACGAGTTGTATTATGGGTTTGCGCGATCTGAGAGTGCTTGGACATTAAAAAATGCACTTTATAAATGTATAATCAGGGTGCGCATTGGACTAACAGTACCAAAGTGTACCCTGCAGAAGGCAAAGATGCAGCAAGCAAGAGGGTTTAGCCTGCAGCTCGAGTGCTACTGGAACATTTACAAATGTTCATGTGTATCATTTAAAATATCGGGTAATATAAATCATGCTATCGATACATAACTCCAGGTTAAAAGACACTCTTGTGCAGACATCAAGAAAGATCTCTTTAAAATGTTTCTGAAGCATCGTACAATTTTAACGGTGCATGGGGAACGCCTCATTGCCACATCCTACAGCATACAGGTGCAAGTGCACATTGGTGTGATCATGTTATGCGGTATGCTCATCAGCTCTTTGAGAGACAGCTATGGAAATGACGATTGCCTGCTGCCCAAGCCATCCTTAATAGCTTTGGGGGCTTGGATGAGTCTGTATTGTCACACTTACCAAGTGTCATGGTTAGTAGTTGTGATGTGGCTAGGAGTGGCAGCATGGCAGAAGCTACGTGTGGTGTTGCCTAGAGGGGCCGCCTGTTCGAGTCCAGGCATTTAGTTGCCCGAGTCACGGTCAGGAGCCAGGAGGTTAAGTAGTTGGCAGCACGGCGGGAACAGGGGTGGTGCAAGCTGTAGTGGCCACCTGAAGCCAATCCTGGAAGAGAGTTTTCTAGAATTTAAGCACTGTACGTGGGAGACCTTCGGTTTTGGGCACAGCTGGGCTGCTGTCAGGCCTAAGATAATTGGGCGTGGCGCATGTCCTTTCCTGTTCGATCCCCAATTACGTGGCTATTCCTTGCTTGAGATGGATGATAGCTTTAGGTCCCTGATAGTCCCCACATACTGGTCCAGTGGCTACCGGGCCATCACGCCCCAGGTTGGGGGGTCAACTCTGTTAAATCCTAGAGGGGACTGGGAGGGTACGGACTGGTGCTTAGGATACCCTGACGGAGCATGGGAGATGCTGGCAGTAGGTCAGAGCATGCCACCAGTCTCCCCCACCAGTGGTATTAAAAGTATCCCCACTTTTCACCACGAGAACACCACATTAGAAGGCTTGGGATGCAATTTCACCTGTCCGCTGAGCCACAGCGGGCTGTTCCGTTGGGGCAAACTACAGCAGAGACTGGTAGGGGGGAGGCCCCCCAGCACATCCTGGCCATCCACTTTGTTGTTTTCAACAACTGCGCATGTAAGAGTCTAATTACATGTGCATAATTCATTCAAATAAACAGTATCATTTCAATTTAAGCAATCGCTGTAGTTGCAAGTTGCAAGCGTGAGATTCCCCCAAGGTCAACTGGTCACATTATCAGCAATAAAGCTGCCTGGGAAATCAGGGTGCAGTCACCACAGATCAAACTGAACAGCCAGCAGTCCGGCAGGAAAGGAGGGATGTTGAATCGATTGCCCACTTAGCAATATGACTATTGCACAGGGAGATTGAGAGTGATTCAAGGGACACAGGTGGTGTGGTGACAACGCTAGACGGTCAGCTTATGCCGGGTAGGAGGTTCCACATCACCAACCAGAAGGGTGCCGTGTGGCAAAAACCAGTAAATAGGTTTAATATATGTGTGTCTCTGGCCTTACAGCTGTGTGGAGCCAGTCTCATTTTGAGGTACGCCCAGGTGGGAATTGTGTGCTTCTTAAGGTTCTCCTGACCAATGCTGTTTGTGGTATCTCCCAGCGGATCCTCTGAAGGTGTACTGCAGCTAAACATGAAAGTGGGAATCTGGAATCCTGACACTTTTGCAGGTTTAAGCCTCCAGGGTCAGAGATGGATAGCAGGTACTGTGCATCTGTGATGCGACGGCAGTTAAGCAAGTGGGGTGCGCTGCGTAAGTTGTCACTACACGTAATGGTTAGGTGTCGCCAAGAGTGGGCACAATACATGTATTGTTTCAGTCCAGATTTGACACCATTAAGGTGTTCACCAGGGTTTAGCAATCAAAGGGGTCTGTGCCCTGTTAGAATCTGGTTTCTCTGGTTGACACAAGTAGGTACGTGTGCCTACAATGCACCCTGCCCATGGGCCTACCATAGGGGTGACTAACATGAAGTTAAGGGAAGGTTTAGGGACTGGCAAGTGTGTGCACTTGCCCAGTCAGCATGTCAGTACCAGACTGCACGCAGGTTCTGCAATGGTAGACCTAGACACATTTTACCAGGCTGCTTCTGTGGGTGGCACAACCAGTGCTGCAAGCCCACCAGCGGCATTTGTATTTACACGCCCTGGCACTCCTGGTGCACTTTACTGGGGTCGGATAGTAAACCAAATAAGTCAATCATGGAATCCAACCAACATATACATGTACAATGGGAAGAGCATATGTACTTTAGCACTGAACAGTAGTGGTAAAGTGCCCAGAGTCATAAAACAGCCAACAGGTCAGAAAAAATGCAGGAGGAAGGCAAAAAGTTTCGGGATGACCCTGCAAAAAGGGCCAAGTCCAACACATAGCCAATAGGTCTCGCTTTTGGGACCTTCTAAGTATTTAGTTATGCAGCACAATATCCTTGGTGCAACCACATCAACTGTTGCGTGGCTAAGCACTTATAAGGTCCCAAAGACGAGACCTATAGTCTATGCCAATGCTTGGTGTGGTTGTGTGTTTGGTTGTGTATGTGGTTGTGTGTGGTTATGTGTGCGTGTGTGTGTGTGTGTGTGTGTGGTGTTGTGTGTGTGTGCTGTTGTGTGTGTGTGGTTGTGTGTGTGTGTGTGTGTGTGGTTGGTTTTGTGTGTGTGGTTGGTTGTGTGTGTGTGAGGTTGTGTGTGTTGTATGTGGTTGTGTGTGTTGTGCATGTGGTTGTGTGTGTGGTTGTGTGTGTGGTTGTGGTTGTGTGTGTGTGGTTGTGTGTGTGTGGTTGTGGTTGTGTGGTTGTGGTTGTATGTGTGTGTGGTTATGGGTGTGGTTGGGTGTGGTTGTGGGTGTGGTTGTGTGTATGTGGTTGTTTGTGTGGTTGTGTGTGTGGTTGTGTGTGTGATTGTGTGTGTGTGAGGTTGTGTGTCTTTGTGTGTGGTTAGGTGTGGTTGTGTGTGGTTGTGTGTGTGGTTGTGTGTGTGGTTGTGGGTGTGGTTGTGGTTGTGTGTGTGGTTGTGTGGTTGTGTGTGGTTGTGTGTGTGTGGTTGCGGCTTTGGTTGTGAGGTTGTGGTTGTGTGTGGTTGTGTGGTTGTGCATGTGGTTGTGGTTGTGTGTGTGGTTCTGGTTGTATGTGTGGTTGTGCGTGTGGTTGTGGTTGTGTGTGTGGTTGTGGTTGTGTGTGTGTGGTTGTGTGTGTGTGGTTGTGTGTGTGTGGTTGTGTGTGTGATTGGAGATAAAGCACGTTGTAAGTCAAACGGTCGCAGCAAAGCATTAACACAACAACAAAACAAACAAGATCACTTACCGAAGACTGAGTGCTGATAATGGATACACACAGCCCATCATCTTAAGAGTTCGATTGCAGCCAATGTGCACTCAATCCTGCCCCCTCCTTGTGAGTTGCACACCATATTTCATGAATTGTAACGGCACCCACCAGCCCCTGCTCTGGCACAAAACTGGACAAAGGAAATGGGTGAAGCCACCCATCTTTCCGAACCCTCCCATAGGTGGGTCCCCAGAGTATGTCCAACCCCTTATCTTACTATAAGTATTGGAACCTAGTCCTTGAGACTTTAGATTACCCTGGAAGAAACTCTGCAACATATATCCTGGACCTTCGACTTTCTATCCCGACTAGAAGACTGAAGAATCTCCCTTGGGGTCAAGGAGTGACTCTCCTGCTTGGCAGGCACCAAAGAAGCAACTGTCAGGTCTGCATCCCTGAAGCTCCCCCTGGACTCCGAAGTCTTTGCATCACCAGGAGTGGATTTCCAGACTTCCCAGAGGCTACCCTGAGTCCACAGCAAAGCTGAGGCCTGTGGAAATCGTGGGTGACGTGGGACCGTGACCCCTGGGCGACACGTACTTTTGCCGGTACATCACCTTTCTGGTCTTCCTCGAAGTTGTGCTTTGGGCTCTGAGTAGCCCTAGCACCAACAGCACCGAAGATCTCTGGCCTCCACTCTTCGAGTGCCCCGTGGGTCAGGTTCCAGTGCCACCGCTCGAGGTGCCTTTGCGATCCCTAGTCCGTTGGTTAGTGGGTCTCCACGAAGGCAACTACTCTTCTGCTTGGGCTTTCCTGGTTGCTCCAGATGTGCCCTGACTTACACTTGCTGGGTGAGTCCCCCAGTCCTTGCTGGTCTGACCCGTCAGCAAAACTCTGATTCCAAGTGACTTGCCATTGCCAAGGCTTGTTGAGGCTAACCCGGTCGCCGACACCGCAGGACTCGACAGACTTTGTGGGACAGCTCGATTCCAGCTCCTGGTTGTCGTCGACGCCTCCTGGACCTCGTGACTGACGAGTCAAGCCATCCGACAACTCACCTGAAGCACCCGACATCTGTGGGCATTCGTCTATCGTGCCCCTGGTCACAGGCTAGTGACCCAGACTCTGTCCCCTTTGCTTTCAGGTTCCTTCCATCTCTGATCCAGGCTTGGATCTCTTCGGACACTTCTCCGCTTCACAGCAGCTGCACTTCTTCGCCAGCTCCCATTGAAAACAACGCCGCGACCCGACACCAAAAGACACCTATGCACCCGGCTTCCCTGGGTGAGGTAACACGAGTGCTCTGGTACTCCCATGGGTGCTAGCCCTAGACACCTCGAAGCCCAAAAGGGTTTGCTTGTAGTCATCCTCTAAGTGTCCTTAACCTCTTACTTTCCATCCGCGATTTTCTCCATAGAAGTCAATGGCGATTCACGCCTGTGTTCCAACACTGCACGCTTCCCCCGTGGGTCCCCTGTGTCACTACCTTGGGTGGTTCCTTGGGGTCCCAGCGATTCTACAGGCTCTAGGCCTTGTGTCTAGATCAGTCGTGGTTGTTATATAACTTTATTGGTATATGGTCTGGTACGCCCCTAGGGCACAGGCGTGTATTTGTGCTTTAACTGTAGATAACTGACTTGAAACTTATGTACTTCGAACTCTAGCCTCATAAAGAGACTAGGGGGTGTGTTTAGAAATAAATACATATATTTCATATATATACCTGGTGTGGATATCTTTCATTTAGTGACTCAAGAGATTATCGACTGGTAAAACAAGCTGCTTTACATTCCTTCAAGACTTAGCCTGAATGCTGCTCTCCACAGCTACCACTAGGATAGCTTTCAATAAAGGTTGTCTTTAACCTATCACCATAAGGGGTTGTTTGGACTAATATAAGGTGCCCACTAGAACTAGTGGACAGCATATACCAGGCCAACTTCTCACAAGGGCGTTGTCTGGACAAGAGCTAATTACAGTTTGCCGGTGCCCTGCTGTACTCGGCCATTATTATCGCCAAAATTATCGAATGCTGCTCTGGTCACAAATATATCGTATTTTCAAATGGCTAAAACAGTTATTCCACCAGCTGTGAAAATATGTAAATCCAGCCTATCACAGAGTATAAAACTGACAATAAGCCTCAGAGTTAAATTTACACTTGTTGCACAAAAGTATTCAATGTGTGCTCACAATTTTGATCAAACAATAACTCAGATGGTTAATGAGCCTGCTGCAAAGCATTGTGTCTGGCCCACAGGGGTTCTATTCTAAGCAGGACAGCTCAGTTGGGGAGTGTGTCTGCTGCGGAACACACAACACAGACATTTGAATTTATTATTTTAGCTTATGTGGGAACAGATGTACTTAGCCCTTTGGCTTTCACAAACTCCACAATTTCACACGGTTTGCGACCACACAAGGCACATCTTTCATGAACCTCATAGGAGATGGTGACGGATTTGCAAAGGGGAAAGGGTCCTCTGGCCCATCCCTACCCTTTGCTAGTCCGGGTGGGAGACATAAAGCAAGTCGGCAGGGGTCAAGAGACCCCTGCCTGCTCCTCCTGAAGTATTCCAAAAGTATCCCCAGTGCCTTTATGTAACGCTGCTGCTTACGTTTGTCGTTTGGAATCCTAACACAGGGGTGGTGCACCGATGCCACTATAGGTGTGACTGCTTCCTTCCCAACATGAATTATGCAGCTCATTCTGCGACCACCAGCAATCAATCAATCAATCAAGGCATTTGTATAGCGCGCTACTCACCTGGAGGGTCTCAAGGAGCTTGGGGAGGGGAGGGCCGCTACTGCTCGAACAGCCAGGTCTTGAGTTGCTTCCTGAAGGCGAGGTGGTCTTGGGTCAGGCGGAGGTGGGTGGGCAGGGAGTTCCACGTCTTGGCAGCCAGGTAGGAGAAGGATCTTCCTCCCGTTGTGGCTCTTCGGATGCGGGGGACGGCGGCGAGGGCGTGACTGGTCGATCGGAGCTGGCGTGTGGGAGTGTAGAAGTTGAGGCGGTCGTTGAGGTATCTTGGGCCTTGGTTGTGGAGGGCTTTGTGAGCGTGGGTGAGGAGTCGGAACGTGATTCTCTTGTTGACGGGGAGCCAGTGCAGGTTTCTTAGGTGCACAGAGATGTGGCTGTGTCGGGGGATGTCCAGGATGAGTCGAGCTGAGGTGTTTTGAATCCGCTGGAGTCTTTTCTGGAGTTTTGCAGTGGTTCCGGCGTAGAGGGAGTTGCCGTAGTCCAATCGGCTGGTGACGAGGGCCTGGGTGACCGTCTTTCTGGTTTCGGTGGGGATCCACCGGAAGATCTTCCGCAGGATGTTGAAGCATGACGAGGAGACGGCGTTGACTTGTCTGGTCATGGAGAGGGAGGAGTCCAGGATAAAGCCCAGGTTGCGTGCGTGGTCCGTTGGTTTGGGTGCGTTGCCCAGGGCAGGGGGCCACCAGGAGTCGTCCCAGGCAGAGGGCGATGATCCCAGGATGAGGACTTCCGTCTTATCTGAGTTCAGTTTCAGGCGGCTGTTCATCATCCACTCGGCTACGTCTTTCATGCCTTCGTGTAGGTTGGCCCTGGCGGTGGCAGGGTCGTTGGTGAGGGAGAGGATCAGCTGGGTGTCGTCGGCGTAGGAGATGATGTTGAGGTTGTGTTGGCGTGCGATGGCTGAGAGGGGGCTCATGTAGACGTTGAAGAGGGTGGGGCTGAGCGATGATCCCTGTGGTACGCCGCAGATGACTTCGGTGGCCTCGGATCTGAACGGGGGGAGGCAGACTCTCTGTGTCCTTCCGGCGAGGAAGGAGATGATCCACTCCAGTGCCTTCTCTTGGATTCCGACGTTGCTGAGGCGCTGCACTAGGGTGCGGTGGCAGACAGTGTCGAACGCCGCGGAGAGGTCCAGGAGGATGAGGGCCGCTGTTTCCCCGTTGTCGAGCAGGGCTCGGATGTCGTCAGTGGCTGCGAGGAGGGCGGTCTCGGTGCTGTGGTTGGCTCGGAAACCGGACTGCGAGAGGTCGAGGGAGCCATTCGTCTCGAGGAAGGCGGCCAGCTGTCTGTTGACGGTCTTCTCGATGACTTTAGCAGGAAACGGGAGGAGCGAGATGGGGCGGTAGTTTTTGAGGTCGGTGGGGTCGGCTGAAGGTTTCTTCAGGAGGGCGCTGAGTTTGGCGCGCTTCCAGCTCTCCGGGAAGGTTGCGGTGTCGAGGGAGGCGTTGAAGATGTCTCGTAGATGGGGAGCGATGACGGAGTCGGCCTTGTTGAAGACGTGGTGGGGGCAGGGGTCGGTTGGAGATCCGGAGTGGATGGAGTTCATCGTGCGTATGGTTTCTTCGGTGTTGATCAGGGTTCAGGCGCGGAGGGTGGTGGTGGGGGGCGCTGGTGCGATCGTAGGGTGCGTCGGCTGTGTGCTGAAGCTGTTGTGTATGTCTGCGATCTTGTTGTGGAAGTACGAGGCGAGGGAGTTGCAGAGGTCTTGCGATGGGGTGATGTCGTTGTTTCTGGCGCTGGGGTTGGAGAGCTCTTTGACGATGTTGAAGAGTTCCTTGCTGTTGTGGGCGTTGTTGTCCAGCCGTTCCTTGAATGCTGTTTTCTTGGTGGTGTGGATCAGTTGGTGGTGTTTTCGAGTAGCGAGCTTGAGGGTGGTCATGTTGTCTGGTGTCGGGTCTCTGCGCCAGGCTCTCTCGAGGCCTCGGCAGTTCTTCTTGGAGCTCTTGAGTTTGTCGGTAAACCAGGGTGCTTTCTTACAGCCGGTTCTGCTGGGCGGGGTCCTGAGAGGGGCGAGGTCGTCTGCGCAGTTGTTGTTGTTGATGAGTTATTTCCTCAACCTATCTATTAATGCATAAGTTGGTTCGCAAAATATGATTCCTATTTGCAAAAGGTGGGTAGCCACTTTTTAGGTCTCGCCTAGGCAGCGCGCATGCTCTGTCTCTACGAGACATCTAGTATTCTATATGGGTGGTGAAACTCCACCTATTGCAGGGTAATTTCTCGCTGCTTGCCATTTGTGGACCTTGGCATTTTCTTTGTTAGCGGGCATCTTATTGGATCTCAATCCCATATGTAACTTCCGTTTCTACCGGAAGCAGCACTGCCTAACTACAATCTCATTACGCTTACACAGCTTAATAGTGCGCATTAACATGCGTGCGCTACCTTACATTATACGCATGCACCGCTGTGGCTCTTATAACACTTGACTCCAGCTCAGATGTTCGCTTTTAAAATGACGTCCTTCAGGCAGTTCTTTACATAACATGCTCGGTATAATCGCTATTGTACGGACCTACATTATGCAGAAGGAACCCTTCGCTATTCATTAAAGCTAAAGATATGTTCAAAGTGTCTCTGGCTTTATATTAGTACAGCACGCCTCCTTTCCGACTATCTCTGCTGTTCACCAGCTGCCATGAGAACGGCACTATCCAGATTAGACTACGAACGCCTCACGTGCTCCCTTTCCCTCTGCGAGGATTAGTAGCTCGGCTCTCCGCCTCCAGCAAAGAGTGCCGTACGGTAAGTAACTGTTCCGCCGCATATTGACATGAAGAGCAGCACCTACTGTGATGGCCTGCAGCCGCTCCCGCAGCAGGTCCGACCTCCTCCATCACGGGGCTCAGCAGCAGGACCAGTATGCACCGGCGCCGCGTCTTAATGATTATTACTACCAGGAGCCGCCACGTGCATAATTTTTACATGCCCGCTGCACTTACATGCTAGCACGGCGCCCTTTCATATTTGTAACATGGGCGCCGCCGCATTCCGCAAGTATTTTTTATATGTAGAGCCGAGGTTGCATTTACAACGGCGGCCGTCTTTCAAGCTGGGAACCAGGTTTGAGTGTGGCGGGGGTTCGAACATTCTGTGATTGTAGACAAATCACATGTCCCGGTGCTGAAAAATGCTCTGTAATGCAATTGGTGCTCATGTAAAGCGGGCTGATACGTTTGGGTCAAGTTTGTGCGTCTTTTAATTTTGTTCTATTCCTCCACTTGAGAGGCTTCTTTATTTACATTAAATGATGGCCGCGCATCTTCTTGTGTGCAGCTCGCCCAAATCTTTTTTTTTATTTTGATAAAACATTCAGTAATGGCGACCGCACATCTCTTTGCAGCGGGTTGCCCAACTCGTGTTTTTTTTTTAAACTGCCGCCTGCCCAAGATCAGGAAGCAGGCATACCGAACCGGCACCTCCTCACCACTTCCCGTCAGCCAACAGCAATTCCCATTTCCGGCATGCACAGAGAACTACACTGCCATGGCACAGCCCTACCGACTAAAGCAAAACCAAAGGGGATGGACGGAGTGTTGAACATTGCAAGCACTCACCCCAGTCAACTGATCTGGGTTTAATCCGTCATCATTCTTTAGCTCACTCTGCCACCCCAGTTCAGACATGGCCATATGCAAATCAGTCTGACCCTGTGCTTCATGGGAACAGTCCAGCCCGAACTGCCAAGCTATGTCTTCCCTGGACCGGTTTCGGGTTCATAACCCTCATCAGCCAGGCTTGCTTGAATCCAGTGGCAAAGTGTGCAAGGGACCCACGTCTGGGCATACCCTGCCAACTTAGGGCGAACAAAGCGATACCAAAGGGCATGATGGACGGAGCGCTTGAGCAAATCAAACATTCACCCCCAGGCAACTGATTTGGGTTTAATCCATCACCGTTCTTTAGCCCACTCTGCCACCCCAGTTCAGACATGGCTATGTGCAAATCAGTCTGACCCTGTGCCTCATGGGAACAGTCCAGCCCGAACTGCCACTGGATTCAAGATGGCCTGGCTGATGAGGGTTATGAACCCAAAATCAGCCAGGCTAGCTTGAATCCAGTGGCAAAGTGAGCAAGGCCCTACCGACTGCCTGCCTTCCTGCCCCCGCACTGTTACCCCGCGCTGCAGCCTCAGGACAGTGGCTACATTCCCCGCATCTGCCCCACAACACGTTGGTTTCCCACAGCCGGTTGCAGTTAATCATTACAGGGACCTAAAGGCATGTGGCTTCGCAGAATAAGAACGGACGTGCTACAGGTAGGCTTTTTTTATTTATTTGTTTGCACTTTCATGTAGGGCAAACTTTACCCGCAGGTATCAGAGTGCTTTAAATCAGCATTAACTGCATTACAGTTAGACACCAGCCTGACATTAAAGAGAGTAGGCATGCACAGCGGGGAAGGGGGTGGGGGAGGGGAGCGCCGCTGTTTATAAAGTATGTGCTAAACCACACTGCATGTTTGGTGAATTACATAAAACTGTGCAGCCTAAATGTGGGATGCCGGGGTGAGCTTGTGCTTGGTTCCCTGGTTCTTAGGGTACCACTTGAAGTGCACGGGTGTAATGCAGTTAAATCCCTTCATAGAGGATTGACAAGGTCCTCAGGAATTTATTCATAAAGGGCTTCTTTTTCTGGTCCTCGCAGCTGCCCCGGCCGTGGGACTAACTCTGGTTTTTGTTCGTCCCATCTCCCATGTGACACTTTCAAACGGGATGTGAAAACCAGACCCGCGGCAGCTGTTGCCGATAAGCTCATCTCGCTCGAGCATCGGCTTGTCACTCTTGTAAAGCACATGCCATAGAGAGGGAGACGTGTGAAGTTACACTCAGTGTGTGGTTCCCAGTTTCCCTTTAAATTGTTTGTTTACTGTCTCCGGTTGAAGGACACTTCTAAAGCACGGGTCAATTAGTCACTTTCTTATTTCCATTTTTGTTCTGCACTCTTTCAAGGTGATAATGTTATTGAACTTTAAAAAGCATTTTCCATTGGAAAAGGAACAAAGTAACTAAAGAGCCTTTCGAATAGGTCTAATGCTTAACGCTGACAAATGAAAGGAGCAGCTGCACCGGGACATATAAACCCCAGCCCGTTCCTCGCTGAAACCCTCAGAATGAATGAATGAATGAAATAAAATTTATAATGCGCAGAAACTTAGCCCAAAGGGCATCAAGGCGCCTAAATAATAACAAGGATAGTCCTGCGATGCTAGTGATATGCTTTATTAAAGAACCAGGTCTTAAGGGCTCCCTTAAAAAGGGGCAAAGATGAGATAGCCTTGAGCTCAGAGGGGAGTGCGTTCCATAAACGCGGAGCACTCGATGCAAAGGCTCTTGCTCCCCATCTTGCCTTCTTGATAGCGGGGATAACAAGGAGATTGTGTTGAGCAGATCTAAGACATCTGCCAGGGACATATCTAGACAGCAGAGATCCCAATCCATCAGTCGGTCCTGCCATAAGTGCCTTGTGAACTAGACAAACAATTTTAAAAGAGATACGATGTTCAATGGGCAACCAATGAAGATTCTTCCTAGCCAGAGTGACAGAGGCTGAGATAGGAAGGTCAAGGACAAATCTTGCTGCTGCATTCTGTGTTGCTTGTAGACGCAGCAGCAATCCCTTGTTGATCTGAGTATATAATGCGTTGCAATAATCTAGGCGAGACCCGATCAGTGCAACAGCTGTTTGTTTTCTTGCTTGTGGGGATAAGTAGTGAACTATTCTACGGAGGATTTTTAAAACTCCCCAACAGGTAGATACAGTTCTATTTATCTGCAAGTTCATAGCCAGCTCAGTGTCAAATATGACCCCCAAGTTTTTTGCAGACTGAGAAGGGGTTGGGCACACCCCCAACGAAGGCGGCCACCATTCATTCGACCAGGCATCTCTATCCTTTCCAAAGATGAGGACCTCCGTCTTGTCGCCATTCAACCTCAGAGAATTAAGGGTCATCCAGTCGGCAATCGATTGCATGCAGCTCCTGAAACCTGCAGCCGAGATGCTAATAGACTGTGCCACAGACACCATAATCTGTGTATCGTCTGCGTACGATACCACCTCCATCCCCTGGGATCTTACTAGTCTCGCAAGTGGGGCCACATAGATGTTGAAAAGGGTCGGACTTAAAGCCGACCCTTGTGGCACTCCACATTGCATAGACTTTACAGGGGAGAGGTAATTATCCATTTTGACCCTCTGCTCTCTTTGGTCTAGGAAGGAGGATAACAGGTTAAGAGCGGACCCCTCTACACCCATCTCCCTAAGTCGAGATGTTAAGACCGCGGGAGAGAGGGTGTCGAATGCAGCGGTCAGATCCAGTAGAACCAGTATTGTGGTCAGGCCTTTATCTACATTCATCCTGATGTTATTGGACACGACAGTGAGTGCAGATTCCGTGCTATGTAGTTTTCTAAACCCATGTTGAGTTTGGTCCAGAAAACCAGAAGACTCCAAAAATGTCGACAGACACTGATTTAAATGCATCTCGAGCATTTTAGCTGGAGCCGGCAGTAGAGAAATAGGTCTAAAATTTTTTAATACTGCCGGATCCAGAGATGGTTTCTTCAATAGCGGCCTTACAATGGCTCTCTTCCAGGCCGAGGGGAATACACCATGTTGTAAGGCATTATTCATAGCATCCAAGATGTGTGGTAAGAGGGTGTCCCTACACTCTTTCAGAGTTTTTAGGGGGCAGGGATCCAGAGGAGAGGAAGATTTCGTCCGATCCAGCAGGAGGTTAAGATTTTCGAGAGTAATGAGGGGAAATTTAGTAAAAATCTTATCAGGGTCCTTTGGCCAGGTTTCTAACATTGCCAGATTAGTGATAGTTTGTGTTTCCAGAAGATTCTTCTGTATTTCCAATTGCATGGAAATATCCACAATTTTAGTGTGGAAAAAACTAGCAATGTTATCACAGAGCTCCTGCGAGCTTTTAATCGGATCGGGAATCTGTAGGGAACATAGGGAGTCTACCGTTTCTCAGAGGAAACAAGTTCGCTCACACCGTAAAATGTGTGGTTTATCACGTTTTAAAACAACAGCAATCTGCAGAAAAGTACACTTGAGACCAGTTGTAGTGCGCCAGCCAGAGCTTAATTTGTGCCGGTTTGGTTTCCGGTGCTCAGCACCCCCCTTAGTTCTGATAATAGCTGCCTGCTACATGATGCCACTGTTTGTGTGATTCAGAGACGAGCACAACAACAATTGTTTATTAATTGAAAAGACATTATAAATGACTAATACCGTGCGTCCCCGCTGTTCTTGCAGCTTTGGGGCATGCAAGAGTGTGAATTGTCGCACTTGAAGGAGTGTGATTGCTAGAAGTTGTGCTGCTGCTGTTGTTGTAGGCTCTGGCTGGGGCAACGGGTAGTGCGGGCTGTGGTAGCAGCATTAAGAGAGCCCTGGCACATATTGATGTACAAATTAAGCACTGGTGCCAGTGGTAGCTTGATTCACAGCATGGCATTCTATTTACTATCCCGCTGTTTTGCATTGGAAAGACGCACATTACACAGCGTAAAAAATGGAAGGCCCTGGTTTGTGTCACGGGGCAAAGAGTCATAGAGTTTGACTCAAGGCCCGACTACGTAAATAGCCAGACCAGGCTTTACATTAAAATAGTAATGTCTACTTAAGCAAGTGCAAACAATGGGGAATGTGTTAATTTCTCCCCAAAATAGCACACTGCATGTGTGCTACAGAGCACAGCACACACCCAATGTGTGGCAACCTTTTGAGTTTGTCTACGCATATAAATTTGCGGTGGAAATGTGTGCCCCAAGTACAATCCTATGCAAGAAGCTTACACTCCCCTGTGCACCCAGGTGTGAAGCCAGCTGTCTCACAGGGCAGCCCTGTTTGTGTGACAGCGCAGGGGATGCACTGTATTTTTTTCCTTGCACAAATCAGCACAGTAAATTAATTTGGATGCTGCACTGTGTTAAAAAATAGAAAATCTGGGCCTTGTTTACCTTGAGCACGAAAGTAAAAGTGTGTAGTTTCGGTTACAGCGCCAACATGTATGTAAAACTCTCTCCTCTCTTTTTACTATGACTTGTATACACTGACTGGCTGCATAACAATTACACTTGCCACATCTCTGACTAACCCTCTCTCATCTTCTTTCTTTCTCTCTCTATCTCACTCTCTCTTTCTCTCTGTTATTTTTGCTCTTTTCCAGATGCCTTATTTTTAATGGAAACCTGGCTCCACTCTGAGTCTGACCCTGACGTTATCAATGCACTTCCCAAGGGTTATCTGATCTTACGGGCAGATCGCCCCACCAGGAGAAGAGGCGGACTTGCCATTATTTTTAAGGATTGTTATAATTGTCGGAGCCTGCCCAACTTTCTACCCGATTGTGAAAGCTTAACCTTCTCTCTTGATCTCTCTGCTACCAATACCTTTTCAGGGACACTTATATACCGCCCACCGGGGCCTATAGGGCAATTTCTCCATGCCCTATCCCCCTCATTAGCCGACTCGGTATGTAGTTCAGCAAATTACACTCTTTTAGGAGATTTCAATATCCACCTTGATAACACTATCGACCATAATGCCCTAGATCTGTCCGAGAACCTCGCTGCATTACAACTCCAGCAGTTAGTAACGAAACCCACCCACTGTAAGGGTCATCTGTTGGATCCTATCTTCAGTAACTGCACTGACCTTCTGCTGGAAAACCCCGCCCCGCTACCCTGGACAGATCACCTTCTGATCCCTTTTCATCTGTCTATTGTACACAGTCCTCCTCCTCCATCTAAAGTCATTCGGAAAGAACGGAATTGGTCTAAACTTTCACGAGCGGACTGGGCTCTGGCCCTCGAGTCATCAAGACCGTCTTTCAATCCTGACCCCACCCTGGCCAATCGAAATTTTAATAACTGGATTCTGAATTCTTTAGATGCTACACTCTCTTTAGAATGCATCAAACTCAAGCGCGGCACCAAAACTGCCCCTTGGTATTCCCAAGACCTGCGAGAAAGCAAGCGCCATTGTAAAAAACTAGAGAGGAAATGGCGTTTAGATTTTTCACCCTCCAGGAAAATTGCTTATAGAGCTGCGATAAAATCTTATAAGAACAAAATTATAACCGCACAAGCTGCTTTTTTCGAAACTAAAATCAATGCAGCTGCCTCTAAGCCTAAAGAAATTTACAACATTGCAAAAACTCTCCTTAAACTCCCAGAAAAAATTCCCAACTCTGCTGATGCTCAACTTCGTTGCAACGATCTGGCAGAGTTTTTCCATGGAAAAATCCAAGCTATTTACACTGCCTTCCCCACTACCCAGACCCTCTCAATGACTGTCGAAGATGCTGAGACAGAGGTGTCGCCCCTTGCAACACTTGAAACACTCCCCCCTCTGAATCAGCCCATTTTACAGTCCTTGATGCTCCAGATCAAGTCCGGTTCCCCCAACGACCCCGCGCCCCCGCGATCTCTGATGTCGGTCAGTCCACTCATCCTGCCGACTGTCATGGATTTGCTTAATGCCTCCCTAGCCACCGGCATAGTCCCGCTCCCTTGGAAACAGGCTATGGTAAAAGCCCTGCTTAAAAAACCTAACCTAGATAGCAATAACCCGGCGAACTATCGCCCAATCTCTCTCTTACCCTGGCTCAGCAAGATTCTAGAGAAACATGTCAATAAGTCATTGACGGAGTTTCTCGAGACCCACCACCTGTTAGATCCTTCCCAGACTGGGTTTCGGCCCCTGGATGGGACTGAGACTGCTCTGGTTGCAGTGACGGAAGAGGCTAGGAGGATTATCGATCAAGGAGGCACCGTCGCTATCCTCCTCCTTGATCTTAGCGCTGCTTTTGACACTGTGAACCACAGCATCCTTCTCCAGAGACTCTCCAATCTGGGAGTTTCCACTCATGTTCTCAGTTGGTTTAATTCCTTCTTGTCTGATCGCTCATTCCAGGTTTTCAAGAGTAATGCCACCTCTCCTCGTAAACCTCTAGGATGTGGAGTGCCGCAGGGCTCCTCATTGAGTCCAACGCTCTTCAACATTTATATGACCCCGCTGGCTGCGATCGTCCGCCTTTTTGGGATAAAAATTGTAACCTACGCGGACGATACCCAGTTAGTAGTCGCTCTAAATCAAACTCAGACACAGACTAACAATAACTTGCGCTCTATAAAAACTCCTTTCATTCATTCATTCATTCTTTTTCTCTTACTTACTTATCCTCTTTTTTTTCTCCTCTGTTTTCTCCCTTGCCACTCTTCCATGGCCCTCTCTTTCATTTTCGTCTCCACAACGTTACTTCTCTCTCTTTGTCTTTTTCTGGCACACACACTGTTTTTATCTTCCCTTCTCCCTGAAACAAAGAAAAAACAATTGCTCAGTTTAACAAGCATTTGCAATGCATTAGGTCTCACATTTACACAAGTTTAAGCTATTGGCATTGTAAATGACAATGCCTTTTATTTATCTGTTTTAACAATCTCCCCATGACTCAGGCATCATTGCGCCATGGTGCAAGGGTGCCTGTGCCAGCACATGGCTGCAGTTTGTGCCCCAGCACAGGGGGAAGCACAGAGATGCGACATATTGTTGTAAATATGTTGCATCCCTGTGCTTCGAAACTAATGCAGCGCAGCAAAATGACCTGCTGCATCGTGCTGCATTAGTTTCTTGTAGATAACCCCCGAATGCTTACAATCTGCTTGCCAATGAGGATAGATCCCCGGACTTGAATCAGCATATCACAGTGGAAACTCCTGATACCAGGGTAAGCGTCCCACATAGGTTATAGAAAATAACACTCCAAATGGAGGGGGACATACTTAGAACAAGCATTTGCAATGCAATAGGTCTCGCATTTATAAGAGTTTGAGCTATTGGCATTGTAAAATTACAATGCCTTTTATTTATGTTTTGGTTTTAAAACAAATAAAAGCCATTGTCATTTACAATGTCGATAGCATAAACTCGCATAAAAGCAGTGTGTGGAGTGCAGCAGTGTGCGGTGTGCAGCAGTGTGCGGCGTGCAGCAGTGTGAGGCGTGCAGCAGTGTGAGGCGTGCAGCAGTGTGCGGCGTGCAGCAGTGTGCGGCGTGCAGCAGTGTGTGGCGTGCAGCAGTGTGCGGTGTGCAGCAGTGTGTGGTGTGCAGCAGTGTGCGGTGTGCAGCAGTGTGTGGCGTGCAGCAGTGTTTCGTGTAGCAGTGTGAGGCATGCAGCACTGTGTGGCATGCAGCGGCGTGCAGCAGTGTGCGGCGTGCAGCAGTGTGCAGCATGCAGCAGTGTGCAGCGTGCAGCAGTGTGCAGCGTGCAGCAGTGTGTGGCGTGCAGCAGTGTCGTGCAGCATGCAGCAGTGTGTAATGCAGCAGTGTGCAGCAGTGTATGGCGTGCAGCAGTGTGTGGCGTGCAGCAGTGTGTGGCGTGCAGCAGTGTGTGGCGTGCAGCAGTATTTCGTGTAGCATTGTGCGGCGTGCAGCAGTGTGTGGCATGCAGCAGTGTGTGGTGTGCAGCAGTGTGTGGCGTGCAGCAGTGTGTGGTGTGCAGCAGTGTTTCGTGTAGCAGTGTGCGGTGTGCAGCAGTGTGCGGCGTGCAGCAGTGTGCGGAGTGCAGCAGTGTGAGGCGTGCAGCAGTGTATGGCGTGCAACAGTGTGTGGTGTGCAGTAGTGTGTGGCGTGCAGCAGTGTGAGGCATGCAGCAGTGTGAGGCGTGCAGTAGTGTGTGGCGTGCAGCAGTGTGAGTCGTGCAGCAGTGTGTGGTGTGCAGCAGTGTGTGGCGTGCAGCAGTGTTTCATGTAGCAGTATGAGGCATGCAGCACTGTGTGGCGTGCAGCGGCGTGCAGCAGTGTGCGGCATGCAGCAGTGTGCTGCATGCAGCAGTGTGCTGTGTGCAGCAGTGTCGTGCAGCATGCAGCAGTGAGTAATGCAGCAGTGTGCAGCAGTGTGTGGCATGCAGCAGTGTGCGGCATGCAGCAGTGTGTGCCATGCAGCAGTGTGTGGCATGCAGCAGTGTTTCGTGTAGCATTGTGCGGCGTGCAGCAGTGTGCGGCATGCAGCAGTGTGTGGCGTGCAGCAGTGTGCGGCGTGCAGCAGTGTGTGGCGTGCAGCAGTGTCCTGCATGCAGCAGTGTGCTGTGTGCTGCAGTGTCGTGCAGCATGCAGCAGTGTGTAATGCAGCAGTGTGCAGCAGTGTATGGCGTGCAGCAGTGTGCGGCGTGCAGCAGTGTGTGGCGTGCAGCAGTGTGTGGCGTGCAGCATTGTTTAGTGTAGCATTGTGCGGCGTGCAGCAGTGTGTGGCATGCAGCAGTGTGTGGTGTGCAGCAGTGTGTGGCGTGCAGCAGTGTGTGGTGTGCAGCAGTGTTTCGTGTAGCAGTGTGCGGCGTGCAGCAGTGTGCGGCGTGCAGCAGTGTGCGGAGTGCAGCAGTGTGAGGTGTGCAGCAGTGTGTGGCGTGCAACAGTGTGTGGTGTGCAGTAGTGTGTGGCGTGCAGCAGTGTGAGGCGTGCAGCAGTGTGAGGCATGCAGTAGTGTGTGGCGTGCAGCAGTGTGAGGTGTGCAGCAGTGTGTGGTGTGCAGCAGTGTGTGGCGTGCAGCAGTGTTTCATGTAGCAGTGTGAGGCATGCAGCACAGTGTGGCGTGCAGCGGCGTGCAGCAGTGTGCGGCATGCAGCAGTGTGCTGCATGCAGCAGTGCGCTGTGTGCAGCAGTGTCGTGCAGCATGCAGCAGTGAGTAATGCAGCAGTGTGCAGCAGTGTGCGGCATGCAGCAGTGTGTGCCATGCAGCAGTGTGTGGCGTGCAGCAGTGTTTCGTGTAGCATTGTGCGGCGTGCAGCAGTGTGCGGCATGCAGCAGTGTGCGGCATGCAGCAGTGTGTGGCGTGCAGCAGTGTCCTGCATGCAGCAGTGTGCTGTGTGCAGCAGTGTCATGCAGCATGCAGCAGTGAGTAATGCAGCAGTGTGCAGCAGTGTGTGGCATGCAGCAGTGTGCGGCGTGCAGCAGTGTGTGCCATGCAGCAGTGTGTGGTGTGCAGCAGTGTTTCGTGTAGCATTGTGCGGCCGCAGCAGTGTGTGGCGTGCAGCAGTGTGCGGCGTGCAGCAGTGTGTGGCGTGCAGCAGTGTGTGGCGTGCAGCAGTGTCTCGTGTAACAGTGTGCGGCGTGCAGCAGCATGCAGCAGTGTGCGGCGTGCAGCAGTGTGCTGCGTGCAGCGGTGTGTGGCGTGCAGCGGTGTGTGGCGTGCAGCGGCATGCAGCAGTGTGTGGAGTGCAGCAGTGTGTGGCATGCAGCAGTGTGTGGCGTGTAGCAGTGTGCAGCATGCAGCAGTGTGCGGCGTGCAGCAGTGTGAGGCGTGTAGCAGTGTGAGGCGTGCAGCAGTGTGTGGCGTGCAGCAGTGTGCGGCGTGCAGCAGTGTGAGGCGTGCAGCAGTTTGAGGCATGCAGCAGTGTGTGGCATGCAGCAGTGTGAGGCGCGCAGCAGTGTGAGGCGTGCAGCAGTGTGTGGCGTGCAACAGTGTGTGGCGTGCAGCAGTGTGTGGCGTGCAGCAGTGTGTGGCGTGCAGCAGTGTTTCGTGTAGCAGTGTGAGGCATGCAGCACTGTGTGGCGTGCAGCGGCGTGCAGCAGTGTGCGGCATGCAGCAGTGTTTCATGTAGCATTGTGCGGTGTGCAGCAGTGTGTGGCGTGCAGCGGCATTCAGCAGTGTGTGGCGTGCAGCAGTGTGTGTTTAGAAACGAGAATGAAGTTAAAAGTAAACTTACGTTTCATCATTGTCATCTAATGACTTCGTTATGAGAACTGATGTACCCTGCCTTACTTTGAATACTTCAAAAATAATCATCTACATAGCAAAAATCTTTCAGAGAATCAGAATGTGTACCCATTTCTATTAGTTAAATGTTTTGGCCCCAATTACCCAGGCAGGGACAAAGCAATAATTAAAAAAACAAGTAGGGGGAAATAATGAATAACTGTCCTTCAGAGAAGCAGCGGAGCAGGGCTGCACTCGAGATCTGTAGTAAACAAGCACTTGTGCAGTCCTGGCCCGCCCCTTGCTCAGCTGAGGAAACAATTGTAAACAACAGGAGTACGATATGAGGCAAAAGGTTTGCTATGTTTCTTCATTTTGCCTCATAATAATTAAAACACCTTTTTCGTGTGGTCAACACTTAAAAAGTAAGCCATATTAGTTTATTTTCAAAAAGTGAATGCGCCGTTACTGAAATAAAGCAACCTGTGTCAACTGTGGCTTCAGCTGTTTGATTATTTCTTCAATAGCTCCTTCCTGCCAAGAACAGGGTTGCTGAATGTGCGTCAATAGAAAGGATAGAAGGAACGGTCTCTGCTGTTTTGAGAAGTGGGTTGCCTTTGAAGTCACTTTACGAGGTCCACTTTTTCCAGCGTGATCGATCTAATGTGACAAGATAAGAACAGCCTTGTTTACAATGGCGCTCTCGGAAGCACGCGCGCTTGGCGGCGGCGGGGGAGCGGACCCTTTGAAGTGCTCCGAAAAAGCGGAGTGCATGGCGGCACGATGCGCGTGATTGTGCGCGTGCTAGCCATGCAATCCGTTTTTTGGGAGCACTTTGAAAAGCCCACAATAGTCTCGCTTTGCGATCGCTTACGCGATAGCAAGGCGAGACTGTGAGACCGGCCTCGCGGCGTTGCCCCCTCCATCATCCCCCCAACCTGCAACCACCCTCAAGACACGACATCTCCGACTCCGGCCGCCCCAGCCACCCCCGATCCGCGGGCCGGCCAGAGGCCTGACAGACTCAACACCTACCACGCATGTCCAACCGAGGGAGCGGGAACCCTCGAGCCAGACCCAGAGGCACCAGCCCAGTCACACCTCGGGTCGCCTTCCCCGGGAGGACTCAATCGGCCACCAGGCCCCTGGGGAGCAGGCGCCTCCCCTGCCGAGCGTCTGGGGTGCCTCCCAGACCCACCTGAAAAGACCAAAGAAGTGAGCGGCAGGAAATCCCGCCGAACCCCCTCCGTCACCCCAGGCCCCCCTCTGCGAGCACTCCGGACTTCAAAGAGCCAGCGGAGTATAACAAGGGGTGCCGGAGAGATGAGGGGGAGAAGACCTGGAACCATCCGAGCCTGCAGACGCTGTCGCGGCTCCTGAATGCTGAAGTCACCTGGGCCTGCTGAGTGACTCGCGGCCTCTTGCTATTGAACCATCTGAGCCCTGCGGACGAGGTCGCGGCTCCCGAACACTGAACCACCTAGGCCTGCTGAGTGACTCGCGGCCCCCAGCTATTGAACCATCTGAGCCCTGCTGACGGAATCGCGGCTCCCGAACTTCGACCACTTGTGCCTGCTGAGAGACTCGCGGCGCTCCCCTTGAGGACGACTCGGTAAGAGATCGCCCAGAGACACGACAACCTCCAGCTCGAGGATTGTGAGCTTTCCGCAGGGTATTTCGCAGAGACACTATCTTGAAAGACTGTCCCGCTACCCCCATTCCCCACGACCGATTTGTGGTACGTTGTGCCACTGCTGTACTGCTTGCATCTTGGATCATAAAGATCCCTTGAAATCATCGATAAAAGAACCTATCGTCCTACAAAGAATACGTGTGGTGTCACTCTGTTCGTAATGTATCTCAGGGTGTGCGCGCCTGGTTCGGCCTACTTGGGAGAGGTGGGTCGCAGGGGTGGGCAAGACGTGTATCGAACCCCCCTCCGGCGAACGCCTTTCCAACATTTGGTGGCAGACGACGGGATCCGAGCTGACACCGAAAGAGAGCGTGCAGTGAACGACTGACGCACTACCAAACAGAGATGGAAGGAGAAACCTCCCTGGGTGCCGCAGGTACCGAAATAAGCTCACCGTTCCGAGAGGATCAATTGGACTATTACACGCATAGAGAATTAAAACAGTTTTGCAAAGACCTTGGCATCGCTACTACCGGACTAAGCACAAAAGAAGACTTCCAGAAAGTACTGAAAACCTGGGTCGAGACGGGGGCGCCCCCTACCCAAACGGAAGGAAACTCTACCCATGAACCACCAAGCATCCCGGCGAGAAACAACGGGCCAGAGGGGAACATGTCCCCTGAGGAACTAGCGGACCGAGAGAGAAGCCGCAACCACTAACTTGAACTGGCAAAACTAAAAATCGAGGGAGAAATAAAACTGGCAGAGAAGAAGTTGGCCGTCGAGCAGTTACGGCTACAAGGGGAACGCGAAGAGAAGAGACTCCAAAGGGAGCACGACGAAAAGAAACTCCAGCTAGAACATGAACGCGGCCTGAAGGAGATTGAGTGGCGGGCTAGAAACGAAAAGTCACAGCCGCCCGGGAATCCACCGTCCGCTCCCACCGGGGAAACCAAAGTTCACATCCCCAAGGATGTGGTAAAGGAGTATTACAAGAACGATGATATCCAGCAGTGGTTTAAAGCCTACGAAGTCGCCATGACCGCTCACCGAGTCCCGCAGAAGGATTGGGGGGCTGGCCTATGGGGCCGGTTCTTAAGCGAAGGAAGAGACACTCTGCTAGATCTGCCCTCCACGGTCATGAACTCCTACAGCCACATGAAGGAAGCCCTCGTGGGCCGGTACGGACTCACCCCCGAAATGTACCGACAACGATTCCGAGATTGCAAGAAAATACCGGGCACCACGTGGGTAGAATACGTGAACTTTTACAGCCGAGCCTTGGACGGGTGGATCAAGGGCAGCAAGGTCGCCACCTTCGAAGAACTGTTCGATCTGATTGCCTGGGAACATTTAGCGGCCAATTGCTTTATAGAACTGCGCCAGCATCTCCTGGACAGTAAACTCACCGACCCTCGGAAGCTGGCCGCTGAGGCTGATCGTTGGGTGAACACCCGGGCCACCCGGGGCCCCGTGGGGGACTACGGCCGCCACAATCAAGGCCCCCCCCCGCCAGAGGGGCGGAGGGAACCACGGCCGACCAAGAGACTTCCCCGGGGGGTCCTCCACCAGCCCCCCCAGCAGCCCACCAGCGGCGGGTTCAGCACCGTCCCCAGCAAGCACCGGAGCCCCAGGACGACCAGGTCCACGAGCTAGGATCACCTGCTTCCGCTGCCAACAGCCCGGGCACTACGCCAATGACCCACAGTGTCCCCAGTATCAGCGAACCACAACGACCAACCCCACGGCCCGGCAGATGGTCTCCGTGGCTCTGGGGGAAGAGATGGAAGACCCCGAGGAATGGGAACCGGCGGCCATGGCCCTGGTCTCCCTTGGTGATCGAGAAATGGTCCCCGGGACACCCTTGCCCGCCAACACAGAAAAATACCGACAGCAGGTGACCATCAACGGCCACCGAGTCGAGGGACTCCGCGACACCGGGGCGAGTGTCACCGCGGTCCACCGCAGCCTAATTTCAGAAGACCAGATCCTAACCGGGGCCCTCTGTCCGGTCGTATCCTCCGACAATTCTGAGAGCCTCTGCCAGATGGCGCTGGTGCCCTTCGAGTGGGGAGGGGTCTCCGGAGAACTGAAGGTAGCGGTCCGGACCTCGCAGCCCGTAGACTGCCTCCTGGGCAACGACCTGGAGAGTTCCCCGTGGGGGCAAGTAGAACGAAGAGCCCACCTGGAGATGATGGGCCTACCAGAATGGGTCTGCGCCACCACGCGCTCCATGACCGCATGATTGCCTCTCCCCAAGGGCGGTGAAGCCCTCTTACCGAACACTATCCCCGAGAGCCGAGACCCCCTACCGGAAGCGGACAACCCTCTTTCCGAGGGAGAAGGAGACACTAACCCGGGGGAGGGACCGGAACCTTCCGCCCCAGAGGCCCTGACGGAGCTCGAAGAAATGCCCGAGATGGCCCAGTGGCGCTGTGAAGGGGGGCCCTCCCGCGAAGAGTTCTGCCAGGAACAGGCCACCTGCCCCTCACTCGAGGGACTTAGACAACAAGCCGAAGCCCAGGCCGCCGGTGACCGAACCGGAACCCATTGGATCTATTGGGACAATGGCCTCCTATACAGCGAGCAAAAGACCGCCGAGCTAGGCGCAGCACGGGTACTGGTAGTACCCCTGCGGTTCCGGAGCCTCCTCCTGGGCCTGGCCCACGATGTACCCTTGGCAGTACACTTAGGCCAAGACAAGACATATCAGTGATTGGTTACCCACTTCTATTGGCCCAAGATGCGAGCGAATGTAGAAGTACACTGCAAATCCTGCCTCACGTGCCAGGGCAGTGGGAAGAGTGGCGGAAAACGCAAAGCTCCCTTACAACCGTTCCCCGTGGTGAGTACCCCGTTCGAGCGGGTCGGCATCGACATCGTGGGACCCCTGGATCCGAAGACCGCCCAGGGCCACAGATTCATCCTTGTCCTGGTGGACCATGCCACCCGCTACCCCGAGGCCATCCCCCTCCGCACCGTGACGGCTCCCGTGGTGGGCCGGGCTCTCATGGGGATCTTCTCCCGTGTCGGATTTCCCCGCGAGGTTGTGAGTGATCGCGGCACTAGCTTTATATCCCGCTACATGAAGTCCCTGTGGCAGCAGTGCGGAGTCACGTATAAGTTCACGACCCCCTACCACCCCCAGGGCAACGGCTTAGTGGAACGCTTCAACCGAACCCTGAAGGGAATGATCCTGGGCCTCGAAGAGCCCCTGCGCCGGAAATGGGACGTCCTCCTCCCTTGCCTCCTGTTCGCATACCGAGAAGTCCCCCAAAAGTCTCTGGGGTTCAGCCCCTTCGAACTGCTGTACGGACATCCCGTCCGAGGGCCCCTGAGCCTGGTCAAAGAGGGCTGGGAGACAAGCCCCCGGGGGACACCCCCTGATGTGTTCCGCTACATCCTGGCGCTCCGCAACCAGACGAGGAAGTTCAGAGAACTCGCAGAGACTAACCTCGAGGCCAGCCAAGCGGAAATGAAGCGCTGGTATGACCAGAACGCAACCCTGGTCGAGTTCCAGCCGGGCCAGCAGGTTTGGGTCATGGCTCCGGTGAAACCCTGCGCCCTACAAGACAAATGGACTGGTCCCTTCAAGGTGGTCGAGCGGAAGAGCCAGGTCACGTATCTGGTCGACGTACAGTCCCCACGGAACCCCCTCCGGGTCCTCCACGTGAACCGTCTCAAGCCCCACTTTGTAAGGACGGAATTAAGTTTGCTACTGGCCACCGATGATGGGGCGGAAGAAGACACCGAACCCCTGCCCGACCTCCTGTGCGCTAAAGAACTGGATGGTTCCGTGGAGGGAGTAAAATTGTCGACCACCCTCACTCCCCAGCAGTCCGACGACTGCCGCCAGCTGCTCAGACAATTCGCAGACCTCTTCTCCCTCATTCCCAGGGTTACCGACTGGTGTGTCCACGACGTGGACACCGGCGACAGCCCGCCTGTGAGACACCGAGCCTACCGGGTGCCTGACCGGGTCCGCACCTGCATCAAGACCGAGGTACAGAAGATGCTCACCCTAGGAGTGATCGAACCCTCCGACAGCCCCTGGGCCAGCCCGGTGGATCTAGTCCCGAAGGCGGCTTCCCCAGGGGTCGCCCCCGAACTAAGATTCTGTGTGGACTATCGGGGGCTCAATGCGGTCACCCGCGCAGACGCTCACCCTATTCCCTGAGCCGACGAGCTCATCGACCGCCTGGGGGCCGCCCGGTTCCTCAGCACTTTCGACCTGACCTGCGGATGTTGGCAGATTGCTCTCACGGAGGGAGCAAAAGAGCGCTCTGCCTTCTCCACGCCAGATGGCCACTACCGCTTCAGGGTCATGCTGTTCGGGATGAAAAATGCCCCAGCCACGTTCCAGCGGTTCGTGAACCAGGTCCTGGCCGGACTCGAGGAGTTCAGCGCAGCGTACCTTGACGACATCGCCGTATTCAGCTCTTAATGGCACAAGCATCTCCAGCACCTCCGACAAGTACTAATGGCCCTGCGCCAAGCAGGCCTACCAGTGAAAGCCAGCAAATGCCAGCTCGGGCAAGGCTCCGTGGTCTACCTGGGCCATCAGGTGGGCAGCGGCCAGGTCGCCCCTCTCCAGCCGAAGATCGACGCCATCAAGTCCTGGGAGCCCCCCACCACGCAGACAGAGGTTCGGGCCTTCCTGGGCCTTACGGGGTACTACCGGAGGTTCATTAAAAATTATGGTAGTATCGCGGGGCCCCTCACAGAGTTGACCTCCAAAAAGCTCCGAAGAAGATGCAGTGAACCACCCCGTGCCAGCAGGCGTTCAACGCCTTGAAAACCGCCATGTGCACCGCCCCCGTACTCAAGGCCCCCGACTATTCCCAAGAGTTTGTGGTCCAGACCGACGCATCCAAACACGGCATCGGGGCCGTGCTCTCGCAGTTCGACGACAAGGGCATTGATCAGCCCATAGCCTTCATCAGCCGAAGGCTGCTGCCGCGAGAGCAGCATTGGAGTACTATAGAACGAGAGACCTTTGCCGTAGTCTGGGCCCTCAAGAAACTACGGCCCTACTTGTTCGGAACCCATTTTCGGGTACAGACGGACCACCGGCCCTTGCGGTGGCTAATGCAGATGAGGGGGGAGAACCCCAAGCTACTACGATGGTCCATCTCTCTCCAAGGGATGGATTTCACTGTCGAACATCGCCCCGGGACGGATCATGCCACCGCCGACGGCCTGTCCCGGTTCTTCCGCTTCGGCGAGGAGAACCCCCCAGTGGATGGGTAGTTCTCCACGCCTTTCAGCTGGGGGGGACGCGTGTGAGACCGGCCTCGCGGCGTTGCCCCCTCCATCATCCCCCCAACCTGCAACCACCCTCAAGACACAACATCTCTGTTAGACGGACCGGGAGGGTCGGCCGAGGACAAGGGGAGAGGTCTCCGGGGAGAGCCGTCTCCAGCGATCGTACAGACGAGTAACTTCCCCCCCACAGATGTACACCACACAAGGATAAGGTTTAACGTTCTTTATAAGCGATCTCTTAGGTACGATAGAACGGTACAAGGAGGTCTGGACTCAGGGGTCCCCTCGATTCTAGTCTCTTGGTTGGGAAAGGGGGTAGCGGGACAGTCTGGTTACCAATCTGGTAGATGCGATGATATGATGGATAGCTCACAATCCTCGAGCTCGGTGTTCTAGCTGGACGGGCCGCGGCAGCGCCAGCAGGTCCCGGTGAAGGTGGTCGTTACACGGTCCGCGGCAGCGCCAGCAGGTCCCGATGAAGGTGGTTGTTACACGGTCCGCGGCAGCGCCAGCAGGTCCCGATGAAGGTGGTGGTTACAACGGTCCGCGGCAGCGCCAGCAGGTCCCGACAAAGGTGGTAGTTACAACGGTCCGCGGCAGCGCCAGCAGGTCCCGACGAGGATGAAGGATGCAGAAGGCCGCGGCAGCGCCAGCAGGCAGGACGATAGTTCACAAGGCAGGGCTACGGCAGCGCCGGTAGTCCGTCAAGGATGAGTTCTTCTCGGTGTCTCTCGACTCCAGGATACAACTGCCTTCCTGCTCTGGAGCTGCCCTAGTTATAGGTCTGGCGCCCTTTGATATCCGGACCCTCGCACTTGGAGGTCGGGAGGTCCGGGATGAGGGAGTCCAGACACCCAGCAGGGGGGTGGAGCCAGCGCCCGGGGGAGCTGGAGGGCGATCGGCACCTGGCGGGGGAGAGCCATCGTCACTTCTTTCTCCCATCGACCTGCCAAGTGGTCCGTTCACCTCCTGGGTGGATGGTGGTGCCGGGATGTCGGGGCCTGGCCAGGCCCAGGGTTAGGGTCGAGCTGAGGCCATGCGGCCTCGTGGTGCAGTGTCCAAGATGGCGGCCGGTCCGGGCGAGGGAGCCGGTAGTGGTTCGGCCCCATGATACAGAGATGTCTGGGGGCAGGAGTTCCGTCTGGAGACGGGGTGCGGGTTGTTTCTGTGGGTAACACCTGGAGGGCCGGGGCTTGGGCCCTGTCATGCGGGGAGGGAGCAAGCCCTTCATGTGGCCTGTCCAACATGCGTCCCCCCCAGCTGAAGGCGGGGAGAGTCACCCATCCTCTTGGGGACTCTCCTCGTCGAGGCGGAAAAAGCGTGACAGGCCATCTGCGTTGGCGTGGTCTTGGCCCGGTCGATGTTCCACAGTGAAGTCCATCCCCTGCAGGGAGATGGACCAACGCAATAGTTTGGGGTTTTCCCCCCGCATCTGCATTAGCCACTGCAGGGGTCGATGATCTGTTTGCACCCGGAAGTGGGTACCGAAGAGATAGGGCCGGAGCTTTTTGAGGGCCCACACCACTGCGAAGGCCTCCCTCTCGATGGTGCTCCAGCGCTGTTCTCGGGCCAGGAGGCGTCTGCTGATGAAGGCCCCCGGCTGGTCAAGTCCCTCGGAGTTCAGCTGGGAGAGGACCGCCCCGATGCCATGGTCGGAGGCATCTGTTTGCACAATGAATTCCCGACTGTAGTCGGGGGCCTGGAGCACAGGGGCAGTGCACATGGCGGCTTTCAGCTTCTCGAAGGCCGCTTGACAGTCTGGGGTCCAGTTGATCTTCTTCGGGTGGTTTTTGGAGGTGAGTCCCGTGAGGGGCCCCACAATGCTGCCATAGTCCCTCACGAACCGCCGGTAGTAGCCGGTGAGCCCCAAGAAGGCTCGGACCTCGGTCTGCGTGACTGGGGGCTGCCAGGACTGGATGGCAGCGATTTTGAGTTGCAGAGGGGCCACCAGACCACTTCCCACCTGGTGTCCGAGGTAGGTCACGGATCCCTGACCAATTTGGCACTTGCTGGCCTTGATTGTGAGGCCGGCCCGCTGGAGGGCCTGCAGGACCTCTCGGAGGTGGTGGAGGTGGTCGGACCAGTGGCGGCTGTACACAGCGATATCGTCCAGGTAGGCGGCGCTTAGGGGTGGGCGGAATTTGCGGAATTAACCTCCGCAAATTATCGCGAGATTGCAGAAAATCTCCGCAAACACGCCGGAAATATCGCGAAGATGCGGAAGTTTTTTGACGCCTGTTCGCGGTATTTTTTGCGTGTTCGCGGGTCGCCAACTTACCCATGCGGTCGCTCATGGGCGCGGCCATCTTGTTTTCACTTGTCCCGCCCTCTGGCGTTGTTTACTTCCTGTTCCGGGTCGCGCAATGCATGTTCGCGGTCGATATTTCCTGTTCGCGATCGCTTTTACTTGATCGCGTTGCTTTTTGCTTGCTCAGGGAGAAAATATCGCGCGAACTTGCCCACGTGGTCGCAACGGGCGCGGCCATCTTGTTTTCCACTCTATTGCATGGTTCTGGGGCCTGATTTTCAATCCTCCCTAAATCTTTTCAATCCTTTGTTTATAGCCACTTTTTTCGGATCTTTATTACTTATTATTTCTCTAACTATTTTCCTGCCTCTATATTTTTGGTTTTTGTGTACCTTTTTTTTTGTTTTTTAGCTACTTTTTCTCTTTGTATTGCCTGCTATTTATTTCCTTTACTCCTTTATTTATTTTACCTTTTCTTTCCCGCCCCGTCCCCAGAACCATGTCCAAGGGCAGGGCTGTTCGCCGGCGCAGCCAGAGCCGCGACCGCCTTCCTTGCGGAAGGCGGCGCCCACAAGGGGTGCATGCACGGGCCTTATTTGGGGAGGCGGAGTTGGCAGCACTAATTTTCTTTGTGCAGCGCCACCTCCCCTCAACCCTGGCAGCAGGTGGCAGGCCTGGGTCTGGGTACGGCCTCCGGGAGCGTCGGCAGCGGTGGGGGAAGGTGCGCCGGGCAGTGTCTCGCATCTCTGGGGTCCGGCGCACCCAGGCACAGCTGACGCACCGGTGGTCCGACATCCTGGACCGTGAGCAGGACCTGCTGGACCTGCTAGGAGTGGAGGTCCCGGGGCTTGGTGAGTACCTATTTAATTATTACAACTTTGTGTCTGTTCTTCTGCTCTATGTTATATATTGCGAATATCTTTTTTTCCTTCCAACCAGATAGAATGTTGCTGCTTGCAATACATTCCAGGTTAATAATGTTTAAAAGTCTTCTGTGATTATGACACAGGTGCTCTTCTGCGCTACTACTAATCTTACTTGTTTGCAGCTTTGCGTTTGCGCTTGCTTAGCGTGATTCTTTACGAGTTTATTTTAGAGAAATTAAGTTACGTAATGCTACAGTGACTCATGTCCACTCCTTACTTTGTCCTGTCACTAATAGATAGGGGCGGATTGATACATAGGTTTAGGTACTTTGTATGAGCTTCTAATTGGTTAGTGGTATGCGTGATGCCCCCTCACTCAGTTACGTGACGTGCTGCTAGTACGCCAGTCTTTAGAACCTTTCTAGTTTGTTCAATGAGTGGAGGTAGGCTTTGCAGTTACTTCGCAGTAGCAGATGAGCATCAATCAAACCAAAATTGTGTATATACAAAAAATGTAGTCATGTTAATGTGTCCTCCATGATTGGATCATACACATTGTTGAGGAATACAGTCGAAATGCATACTTAATGTACAATTGGCATGCCTGGAATAGGTGGGCTAGGTTGGGTGGTAGGTTGTACTAATACTTAGGCTTACTTGTAACTTAGTTTTCTGGAATCAGAATGGAAGAATGGATTACTGTTGATAAATAGTAACTTAAGTAGTCGAACTGCGAATCCCCCGATATTACATGTTGACCAGATGAGATCGGTCAATGTAGTTATTGCAATTGTTTAGATAAGTGTTTTTTGACCGTTGTTGAAAAAAATTGTATTTGCTTAAGTTGACACCATCCATCAATGTTTGTCTTTCTTATATCTTTCCTGTTCATCAGCACCCAGGGGCAGACGGGCAGGGACTGGGCAGTCGGCGGGACAGGAACACCACGAGGAGGACACCGCTGAGGGCTCCTCTGCTGGCCCCAGTAAGTCTTCTTGTTTTTAATAATATTTCTTATTCCATAACTTTTACTGCCCCATTTCTCCCGAACTATAGTGTGTTTCCAAATGCTATTTTTTTACCACCAATTATCCTTCGATCTGTACGGTTTCAAAAAGCTTATCCCTGCCTCCGCTACGATGACTGAGTACTACTACATACTATCAGTCTGTCTGTCTGTACTGTAGTAGCTAGTCTTGCCCAGTGGCACTCTTTGTGAAAGGTTGTAATATAAAACTCATATTCACCAGTAGCTCGTACAATCCGTTGGGTCGTTGTCTTGTACTACTTTTTACTCTTGTTGATGTTTAGGCTTTGAAAATTCACAGCAACAGCCCTACCAGATTTCTTAATATTTTGATATGATACCCTATAGGACATACAACTGTTGTAGGGATCTTGCACATACATTTGCACCAGAAAATAGGATGTTGGTGATGGTAGGTTGGACCTTCCTTGCACACCTCAATCAGAAATTCCGCACCCACCACAATTCCACTGCTTGACTATAGTACTGTCTTGTCATACCTATTAGGTCTCGGAACCCTCCCCCCAAGACAACCAACAAGTAGACAACCCAGAACATTAACACACCCAACCTCTGTCGTGGAAGCAATTCACATGCACACCCTTACTTTAATTTGCTCAATCGTGTAAGTTAGTCCACTCCACACCAAATACCACGAAGTCTATGTAAGTTTAAAATTTTTATTTCAATTTGAGAAGGTCTGTACACTGTTATCTTAGCAGCACCAACCGGCAAATCAATAACATTAAAACAAAATACATTGTTACACTAATACAGTTGGGAATTAAATCATGATAACTGAAGTGGTGGAAGGCAGCACCACCATCCCATAGCAATTTAGTTTATATACATTTATAAATGAAGATGTGAGTGAAGGGACCCCTCACCTCAGAAGAACCTAGTACTGGTAGTTGGTGCATCGTTCAGAAGCTCTGGTTCGTAGAAGCGAATCTTGCGTCTGTAATGCGAAAAAAGAAATGGTGTGCGTTAGTATATTGCAACTTGCAAGCATTTCTCAGCCGTGCCAAAAAGTGTAGCATCTATGGATAAGCAATATGGACTAACAGTAACAGTAGTACACCAGTTCTTCCTAAAAAAGTGGCTGGTTAATGTTTGTTGACCGCCTGTACGCAGCGCGTAGACTAGACAGTAGCAGTGTGAGGCAGGTCATGTGGGCTCAAAGGTGTCTTAAGAAGCTGCAAGGTAAAGGTAACGTCACATGTGCATGGCTAGGGCTAATCAAGCAAATGCTACAATGATCATATAACTTAGTGTCTACTCTACTACTACCTGATTTGTACTAGTGATTTATGTTAGTATTAACTCATTTTTCAACCTTGCTACTGATCAATAGGGGGGAGGTGTATATGTTGCCTAATAAATGTGTAATGTTTTCTAGGCGCACTACCGACCACCATTGCTGGGGCCAGCGAAGGCGACGCCGAGGGCGAGGATGCGGCAGTTGCAGATAGCAACGGAGGGGGAGTGGCAGCACCAGTGGCAGGCGGTGGTAAGTTAGATTCATAATCTTTAACTATTGTTGAACTTGACAGCACACTCACTGCAAAGGTGTACTGTATGTCTATGTATACTGTAAAGTTGTGAATTAGGGCCCCATTAGGATGGTGGGCGTATTGCCCCCGCCGGGCTGGCTGGAATTCACTGCCGTCACAGCAGGGGCAAACCTCCCGCCATCCCTGTAGAAAATATTCAGACATGTCTAGGCGGAAAAGGGTTCAATATGGCGGTGGTGTCTCTCTCACCACACCGGCAGCCATATAATCTGCATTTTGGAATGCCTTTGCGTGGCGGCATTACCGTCCGCCACGGAAAGGCATGCACACATTGCAGAGTATGCTTGGGGGCCCCCATGGAGGGTACCTACCGATGCTATGGTACCCCCCGACTTTCAAAGCAAAACGTGACAGGCTCCGTGCGAGGCCCGTCATGTTGTGCTTGGAAAAGCAGCACAACATTTTAGCATTGCTTTCAGCAAAGCCAACCAGAATTTAAAATTAAAATAACAGGGTGCGCCCGCCACTGTGCCGGGCGCATCATCCTAATTAATTGTCCCCACGGGACCCCCACCCTTTTTAGCAGTCGGATGGCGGGCGGACAAAGTCCGCCCGCTATCCGATGTCGTAAGTAAGTATGAGTTCTTGGGGACGTTTGAAGAGTGAACTAGAAGACTAGAATT
Source organism: Triturus cristatus (assembly GCF_964204655.1). Taxonomy (NCBI): domain Eukaryota; kingdom Metazoa; phylum Chordata; class Amphibia; order Caudata; family Salamandridae; genus Triturus; species Triturus cristatus. The sequence goes on from NC_140590.1 coordinate 1,874,979,729, forward strand.
CCCTTTAATTGGTATAGGACTAGGAGCCAGAGTATTGAGTAACCAATGGCCTCATCTATCTGATTTCAACTCCGCTTTGAAAGTTTTATGGAGAAGAGCACCTGGTGCACTGTTCAACTAAAAAGTGTAAGACAGGTGGAAGGAAGAAGGACGGGCGACATTTAAAATGTTATGTACTACTGTGCTTTATTTTATAGTGCTACTCTACCATGCCACTATGTGTATAAATAATTACCTTGTCCTACTGTTTTATTAAGACTATATTTTACAATTGTCGTGTTTTTTTCTTTTTGATACACAGCTACTCCGAAAATCAACCGCAAGGAGTTGGCCGCCAAGGCACGGCGCCGGAAGCTGGAGGCAATCCAGCAGGAATACCGGCGGCTGGTGGTCCTAGCCGAGGAGGAGGAGGAGAGTGCAGCAGCAATTGAAGCCTCCTCCAGTGCCCCGGGCCCCAGCCACCGCCCTCCAGCGGTACGGCGCCACCGTCTGGCGGCTGCCCGCCGCCACCGTGCCATCTCCGGTGCCCCCCCCACTGTGGTTGCAACTGCCGCGGCCTTAGACGCCGCGTCGCCCATTTAGAGGACCAGATTCGTGTCCTCCTCCAGTCCCGCCCCACCAGTTAGTCCCTGTCACTGCCCCTTTTTTAATTCCTGTTTGTTTCCTCACTCGTTTGGGCGTTCTCTATTTCTATGGACAGTCGTTGGGGTTAGGGAGGGGGGTGGGTCAGCTTTTGTGGGTTTAGTTTATTTGTTAGGGTCAATTAAATATATTTTTCTATGTTACATGCAATGTTGTTAATGTTTTGTAGGTGGGGTAACTGTTTTACATCACACTGTTTCTTTGCTGGTGCATGGCCGCCCATAGCGTGTGTTTGATTTCAATAATTTGCTGACTGTATAAGACACAAACAGATAGATGCGACACACCTCACTCATTGACTGGTCCTACTATGCATTCTTTGGAGTGGTGTTTGAAACTGACATCATTGACATGTCCATTATTGATTCTGCCTCCCCCAAACTTCTCTCTTACCGGTGCTTGATGTTTATGTCCAACTGTGGCACAGCACTGGCTGCATGGTGAAGATGGTTTCCTTTTTCATACATGCCATGATTGGGGTGGTGGTGGTAGTATAGTAGTAGTATACACTGGCAGGGTAGCAGCATTTCCAAAAAAAGAAAAGGAGATAGTCAATCGCCTTTGAGAGACTGTTAGAGGAGTAGTTGAATGAAGTACATCACAGAATTTACCGAGCAACAATTATATGTTCAAATATTTGACAAAAAAAATGAATGCTGGATATTATGAGGATAGCCTACTAGACAGAGTTACAAACTATAGTTTTGTCGACTTGGCTATGCCTACAGTCTAACAGTTAGTGCTGTATATGAGGAATGACAACAAACAAATCAAATCAATGCCGGCAATTCATGCTGAGGTATATGTTCCTTTGTTAAATAAAATAACCTGTGAAATATCCTACTCATGGGTGGGCAAGCAGAAGAAGATCATCGCTCTGCATTGAAATTGAAGTAGTGTTGCTTTCACCACATCCGCCCCAGCAAGTGTGTGATTAAGTATTGGTGTACTTTTAATTTAGTTACACCTCGACAATAAGTCACACAGCCCGGGGGAAGAGGGTTAGGGTCCGTTGATTGGATGGGAAGGGGGATTTTGGGAAAGGTTTGACATAGAAAAACAGTATGCATACATAGACAAACAAACGACAATCATTGAAGACTACCATACCATATCCATTCCATATGTTAAGGTATAAAAAAGGAAATGCATGCATGATGAGACCCGGATTACATACACTTCTATTTCTTGTTCTGTTCCGGCCTTAAAACTTTAACAGATAGCAAATAGAAATTTTAAATATTGGTAGTGAAGAATCGTAAACACAGAGAAAACGTAATGATGATTGATAATAACAACTCCAAGAACACACTGTTGTAAAGAATGTATACAAGATATTAATCAAATTTTTTAAAAGAAGTGAAAAGTGGATACTGTTACTGTCTTATCCTGGTCAAAAATGTGGACTGGTTTTTTGCATCTCGGCATTCCTCTTGCTCCTCTCGTCCATCAATCTAGGGTGTGTCGCCTCACCACTCGCCACTGCCCGGCTGGAATAAAAAGGTGATTGATTGGTAAGGTAATTAATATGCATTGTAATGTTTTACAAAGTTTTGGACAAGGCCCGGCCTGTAATTTTAGATTGAAAACCAAAGGGGATATTCAGAAAGAAAGTGAAAACAAATGCACAAGTGATGGTGTAGTGCAACAAGAACACTTTCCGAGGTGGCATGTATGCATATGCATCATCTCTACTGTAGTCTGTTTCCAGCATAGACCTTCAACAGTAACAGGAGAGATCAGGCCCACAGTGCTTACCATTAGCACATCCTACGTTACCACTTTAGAGTCCTTTTTTTTTTCTCTCAAAGAGTTGGACAAACGCAAAGCACATTATCCATTCCAGACATAGCATTTTACAGTTAAAGTTAGTAAAATCAATGCACTGCAGTCATCCCACCGCTACACTCTATTCAACTTCTACACAGACATTTGGGTGTGCTGTGGTTGTGGTTCACGTGTTTACCTTTAGGCTTTTCCGTTTTATGCCACTCATGAAACATCCTCCTGACTTCATCATCAGCTCTGATACTTCTACTGACTGAAGATCGGCCTGCAGTACAAGTGTAATTTTTAGAACACAACAAGAGTAGAAATATAAATATTACTGACTTGAGTCATTCTTTATTGTGTACAGAAAGATAGATTAACACTAGTACACTTTGACATCATTCACTTTGTGCACAACAAACAACGCCAACACAAAGATCAATAGCTCAGAGTCAGGTGTCCAATGCATGCCATTAATTATCATCATTTATTACCTGTTACTTCTCATCTTAAGTTAACGGGCCGTCTCTTTCGCCATCATCATGACGGACGGTGCTGTTTAAGTCACAGTCATTTGCATTGCGCAGCAGATTGAGTGAGTGCCCTTCCTGTATTGAATTAAAAGCAATGTATCACCAAGATGCAGGAGAGAAGTACACATTTCTTGTTTGCCAGAAGAGGAAAATTAGTAATTACTAGTGTGTTCTGTAGAAAGTTGATTAGTGGCAGTGCACAATTACATCAATTCATGCGAAACACACCACAAAATCTACATCATTCAGTCTGCTATTCTGCGGCCAATGCATGGCATCAATCATTACCTGTTGCATCTCATCTCGTTAACGCTGCAGGCCGTCTCTTTCGCCATCATCATGATGGACGGTGCTGTTAAGTCACAGTCATTTGCATTGCGCAGCAGATTGAGTGAGTGCCCTTCCTGTATTGAATTAAAAGCAATGTATCACCAAGATGCAGGAGAGAAGTACACATTTCTTGTTTGCCAGAAGAGGAAAATTAGTAATTACTAGTGTGTTCTGTAGAAAGTTGATTAGTGGCAGTGCACAATTACATCAATTCATGCGAAACACACCACAAAATCTACATCATTCAGTCTGCTATTCTGCGGCCAATGCATGGCATCAATCATTACCTGTTGCATCTCATCTCGTTAACGCTGCAGGCCGTCTCTTTCGCCATCATCATGATGGACGGTGCTGTTAAGTCACAGTCATTTGCATTGCGCAGCAGATTGAGTGAGTGCCCTTCCTGTATTGAATTAAAAGCAATGTATCACCAAGATGCAGGAGAGAAGTACACATTTCTTGTTTGCCAGAAGAGGAAAATTAGTAATTACTAGTGTGTTCTGTAGAAAGTTGATTAGTGGCAGTGCACAATTACATCAATTCATGCGAAACACACCACAAAATCTACATCATTCAGTCTGCTATTCTGCGGCCAATGCATGGCATCAATCATTACCTGTTGCATCTCATCTCGTTAACGCTGCAGGCCGTCTCTTTCGCCATCATCATGATGGACGGTGCTGTTAAGTCACAGTCATTTGCATTGCGCAGCAGATTGAGTGAGTGCCCTTCCTGTATTGAATTAAAAGCAATGTATCACCAAGATGCAGGAGAGAAGTACACATTTCTTGTTTGCCAGAAGAGGAAAATTAGTAATTACTAGTGTGTTCTGTAGAAAGTTGATTAGTGGCAGTGCACAATTACATCAATTCATTCATGCGCAACACACACAACAAAATCTACATCACTCAGTCTGCTTTTCTGCGGACAATGCATGGCATCAATCATTACCTGTTGCATCTTATTTTCAGTTAATGGCCAGTCTCTCTCGGCTCTGAAGGAGGATAGCTATAGAAGTCATCAGATTCATGGTCCACTTGTTTTGGAAGGACGAGGAAAGTTTGAATTTGTTGTTACCATCATCCAATCATCATTCATGAGGGAAATGGAATTGACCAGGAGATGCAGTATGATCGAGCGGAGGAGCTGGATTCTGAGGACTGTAGTGTCAAATGGCAGACACCTGAAACTTGTATCTTAAATTAGAAGATTAGAAGACGGTGATAATGCATTGGTTGCGATTCACAAGTTTATAACCGGAACAACAGACACAAACAAAGGGGGAAAAAAGGGAGGAAGACAGTAAGTGCGAGCCTAATTGTCAGGGAAGTATAGCTCGTCCTCAAACTCTGGGGGATCTTCCAGTAGTAGGTAATCATCTGACACAATACTACCGTCACCTGAGCCGCTGTCCTCATCTTCCTCTGTTGATTCATGCATTGTGTAATTCGGTGGTATGAAGTGCTGATTCATTTTGATCATTGTTAACCTCTCCACGTTTTTGGGAGATAGACTGGTCCTTCTCAAGGTTACAATGGAACCAGCAGCACTGAAAACACGTTCGGAAGAGACACTTGCGACAGGGCAAGCCAGATAGCTTATCGCCAGCCTGCTGAGCTGTGGCCATTCAGACCTTTTCCTATACCAATACTGCACTGGGTTTTGATCAACGTACACCTCTGTTGGATCGTCCAGATAGGCCTGGACCATCCGCTCAATGTTCAGGGTTGCTGCTGGTAAGCTTTTGTGCTGTTTTTTCTGTGCATCAGCACTGTGCTTACGGCCCATCTTTACATACCAATCTGATAATGATTGTACTCGGCCGAATGATCCAGTTATTGTTTTTGTAGTCGATGGTGATGGTGAGTGTTGCGATTGTGAGCCAACCGCACTGCCCTCAGCCGACGAAGTTGCACTTGATTCTGCATGGCCTGCTTCAGTATCAGTACTTGTTGTGGGTTGATGTGGCGGGCTTTTAATTAGCAGCCCTTCGTTTTCAAACTTGATGGCTGCTTCAGCTATACAACTTTTGTAGCGGGCAACATCAGTGTCGGAAAAAGAACGGAATAGTCCTAATTTTGCACGTGGATCCAGAATTGTGGCACAAATGTAATGGTCTTGTGACAAAATTTTATTTTGTATCCTTACATTTTCTGATAAGCGCCTGGATAAGCTCTCCACCAAGTCATGGGCTTGCCTTCTGTCCTCTACACCTTTGTAGGATTCAGACACATTATTCAGCTCATGCTCTAGCATTTGCAACAATGGGATCGCTTGGCCCATTGTACAGTCCTCCTTGCTGACTTCACGTGTGAAGACCTCAAAAGGAGACAGCATCTCAGTCAGGCATTGAATTAGGGTCCATTGCTCCCTCTGAAGGGTCATGCCTTTAACACTAGCATCACTGCCTTTGTACCAGACATAATCATTGAGTGACCTGTGCTGTTCGTACAGACGATCAAGCATGTAATACGTTGAGTTCCAACGTGTTGCCACCTCCTGGATGAGTGCCTTGACTGGCACCCTACGCTCACGTTGGAAGATCCTCAGCTGCTTCCGAGCTTTAAAAGAATGGCTGAAATGAGTGCATATTCTTCGGCAGATGGACAGTAAATTGCTTACTATGGGTTCTTTTTTCAGAAAGTCTTGCACTATAATGTTTATGCAGTGTGCCAAACACGGAACCCTGAAATAGGAACCAAGTTCCATGGCCTTAAGTACATTACTGCCATTGTCTGTGGCAACAAAACCAATACCAAGCCCTCTGGGCTGCAGCCATTCCAAAACCTTGGTGCGAAACTCTTCTAAAATGTTTTCAGCCGTATGAGATTTCTCCATGGCGAACATGGCTACAGTTGCATGTTTCCGAGTACCTTCAAAAATCGCAGCTGTGTCAACAACACCTCGTGCAGATAGTAGATCTTTAACCCCCACAAAAGAGATCCAGTGTGCAGTGATACACATGTAATCTGTGGCTTGGCAACTGGTCCACATGTCTGTTGTCAGGTGGATATTGTGCACAGCACTCTTCTGCAAAGCTTGTCCAACCAATTCCAGCACATCATGATGTAGTGCCGGAACAGCAATTCTTGCGAAATAGGACCGGCTTGGAACTTTCCATTTCGGGCAGATGGCAGACACAAATTCAAGGAAACCCACCCCTTCCACAAATGAAAAAGGAAGAAGGTCCAGCGCTAACATTTTAGCCAGCTTCGCATTGTACAATCGTGCCGTTGGGTGGTTGCGTTGGAACTGCCCCTCCAACCTAAACATGCTGTCAATGGTAGGCTGGCTTACTTTCCTTAGTGGTGCCATTAACCCACTAAGGCTCAACGACACAGATTGTCTCATTGAGGTACTCGCCGCCGGTCGCCTTGGTGTCTCACCCACACTCTGAGTATGGCTCTTACTGCGGTGCCACTCTGATGTTACTGAGGAGGATGTGGGCGTTACCACTGCAGTGACTGCACTACTGGAGACAGGGCTAGAAATGCCTCCCTGTTCTTCACCTGCCACCACAATAATATCGCTCCCTGATTCCTGACCAACTTCAAAGGGTTTAGTTTTCCTACTTTCTTTTAACTTAAGTAGGTGATCCTCCCACACAATAGTGTGGTGTGTTCTGAGATGACTTGCTTGTCCTCCGGTACCATAGTTTGTACCAAGCTTACCACGCCGAACACCTTGCCGACAAATTGCGCATATAGCAACGTTCTCCTCCTTGGCGCTAACAGAAAAGAAGTCCCAAACTGGGGAGGAGAACTTTCTGGCACTGCTGGATGTGCCACTTTCAACACCAGATGAACTTGAGGGGGTCCTTGAAAATATGTGACCCTGTCCACCTACACTGTGACTTTTACTACCACTTCCTACTGAGGTGGTTGAGCTGGATGTAGGTCCCTGCCGGGCCTTGGAAAATATGGCAGCTGGAGGTAGTGGTGGTGTAACCTGTGTTGGTGAGATCCGTGCTGCATCCCGCTCAGTAGCAGCCTTTCTGGATAGGGTTAGAATGTCGGTCTCCAATCCCTTTGGGGCGGGAGTAATGTGCGTGATGACTGGCTCGTCTTCATCAACATCATCACCCCCCTCTTCTACATCTACCTCCATAACTCTAAGTTTTTCTGGGACCTTCCTTTTCAGAAGCAATGTCTTGTGGCGTACTTCACTCTCAGACCGAGCTGGTGGGACCCAAGTGTCATCACGATCATCAGAAGCGGGGCTTGAAGAAGAAGATGATGGACTAAGCCTCCTTTTCCTTGCTGGTGGTCTGGAAGACAATAGATGTTCTGGAACAGTGGTTTGACTTCGCTCCGCTTTGTCTGCAGGAAGCTCGATTTCCTGAAATGCCCCTACGTCAGGAGCAACAACTACTATGGTGGGCTGTTGTGGCGGCTGCTGCTGTTCTGGTTGCGGCGGCTGCTGCTGCTGGTCTGGTTGCGGCGGCTGCTGCTGCTGGTCTGGTTGCGGCGGCTGCTGCTGCTGGTCTGGTTGCGGCGGCTGCTGCTGCTGTTCTGGTTGCGCCGGCTGCTGCTGCTGTTCTGGTTGCGCCGGCTGCTGCTGCTGTTCTGGTTGCGCCGGCTGCTGCTGCTGTTCTGGTTGCGCCGGCTGCTGCTGCTGTTCTGGTTGCGCCGGCTGCTGCTGCTGTTCTGGTTGCGCCGGCTGCTGCTGCTGTTCTGGTTGCGCCGGCTGCACACTGATCTGCTGAGTTTGCGCCTGCGTTGAACTTGATTGTGTACTACTTTGCGGTAATGACATTTCTTCAACACCGCTGCCCGTTAGTAGACTGGCTACCTCTGCGACAGTAAAGCCCTTGGGCCTAGGTTGGTGGGGTTGCTGGACCGCTGTGCTGCTCCCAGCTTGGTTCCCGGACAACGCTTTGGTGCCAAAAAAAACCTTGGCCGGCACACCACCAGTCGTGGTTAATGGCACTTCCTTTTTCTGTTCCTTCTTCTCACCAGCAACTTTCTTGGTACTGGACCTGGTACCTTTCTTTGGGGCCATCTTATTCCGACGTCAGGCAGGAGGCAGATGCACAACAAGTTCTGGTCACACGTGGGCGTGATGCGCAGCAGGACTTCTGTCTGGCTGGCAGTACAACGGGTAGCCAGGTGATGCCGATGACACCTCCTACTCTGTCTTTTGTGCACCTAAAAGCAAAGAAGACAGGAGAAGAACATCAGTGAAATGTTGCATTTGTTTTTGTGGTTCAGTTACTTAGTACTGTACTAGTGCAAACAAAAGATAGTCTAGCCATTTATGAATTTTTTTTAACTAGAGCTATGTTATACTACTAGTACTGTGTACAGCCACACTACACTCTCAGGAAGGTGATGTCTAAAAATTCAACAGATCACATAGAAAACACTTGATCAATAAAGCTGTGGCTACCTGCTCTGGTAGCAGTGGATGAAAGCAGGCCTGCTGGCAGACAAGGCCAGGCAAGCTTGCAGGCCTAGGCCTCAAAATGGCCACCAGCCACATGTCCAGGCCCAACAACATCAGCAAGGCCACCCCAAAAAACACACTTCCCCAACTCAATCCAATGCCATCCATGCCCAAAATGATGTCTAAAATCAACAGAACACACAGAAAACAGTAGATTACTAAAGCTGTGGCTACCTGCTCTGGTAGCAGTGGATGAAAGCAGGCCTGTTGGCAGACAAGGCCAGGCAAGCTTGCAGGCCTAGGCCTCAAAATGGCCACCAGCCACATGGCGAGCCCCAACAGCATCAGCAAGGCCACCCCAAAAAACACACTTCCCCAACTCAATCCAATGCCATCCATGCCCAAAATGATGTCTAAAATCAACAGAACACACAGAAAACAGTAGATTACTAAAGCTGTGGCTACCTGCTCTGGTAGCAGTGGATGAAAGCAGGCCTGTTGGCAGACAAGGCCAGGCAAGCTTGCAGGCCTAGGCCTCAAAATGGCCACCAGCCACATGGAGAGCCCCAACAGCATCAGCAAGGCCACCCCAAAATACACACTTCCCCAACTCAATCCAATGCCATCCATGCCCAAAATGATGTCTAAAATCAACAGAACACACAGAAAACAGTAGATTACTAAAGCTGTGGCTACCTGCTCTGGTAGTAGTGGATGAAAGCAGGCCTGCTGGCAGACAAGGCCAGGCAAGCTTGCAGGCCTAGGCCTCAAAATGGCCACCAGCCACATGGCGAGCCCCAACAGCATCAGCAAGGCCACCCCAAAATACACACTTCCCCAACTCAATCCAATGGCATCCATGCCCAAAATGATGTCTAAAATCAACAGAACACACAGAAAACAGTAGATTACTAAAGCTGTGGCTACCTGCTCTGGTAGCAGTGGATGAAAGCAGGCCTGCTGGCAGACAAGGGCAGGCAAGCTTGCAGGCCTAGGCCTCAAAATGGCCACCAGCCACATGGAGAGCCCCAACAACATCAGCAAGGCCACCCCAAAATACACACTTCCCCAACTCAATCCAATGGCATCCATGCCCAAAATGATGTCTAAAATCAACAGAACACACAGAAAACAGTAGATTACTAAAGCTGTGGCTACCTGCTCTGGTAGCAGTGGATGAAAGCAGGCCTGCTGGCAGACAAGGCCAGGCAAGCTTGCAGGCCTAGGCCTCAAAATGGCCACCAGCCACATGGCGAGCCCCAACAACATCAGCAAGGCCACCCCAAAATACACACTTCCCCAACTCAATCCAATGCCATCCATGCCCAAAATGATGTCTAAAATCAACAGAACACACAGAAAACAGTAGATTACTAAAGCTGTGGCTACCTGCTCTGGTAGCAGTGGATGAAAGCAGGCCTGCTGGCAGACAAGGCCAGGCAAGCTTGCAGGCCTAGGCCTCAAAATGGCCACCAGCCACATGGCGAGCCCCAACAACATCAGCAAGGCCACCCCAAAATACACACTTCCCCAACTCAATCCAATGGCATCCATGCCCAAAATGATGTCTAAAATCAACAGAACACACAGAAAACAGTAGATTACTAAAGCTGTGGCTACCTGCTCTGGTAGCAGTGGATGAAAGCAGGCCTGCTGGCAGACAAGGCCAGGCAAGCTTGCAGGCCTAGGCCTCAAAATGGCCACCAGCCACATGGCGAGCCCCAACAACATCAGCAAGGCCACCCCAAAATACACACTTCCCCAACTCAATCCAATGCCATCCATGCCCAAAATGATGTCTAAAATCAACAGAACACACAGAAAACAGTAGATTACTAAAGCTGTGGCTACCTGCTCTGGTAGCAGTGGATGAAAGCAGGCCTGCTGGCAGACAAGGCCAGGCAAGCTTGCAGGCCTAGGCCTCAAAATGGCCACCAGCCACATGGAGAGCCCCAACAACATCAGCAAGGCCACCCCAAAATACACACTTCCCCAACTCAATCCAATGCCATCCATGCCCTAAATGTGATTGAAAATGAAATATATTCAAAAAACAAAAGGAACAGTTGCTTCATCATGCACACACACACCCATGAGGCCATGCCCATGGCTAGCTCGGGCCTACTACTACAACCCACAAAATTAAAATAAATTAAAAAAAAAAAAAAGGAATGATGATAATTAATTATCAAAAATAAATTGTAGTTACACAACAACTGCAATGCCCACAATCAAACACAACAACCACTTACTTGTAAAATATCCTATTCCAAAAATCCTGAAATCCAATTGCAATGATGCAGCAGACAAAAAGAGAGATCTTTCCAGCTCCAAATCCAAAGGCAGAATGAGCAGGAGATGGACAAAGCACTGGGAGGAGCCTGCTGGACAGGAACAGGAAGTTGGAGAATCTGTGTCACTTCCTCCCTCTCTCCACTTTGTAAAAAAAAAATGAATCCTGGAGTCCTTGCACAAAAAAGGAAAGCCAAATGTGAATGTAAGGAGTTCTTTTCATCCAAAATCAGTATTTGCAGATGGTTTCATGCTGCTAGAGCCGATATTCCTCTCCAAATTGTAAATTTTACATTGTTGAGTTCTCCAGCTTCACATTACTTCCGCCGGCGTGTCGAAAACGATATGATCGCGTTCTCTTCTTTGTCCCTGTCGCGTTGGATATGACGTGTTCGCGGTCTCTTTCTCCTGTTCGCGTTCGATTTCATGTGCCCGCGTCCTCATTCTCTGGCTCGCGATGTAGAATGACATGTTCGAGATCTCAATCTTCTCATACTCGCGCGGTGCATGATCGCGAGAAGAAATACCTGATCGCGCGACAAATGACGTGATCGCGTGAAAAATGACTTGAATGCGGCCGCGAACTCTCGCGAGACAGCGCAAAATGGCTACCAAAATCCAACATCTCGTGGAGAACGCGACCGGGTCAAGAAAACTTGTCGGAGAACGCAGGGATTCAGGTAAGGCGATCGCGCGCGCGCGAGAATGTATTGTTTTACAGCGCGAGCAAGAAAAAAATTATCGCTAAGCTGCGGAATGCGGAAATTTTGACATTTTCGCGCTTTCCGCGGAACGCGAGAATGCCAAAATATCGCAACTTCCGCGAACGGAACGGAATTTTGGCCCAGGCCTAGCGGCGCTGAACTCCTCGAGCCCCGTCAAGACCTGGTTTACTAGTCGCTGAAAAGTAGCTGGGGTATTCTTCATGCCGAAGGGCATGACTTTGAAGTGGTAGTGGCCATCGGGGGTAGAAAAGGCGGACCGTTCTTGGGCCCGGGGTGTGAGACCGATCTGCCAGTAGCCCGCTGTCAGGTCGAAGATGCTGAGGTAGCGGGCAGCCCCCATGCAGTCGATCAATTCATCCGCTCGGGGGATGGGATGAGCGTCGGTTCTGGTGACAGCATTCAAGCCCCGATAGTCGACGCAGAATCGGAGCTCAGGAGTAGTGCCGGGGGTAGCAGCTTTGGGGACCAGCACGACCGGGCTGGCCCAGGGGCTGTCCGAGGGCTCGATGACCCCGAGCGTGAGCATCTTGGATACTTCCTCTTGGATGCAGGCCCGCACCCGATCTGGTACGCGGTATGCCCGGTGTCTGATAGGGGGACTGTCCCCAGTGTCCACGTCGTGCAAGCACCAGGGGGTGACCCCTGGGGTGAGGGAAAACAAGGTAGCAAACTGCAGCAGGAGGTCCCGGCAGCCTTGGCGCTGTTCCGGGGTGAGGGCATCGGAGAGCCGGACCCCGTCCACGGAACCATCTTTCTCCCGAGTCTTCAGGAGATCCGGGAGAGGCTCGGAGTCTTCTTCCGCTCCACTGTCTGTAGCCATCAGGAGGCTGAGCTCCGAGCGCACAAAGTGGGGTTTGAGTCTGTTGGTGTGGAGGACCCGGAGGGGGTTCCGGGGAGATTCCATATCGATGAGATAGGTGACGGGGCTCTTGCGTTCGACCACTTTGAAGGGCCCCGTCCACTTGTCCTGCAAGGCACATGGTTCGGTGGGGGACATCACCCACACTTGTTGGCCAGGTTCGAATTCGATGGAGGAGGCATTTTGATCGTACCATTTTTTCATGTCCTCCTGACTGGCCTCAAGATTCGCTTTTGCCATTTCTCTGAATCGCCTGGTCTGATTGCGTAGGGTCAGGAGGTACTTGAAGACGTCTGGAGGGGTCTTTAGGGGGGCCATCTCCCAACCTTCTTTGACTAGGCTGAGGGGCCCTCGCACAGGGTGCCCGTACAGGAGTTCGAAAGGGCTAAAGCCGAGGGACTTCTGGGGAACTTCTCGATAGGCGAAGAGGAGGCACGGAAGTAGTACATCCCACTGGCGACGGAGGGGCTCTTCCAATCCCCCAATCATTCCCTTGAGCGTGCGGTTGAATCGCTCGACTAGTCCGTTTCCTTGAGGGTGATAGGGGGTCGTGAATCGGTAGGTGACCCCGCACTGTTGCCAGAGGGACTTCATATACTTCGAAATAAAGTTTGTGCCTCTGTCGCTGACGACTTCTCGGGGGAAGCCCACCCGGGAGAAGATCCCCATTAAGGCCCGGCCGACCACCGGGGCTGTTACAGTTCGCAGGGGCACAGCCTCGGGGTAGCGGGTGGCGTGGTCCACCAGTACCAGGATGAACCGATGTCCTTGTGCTGTACGGGGGTCCAGGGGCCCCACAATGTCTATTCCCACCCTCTCGAACGGGGTGGTGACAACTGGGAAGGGTTGCAGAGGTGCTTTGAGTTTGCGGCCGCTCTTCCCGCTGGCCTGGCACGTGGGGCAGGACCGGCAGTGGTTGAGGACGTCGTTTCTCATCTTTGGCCAGAAAAAGTGGGTCACCAGGCGACTGTAGGTTTTGTCCTGGCCCAGGTGTCCAGCCAGAGGGACATCGTGGGCCAAATTTAACAGGAAGTCTCTAAAACGGAGGGGCACCACCAGCACTCGACTGGCCCCTAACTCCGCGATTCTCTGTTCGCTGTACAATAGGTCGTTGTCCCAATAGATCCAATGGGCTCCGGTGGTGTCCCCTGCGCTTTGGGCGAGGGCTTGCTGGCGGAGTCCCTCGAGGGAGGGACAGGTCTTCTGTTCTTGACGGAACTGTTCCTGGGTGGGCCCCCCTTCTTGACGCCACTGAGCCAGGTCGGGAAGGTCCTGGGGCTGAGCGACCCCTTCGGGGGTTTGCTCTGGGGGGTCGGTATAGTCGGTGTCCTCTACTGGAGCGATCGGGGGAGGAGGTGCAGGCCATTCTGGTTCTTCTGGTCGGGGGATGGCACGGGCGGCCATGGACCGGGTGGTTATGCACGCCCAGTCCGGGAGGCCCAACATCCCCAGGTGTTCTCTTCTTTCTACGGCGGCCCACGGGGAACTCTCAAGATCATTCCCCAGGAGACAGTCCACGGGGGCATCATCCCGGACCGTCACCTTCAACATGCCGGAGACTCCTCCCCATTCGAAGGGGACGCAGGCCATCCGACATAGACTCTCTGAATTGTCGGCTGAACGGACGGGGCAGAGAACGTTCGGCAGGATCTGCTCTGGTTTTACCAGGTGACAGCGGACGGCCGTCACACTGGCCCCCGTGTCACGTAGTGCTTCGGCCCGGCGCCCATTAATGTTCACCCACTGGCTATATTTTCTGGTGTTGGCGGGTAGGGGAGCCCGCGGGACCATGTCTCTTCCCCCTAGGCACGCTAGAACCATGGCGGCCGGTTCCCACTCTTGTTGTGCCTGCTCGTATTCTTCCTGTTCTTCGGAGATTTGTTCTCCCCCCAGGGCGGCGGCAGCTACCTGGCGGGGTCTCGGAGTTTGGTTCTGTGGACAGTTCGGGTCATTGGCGTAGTGGCCGACTCGCTGGCATCGGTGACACGTGACGTTGGCTCGGAACCCCGGGCGCATCGGGGGGTTGCCCCGGCTGGCCGGGGGCGGGGTGCTGGCAGCGGGAGCGGCCGGGACGGTGTCTCTTCCTCGTCCCTGGCCTCCTCCACCTCCTCGGGGACGGTGCTGACCTTGGTTGTTCCGGTTCTGTTCGTGTGGCCCTCTCCGGCCCACTCGGGTGCTTTCCCACCGGTCAGCTTCGGCGGCGAGTTGCGGTGGGTCAGTCAATTTACTGTCGAGGAGGTGCTGCCTGAGCTCGACGAAGCAGTTGTTAGAGAGGTGCTCCCACACCATGAGATTAAAAAGTTGCTCGTAGGTCGTTACGTGGCTTCCCTTGATCCAACCCTCGAAGGCTCGGCTGAAATAGTTGACATATTCCACCCAAGTTGTACCCGGGATCCGGGTGCAGTCTCGAAACCTCTGACGGTACATTTCGGGTGTGAGCCCATATCGGGTGAGGAGGGCAGCCTTCATGTGGTCATAGGATGACATCTGATGGTCTGGGAGCTGTAGCAGGGCATCGCGGCCTTCGTTGACGAACCTCCCCCATAGACCGGCTCCCCAGTCACTTCGATCGATCCGGTGGGAGGTCATGGCGATCTCGTAGGCCTTGAACCACTGTTGTATGTCGTCCTCTCGGACATACTCTCGAACGACATCCTTGGTGATGTGGACTTTCTTTTCTGTCGCTCCCGGGGTGCGCGGTCGCTCGGGCACCTCCGGTTCTTTGTTCTGCTTCCGTAGGTCTATTTCTGCCAGTTTGCGCTCGTGTTCGTATGCTAATCTCTTTTCTTCGAGCTCTCTCTGCCTCTGTTTTTCTTCCCGTTCTTCTCGGAGCCGCAGATGTTCTAGGTTCAGTTTTTGCTCGGCTAATTTTAGTTCACCGTCCATTTTGAGCCGTGCCATTTCTAACTCATGTAGTCTGTTTTTTTCTCTCTCTTGGATCTCTTCCTGCGAGAGGCCCGTTCCTCGCTCCTCGGGAGCCGTGGCGTTCCTCTCTGATGCTGCAATGTTTTGGTCCGGGGATCTGGCGGCCCCGGTTTCTGCCCACGACTCAATGGCGTGCTTGAAATCGTCTTTGGTACTCAGGCCGGTGGTAGCAATGCCTAGTTCCATGCAGAATTGTTTCAATTCACGATGGCTGTACTCTTCCAATTTCTCCATCTGGAATTTCTCGGTGGATCCGCTCTCTTTGGTTGACATTGTGGTTTTGTCGTGGGGTGAGCTACTCTCTGTACGATTACGCGTTGATTCGGATCGCGCCGCTGGCCACCAATGTTAGACGGACCGGGAGGGTCGGCCGAGGACAAGGGGAGAGGTCTCCGGGGAGAGCCGTCTCCAGCGATCGTACAGACGAATAACTTCCCCCCCACAGATGTACACCACACAAGGATAAGGTTTAACGTTCTTTATAAGCGATCTCTTAGGTACGATAGGATGGTACAAGGAGGTCTGGACTCAGGGGTCCCCTCGATTCTAGTCTCTTGGTTGGGAAAGGGGGTAGCGGGACAGTCTGGTTACCAATCTGGTAGATGCGATGATATGATGGATAGCTCACATTCCTCGAGCTCGGTGTTCTAGCTGGACGGGCCGCGGCAGCGCCAGCAGGTCCCGGTGAAGGTGGTCGTTACACGGTCCGCGGCAGCGCCAGCAGGTCCCGATGAAGGTGGTTGTTACACGGTCCGCGGCAGCGCCAGCAGGTCCCGATGAAGGTGGTGGTTACAACGGTCCGCGGCAGCGCCAGCAGGTCCCGACAAAGGTGGTAGTTACAACGGTCCGCGGCAGCGCCAGCAGGTCCCGACGAGGATGAAGGATGCAGAAGGCCGTGGCAGCGCCAGCAGGCAGGACGATAGTTCACAAGGCAGGGCTACGGCAGCGCCGGTAGTCCGTCAAGGATGAGTTCTTCTCGGTGTCTCTCGACTCCAGGATACAACTGCCTTCCTGCTCTGGAGCTGCCCTAGTTATAGGTCTGGCGCCCTTTGATGTCCGGACCCTCGCACTTGGAGGTCGGGAGGTCCGGGATGAGGGAGTCCAGACACCCAGCAGGGGGGTGGAGCCAGCACCCGGGGGAGCTGGAGGGCGATCGGCACCTGGCGGGGGAGAGCCATCGTCACTTCTTTCTCCCATCGACCTGCCAAGTGGTCCGTTCACCTCCTGGGTGGATGGTGGTGCCGGGATGTCGGGGCCTGGCCAGGCCCAGGGTTAGGGTCGAGCTGAGGCCACGCGGCCTCGTGGTGCAGTGTCCAAGATGGCGGCCGGTCCGGGCGAGGGAGCCGGTAGTGGTTCGGCCCCATGATACAGAGATGTCTGGGGGCAGGAGTTCCGTCTGGAGACGGGGTGCGGGTTGTTTCTGTGGGTAACACCTGGAGGGCCGGGGCTTGGGCCCTGTCATGCGGGGAGGGAGCAAGCCCTTCATGTGGCCTGTCCAACAATCTCCGACTCCGGCCGCCCCAGCCACCCCCGATCCGCGGGCCGGCCAGAGGCCTGACAGACTCAACACCTACCACGCATGTCCAACCGAGGGAGTGGGAACCCTCGAGCCAGACCCAGAGGCGCCAGCCCAGTCACACCTCGGGTCGCCTTCCCCGGGAGGACTCAATCGGCCACCAGGCCCCTGGGGAGCAGGCGCCTCCCCTGCCGAGCGTCTGGGGTCCCTCCCAGACCCACCTGAAAAGACCAAAGAAGTGAGCGGCAGGAAATCCCGCCGAACCCCCTCCGTCACCCCAGGCCCCCCTCTGCGAGCACTCCGGACTTCAAAGAGCCAGCGGAGTATAACAAGGGGTGCCGGAGAGATGAGGGGGAGAAGACCTGGAACCATCCGAGCCTGCAGACGCTGTCGCGGCTCCTGAATGCTGAAGTCACCTGGGCCTGCTGAGTGACTCGCGGCCTCTTGCTATTGAACCATCTGAGCCCTGCGGACGAGGTCGCGGCTCCCGAACACTGAACCACCTAGGCCTGCTGAGTGACTCGCGGCCCCCAGCTATTGAACCATCTGAGCCCTGCTGACGGAATCGTGGCTCCCGAACTTCGACCACTTGTGCCTGCTGAGAGACTCGCGGCGCTCCCCTTGAGGACGGGTCGGTAAGAGATCGCCCAGAGACACGACACCCTCCAGCTCGAGGATTGTGAGCTTTCCGCAGGGTATTTCGCAGAGACACTATCTTGAAAGACTGTCCCGCTACCCCCATTCCCCACGACCGATTTGTGGTACGTTGTGCCACTGCTGTACTGCTTGCATCTTGGATCATAAAGATCCCTTGAAATCATCGATAAAAGAACCTATCGTCCTACAAAGAATACGTGTGGTGTCACTCTGTTCGTAGTGTATCTCAGGGTGTGCGCGCCTGGTTCGGCCTACTTGGGAGAGGTGGGTCGCAGGGGTGGGCAAGACGTGTATCGAACCCCCCTCCGGCGAACGCCTTTCCAACAGAGACCTAAAAATAAAAGGTCTCTTTTGGGAGAACCTGACATATGGCTATGACATCCTAGTGGCTGAAAAAGATTGTCTGCCAGCAATTTTTATGGAGTGCCCAAAGGGAGAAATGGTAATTTTACCAGCTTTTTCCGACCTTGTTCCGATTTACTTAAAACACATTTACGCGCAGGAGTGGGCAGTAGCCCACGCTCCAGCACTATATTGCAACCATGTTGGGTGGGATGCTGAGTCACCTAACCATGTAATCCCAGTTAAAACTACTCCAACTCCACAGAGACAATACACAATAAAACAGGAAGCAAAAAAACAGGTCAGAGAGATCTCAGATCAACTTGAATATCAGGGTGTAATAGAAACTTGCACCTCTTCAATGAATAATCCTTTGTTTTCCCTAATGAAACCCAATAATTCATATAATCTAGTTTTAGATTATAGACATCTGAACTCATGCACAAAAACATTTGCAGTACAGAATGCACATAGGGCTGCATTAATGAATAACATTGTGTAGAAACAATACAAAACAACACTAGACATCTCAAATGGATTCTTCTGCCGCATTTTCCACGTTAGGCTCCCACATCAATTCTTTCCTCTTCCACAAAGGTATAAGAATAGCCCTGGTTGTGTTCAGTTAGGGTAACTGAGTTACTTCAAAATGTGGATGAAGAAGCGTTGTCCTATGTGTATGATATTTATCTGACAGACGATAACTTAAAAGAACACTTGACCAGAGCGAGCACCATAATTCTGAGATTCGCCTCTGAGGGCTTAAAATGCAACTTTAAAAATTCAAAAATTGCCCATCCCAACGTTCTAATTTTGGGATATAAGCTTTCAAGTGAAGGTAAAACTGGCGGCTCGCTGTCTATTGCTTTCGCGCCGGGACACCTCTGCAAGATACGGCCTGGCGGCTCGCTGTCTATTGCTTTCGCGCCGGGACACCTCTGCTGGAGGTAGCTGTTCTACAAATGGCAACATTATTATTATTATTATTAAGGTCTATCACAAGTACAAATCAGGTAATCTGGCACGGTGCATAAGGTAGGGAAAAACCACCAGATCCCCACGTTTGTGGCCAGCAGACCACTAATGCTATATATACAAACCCTCTGCGCACGTTCAAAAGTTACATTAAATATCACAATGATGCGTGTCTTTATATTTTCAGATGACTTTAAATCAAGATCTTTAAGCCTTCTTAGCCAACACGTGTTTTATCGCTGTTACAGGGGATTACCGACCGACTTCTTCAGGGCTGAGGTCAGTTTCAGGTAGTCTCTTAGTTCCGGTGATAATTCCGACCCGGATGGGGTTCCTATAAGTACTGCTCCTGGATAGGTAGACCAATTAGTCTTGTATCCGGAGAGCTAAATATGCTTCAAAATATAAGGAAGTTTCTTTTAGAAGGGTTGCCCCATCCGGTAATATTTAGGTGGAACCCTTCAGATCCCCAGGCAGTGTCGTGTTCGCTGTGCAAATCAGCAGGACTTAATGTAACTTTGTGGATTTACTTTTGAACGTGTGCAGAGGATTTTATATACACCAAATATAGGCAACTCCTGAAGACATGTTGTTTACACAGGTGTTGGAAGGCGTTCCCCGGGGAGGTTGCGGAATGTGTTCCTGACCACCCTGAGGCCCACCTTTCCCAGAGTTAGGCCGAGCAAGAGCAGGGAGGCCCTTCCTGGAAGGGTCTCGCACCTAGGATCGCACACGCTACGCTTACTCTCTTCTTCGGATAGAGGGACACCACACAGTAAATCGTTGTAAGATAATAAGCTTTTATCGGTGGTTATCAGGGATCTTTATGATCCGGCAGGCAGGTGCAGAATTAATGCCACAAGCGGCAGCGATCTTGTGATGGAGGGAAAAGGGGTAGCGGGACAGTCTTTCACTCAGTGTCTCTGCGAGGTGTCCGGGGCCCAGCTCTCAATCCTCGAGCTGAGGGGATGTTGCTTCTCTCGGCGATCTCTGCCGACTCTCTTGGAGGAACGGGCCGCGAGTCACTCAGCAGGCACCGGAGGGTCTTAGTTCAGGGAGCCGCGACGGCGTCAGCAGGGCTCAGATGGTTCAGAGTTTGAGGAGCCGCGACAGCTTCAGCAGGGCTCAGCTGGTTCAGAGTTCGAGGAGCCGCGACAGCGTCAGCAGGGCTCAGATGGTTCAGACTTTGAGGAGCCGCGACAGCGTCAGCAGGGCTCAGATGGGTCGGAGTTCGGGGAGCCGCGACAGCGTCAGCAGGGCTCAGATGGCTCAGAGTTCGGGGAGCCGCGACAGCGTCCGCAGGGCTCAGGTGGTTCGGAGTTCGGGTAGCGTTCTTCTGTTCGGGGAGCGATCGAGCCGCGACCAAGTCCGCAGGCTCTCGTCAGGCCAGGTCTTCTCTGCCTCTCGTCCCCTCAGCACCCCTTGTTATACTCCCCCTCCTCTTTGAAGTCCGGAGTCCTCGCGGAGAGGGGTCTGGTGCCTGGGGGGCGGGGTGTCGGTGTTTCCTGTCGCTCAGCCCCTTGATCTGTTCAGGTGTGTCCGGGAGGGACTCCAGACGCCTAGCAGGAGAGGCGCCCGCTCACCGGGGGCCTGGTGGTCGATCGAAACCTCCCTCGGGGAAGAGACCAGAGGTGTGACAGGGTCGGCGCCTCTCGGTCTGGTTTGGGGGGGGGGTTTCGTTCTCCCTCGGCCGGGCATGCGTGTTGGGGATCTGGTCGGCCCTCGGGATGTTCGTCCACGGAAGCCGGAAGGCCGTGCCCACGAGGTTCGGCGTGGTTGGTGGTTGTAGTGTGACTTGCTGGTCGGGAGGGCCCACGCCACGAGGCCGGTCTCACACGTGCCCCCCCCAGCTGAAAGGCGGGGAGCACTACCCATCCACTTGGGAGTTCTCCTCGCTGAAGCGGAAGAATCGGGACAGGCCATCCGCGTTGGCGTGGTCCGTCCCGGGGCGATGTTCCACAGTGAAATCCATCCCTTGGAGGGAGATGGACCAGCGTAGCAGCTTGGGGTTTTCCCCTCGCATCTGCATCAACCACCGCAGGGGTCGATGATCTGTTTGCACTCGGAAGTGTGTTCCGAACAGGTAGGGCCGTAGCTTTTTGAGGGCCCAGACTACTGCGAACGTCTCTCGTTCAATTGTGCTCCACCGCTGTTCCCGGGGCAGTAACCTTCGGCTGATGAAGGCTATGGGCTGATCTACGCCTTTGTCGTCGTACTGTGAGAGGACTGCCCCGATGCCATTTTCCGAGGCCTCCGTCTGGACCACAAACTCCTGGGCGTAGTCGGGTGCTTTGAGGACTGGAGCCGCGCACATTGCGGCCTTTAGGGTGTCGAACGCCTTCTGGCAGGAGGGAGTCCAGTGTATTTTCTTGGGGTGTTTTTTGGAGGTTAGTTCTGTGAGAGGGCCTGCGATGCTGCCATAGTTTTTAATAAACCTTCTGTAGTAGCCGGTGAGGCCCAGGAAGGCTCGGACTTCCGTTTGGGTTGCAGGGGGTTCCCAGGACAAGATGGCGTCGATCTTCGGCTGGAGGGGGGCGACCTGCCCACTCCCCACCTGGTGCCCCAGATAGGTTACGGAGCCGTGCCCAATTTGACATTTGCTGGCTTTGATGGTGAGGCCGGCCCGGCGCAGAGCCAGCAGGACTTGACGGAGGTGCTGGAGGTGCTCGGTCCATTGGGAGCTGAAGACCGCTATGTTGTCGAGGTATGCTGCGCTGAACCCCTCTAGTCCGGACAGGACCCTGTTCACCAGCCGCTGGAAGGTGGCCGGGGCATTTTTCATTCCGAACGGCATCACCCTAAAGCGGTAGTGCCCATCCGGGGTGGAGAAGGCGGAGCGCTCCTTGGCTCCCTCGGTGAGGGCAATCTGCCAGTACCCACTGGTCAGGTCGAAGGTACTGAGGTAGCAGGCGGCCCCAAGGCGGTCAATGAGTTCGTCGGCACGGGGGATAGGGTGAGCGTCTGCTCGGGTGACCGCACTGAGGCCTCGGTAGTCCACGCAAAATCTCAGCTCTGGGGCAACACCCGGGGTAGTCGCTTTCGGAACCAGGACGACCGGGCTGGCCCAGGGGCTGTCGGAGGGTTCAATCACCCCAAGGTCTAACATCTTTGCCACCTCGGTCTGGATGCAGGTCCGGACCCGATCAGGGACCCGGTAGGCCCGATGTCTCACTGGCGGGCTGCCTCCGGTGTCCACGTCGTGGACACACCAGCTGGTGACCCCGGGGGTCAGGGAGAAGAGATCCGCGAACTGCCCTAGTAGCTGGCGGCAGTCGTCGGTCTGTTGGGCTGTGAGTGCGGTCGACAGTCTCAATCCCTCCACGGATCCATCGGTTTCCTTCGCCCCCAGGGGGTCTGGAAGGGGCTCGGTGTCGTCTTCGGCCCCATCGTCGGTGGCCAGGAGTAGACTTAATTCAGTCCGTACAAAGTGGGGCTTGAGGCGGTTCACGTGGAGCACCCGGAGGGGGTTCCGCGGGGACTGCACATCGATGAGATATGTGACTTGGCTCTTCCGCTCGATCACCTTGAAGGGCCCAGTCCATTTATCTTGGAGGGCGCAGGGTCTCACCGGGGCCATGACCCAGACTTGTTGGCCCGGCTGAAACTCGACCAGCGTAGCATTCTGATCATACCAGCGCTTCATTTCTTCTTGACTGGCCTCGAGGTTTGCTTCTGCGAGTTCCCTGAATTTTCGGGTCTGGTTGCGGAGCGCCAAGATGTATCGGAACACGTCCGGAGGGGTCCCCCGGGGGGTTGTTTCCCACCCCTCCTTGACCAGGCTCAGGGGTCCTCGGACGGGGTGTCCATATAATAGTTTGAATGGGCTGAATCCCAGGGATTTTTGGGGAACCTCCCGGTAGGCGAACAGGAGGCATGGGAGGAGGACGTCCCACCTCCGGCGTAGGGGTTCCTCGAGGCCCAGGATCATTCCTTTCAGCGTCTTGTTAAAGCGCTCGACTAGTCCGTTTCCTTGGGGGTGGTACGGGGTGGTGAATTTGTACGATACTCCGCACTGCTGACAGAGGGATTTCATATAACGGGAGATAAAGTTCGTACCCCGGTCACTCACAACTTCGCGGGGGAACCCCATGCGGGAGAAGATCCCCATCAAGGCCCGGCCCACCACGGGGGCCGTCACGGTGCGGAGAGGGATGGCCTCGGGGTAACGGGTGGCATGATCCACTAGGACGAGGATGAACCGGTGGCCCTGGGTGGTCTTGGGGTCCAGCGGTCCCACAATGTCGATTCCTACCCGCTCAAAAGGGGTACTGACGACGGGGAAGGGCTGTAGCGGAGCCTTGCGCTTGCCCCCACTCTTTCCGCTGGCCTGGCACGTGGGGCAGGACTTGCAGTGGGCCTCCACATTTGCTCGCATCTTGGGCCAATAGAAGTGGGTGACGAGCCGTTGGTAGGTCTTATCCTGGCCTAAGTGTCTGGCCAGGGGTACATCGTGGGCCAGGCCCAGGAGGAGACTTCGGAAGCGTAGGGGTACCACTAGTACCCGGGCCGATCCCAACTCGGCCGACTTCTGTTCGCTGTACAGGAGGCCGTCCTCCCAGTATACCCAGTGGGTGCCAGTCTGGTCGCCTGCTGCTTGGGCCTCGGCCTGTTGTCGGGGCCCGATGAGGGACGGACAGGTGGATTGTTCTTGGCAGAATTCTTCACGGGAGGGGCCCCCTTCGCAAGGCCACTGGGCCAGTTCTGGCAGGTCCTCGAGGTGGGTCAGGGTTTCGGGGTCGGATGGCACTGACCCTTCGTCAGGAGTGGTCGGCTCGTCCAGAAGGGGGTCGTTGGCCTCTGGGGGTGTATTCTGGATCTCGGGGGAGGTGGCGGTGTCTAGCGGCATGGGCTCTTCCCCCTCGGAGGATGCGCCCGGAGAGTCATTGAGCGCGTGGTGGCGCATACCCACTCGGGGAGGCCCATCATCTCGAGGTGGGCTCTTCGTTCCACTTGTCCCCACGGGGAGTTCTCAAGGTCGTTGCCCAGGAGGCAGTCCACGGGCTGGGAGGTTCGGACCGCCACCTTTAACTTGCCGGTGACTCCCCCCCATTCGAAGGGGACTAGGGCCATCCGACAGAGGCTCTCGGAATTGTCTGAGGAGATGACGGGGCAAAAGGCGCCAGGCAGGATCTGATCCTCGGAGATCAGGTGACAATGAACCGCCGTGACACTCGCCCCCGTGTCCCGGAGGCACTCGATGCGGTGACCGTTGACCGTCACATGCTGTCGGTACTTCTTTGTTTTGGCGGGCAGGGACGTTCCGGGGACCATCTCTCGATCCCCTAGGGAGACCAAGGCCATGGCGGCTGGTTCCCATTCTTCGGAGTCTTCGATCTCTTCCCCCAGGGCGACGGAGGCTATCTGTCGAGTCGGCGGGGTTGTTGTGGTGGACCGCTGGTACAGGGGACACTGGGGGTCGCTGGCATAGTGTCCGGTCTGTTGGCAGCGGAAGCAGGTGATCCTCACTCGGGGCCCCGGCCTCCCTGGTGGCCCGGTGCTGGCCGGAGGTGGAGCTGGAAAGGGCGGAGATTGTCCTCTGGGAGGGCTGAGCGGGGATCCCCCTGGAAGCTCCCTTTGCTGGCCTTGATTCCCTCCGCCCCTCTGGCGGGGGGGTCCCTGACTGTGGCGACCGTAGTCCCCCACGGGGCCCCGGGAGGCCCGGGTGTTCACCCATCGGTCAGCCTCGACGGTCAGTTTTCGAGGGTCTGTGAGTTTGCTGTCCAGGAGGTGCTGGCGCAGCTCTACGAAGCAATTCGCGGACAAGTGTTCCCATGCGATTAGGTCGAACAGCTCCTCGAAGGTGGAGACCTTGCTGCCCTTGATCCATCCGTCCAGGGCCCGGCTGTAGAAATTCACGTACTCCACCCAGGTGGTACCGGGTATCTTTTTGCAGTCTCTAAACCGTTGCCGGTACATTTCAGGGGTGAGCCCATATCTGGCTACTAGAGCCTCTTTCATGTGACTGTAGGAGTTCATCACGGTGGAGGGCAGGTCCAGCAGGGTATCTCTCCCCTCGCTCAGGAACCGGCCCCACAGCCCAGCCCCCCAGTCCTTCTGTGGGACTCGGTGGGAGGTCATGGCGACTTCGTAGGCCTTGAACCATTGCTGAATATCGTCGTTCTTAGAGTATTCTTTCACCACATCTTTGGGGATGTGGACCTTTGGTTCCACGGTGGAGGAGATGGGTTGGGTTTCCGAGGTTCGGGCCTCCGCCTTCTTAGCCTTGAGCTCGATTTCTTTTAGGCTACGTTCGTGCTCTAGTTGGAGTTTTTTCTCGTCGTGTTCTCTCTGTCGTTTCTTTTCCTCTAGTTCTCCTTGTAGGCGTAACTGGTCCACCGCCAGTTTTTTCTCAGCCAGCTTTAGCTCTCCTTCGATTTTTAATTTTGCTAGTTCTAGTTCGTGGTTGCGATCTCTTTCTCGGTCCGCTAGTTCCTCCGGGGATAGGCCCCTCTCAGGGGTGCCGTTCCTCCCCAGGCTGCTTCGTGGTTCGTTGGGAGGTTCTCCTTCTGTTTGTGTCCGGGGAGTTTCGGCCTCGACCCAGGTTTTTAATGCCCCCTGGAAGTCCTCTTTCGTGCTTAGTCCGGTGGTAGCGATTCCAAAGTCTTTGCAAAATTGTTTCAGTTCTCGGTGTGTATAAGATTCTAACTGGTCTTTTTGGAATGCCGCGCTCGGGTTGGTGCCTGCGGCACCTAGGGAAGTTTCTCCTTCCATTTTTCTTGGTAGTGCATACGTCGTCTACTGCACGATCTCTAGGTGTTGGCTCGGATCCCGTCGCCTGCCACCAAATGTTGGAAGGCGTTCCCCGGGGAGGTTGCGGAATGTGTTCCTGACCACCCTGAGGCCCACCTTTCCCAGAGTTAGGCCGAGCAAGAGCAGGGAGGCCCTTCCTGGAAGGGTCTCGCACCTAGGATCGCACACGCTACGCTTACTCTCTTCTTTGGATAGAGGGACACCACACAGTAAATCGTTGTAAGATAATAAGCTTTTATCGGTGGTTATCAGGGATCTTTATGATCCGGCAGGCAGGTGCAGAATTAATGCCACAAGCGGCAGCGATCTTGTGATGGAGGGAAAAGGGGTAGCGGGACAGTCTTTCACTCAATGTCTCTGCGAGGTATCCGGCGCCCAGCTCTCAATCCTCGAGCTGAGGGGATGTTGCTTCTCTCGGCGATCTCTGCCGACTTTCTTGGAGGAACGGGCCGCGAGTCACTCAGCAGGCACCGGAGGGTCTTAGTTCAGGGAGCCGCGACGGCGTCAGCAGGGCTCAGATGGTTCAGAGTTCGAGGAGCCGCGACAGCGTCAGCAGGGCTCAGCTGGTTCAGAGTTCGAGGAGCCGCGACAGCGTCAGCAGGGCTCAGATGGTTCAGAGTTCGAGGAGCCGCGACAGCGTCAGCAGGGCTCAGATGGGTCGGAGTTCGGGGAGCCGCGACAGCGTCAGCAGGGCTCAGATGGTTCAGAGTTCGGGGAGCCGCGACAGCGTCCGCAGGGCTCAGGTGGTTCGGAGTTCGGGTAGCATTCTTCTGTTCGGGGAGCGATCGAGCCGCAACCAAGTCCGCAGGCTCATGTCAGTCCAGGTCTTCTCTGCCTCTCGTCCCCTCAGCACCCCTTGTTATACTCCCCCTCCTCTTTGAAGTCCGGAGTCCTCGCGGAGAGGGGTCTGGTGCCTGGGGGGCGGTGTGTCGGGGTTTCCTGTCGCTCAGCCCCTTGATCTGTTCAGGTGTGTCCGGGAGGGACTCCAGACGCCTAGCAGGAGAGGCGCCCGCTCACCGGGGGCCTGGTCGTCGATCGAAACCTCCCTTGGGGAAGAGACCAGAGGTGTGACAGGGTCGGCGCCTCTCGGTCTGGTTTGGGGGGGGGGGGGTTTCGTTCTCCCTCGGCCGGGCATGCGTGTTGGGGATCTGGTCGGCCCTCGGGATGTTGGTCCACGGAAGCCGGAAGGCCGTGCCCACGAGGTTCGGCGTGGTTGTAGTGTGACTTGCTGGTCGGGAGGGCCCACGCCACGAGGCCGGTCTCACAACAGGCTTATCAATAGTAGAGAATTACGACATCTCATTACCTAGCACCAAGAGACTTCCTCAGTGATTGTGCACTCCATAAATAGCCAATAACATAACATAACAGAACAACTGGGAGCTGAGAAAAAGGGGGGTCTCAAAACGCCTCTTCTCCATGTTAATTTCCATGAGAAACTTTAGACAAGGCTACAGCCCGAACTGCTGAACGGAATTACACCAAATTTGGCAGAAAGGTAACTGTTGGTCCAGAAAGTGCTCTTTTTGTTAAACGTTGTGTAAATCTGTTCAGTAGCTGCAGAAAAGTCAATAATTTTTAGGACATACAACTGGGGACACGTAGGATACACGTCTGCATTTGAGATCTTGTGCTGAGATCTGATTGGCTGCCAACAGTTCAAACTAGGAAGTGTTGCCAGCCATCACATAAAAAACCTTAACAAAAAAGAACAAGCATTTGCAATGCAATAGGTCTCGCATTTGCGAGAGTTTGAGCTATTGGCATTGTAAATGACAACGCCTTTAATTTAAGTGTTGATTTTTAAAACATAAATAAAAGGCATTGTCATTTACAATGCCAATTGATTAAACTCTCGCAAATGCGAGACCTATTGCATTGCAAATGCTTGTTATATATTTCTCTCTACCTTAGTATCGCTCTCTGTCTCTGTGGGTGTGTGGCTGGTCACCAACTGTATGGATTGCTCTCTGTTCATTTTTATATCTTCAAATATATATGACTTGTACTTTGATGTCAGTCTGCGTTGAATGTGTTTTCCAATCGCAGCATCGCTCTGTCAGGCCCTATGAGCAGAATCCCCGGAACATTTCAATGATTGTACAAACAGAAAGGCAACATCACTATTTGTTTATGAAACCTTAAAACCCCTCAATCTTCCAATCCATAGTTGGTATTTTAATTAATGGAGAGCTTAAGGTAATGTATACTGTAAACCTATGGCATGCTTTGCGTTACAATACCTTCAAAGTCCAAAATCCTAAAATATTGTTTCCATTGCAAATTAGGTGAACATGAGGAAGTTGACATTTGACTATTGTTTGTTTCCCTTCGTTTGCTTTGAAATGCAAGAATTCAAGTTCTAGAATATTCTATAAATAGCTCCATCTGCTCAGGTCTTTATCTACTTGAAGGGTACGTGAGGAGACATTGGACGCTCCTGGCCACTGGAGGGTGTGTGGTGTTTCAGAAATGGTCGTGTGGCTGCCGAGATATGACTCGGATTAGGCTTTCAGCAGCAGAAGGGACGTCACCGATCACTGCCATGACGTGGCACAGCAGAAGGCCGAGGAGCATCGGCTTGTCTGTGGCTGTGCTTGGATTATAGGGCCTTGGGTCTACGTCACCGATCACTGCCATGACGTGGCATGCCAGAAGGCCGAGGAGCAGCGGCTTGTCTGTGGCTTTGCTTGGATTATAGGGCCTCGGGTCTACGTCACCGATCACTGCCATGACGTGGCATACCGGAAGGCCGAGGAGCAGCGGCTTGTCTGTGGCTTTGCTTGGATTATAGGGCCTCGGGTCTACGTCACCGATCACTGCCATGACGTGGCATACCGGAAGGCCGAGGAGCAGCGGCTTGTCTGTGGCTTTGCTTGGATTATAGGGCCTCGGGTCTACGTCACCGATCACTGCCATGACGTGGCACACCAGAAGGCCGAGGAGCATCGGCTTGTCTGTGGCTTTGCTTGGATTATAGGGCCTTGGGTCTACGTCACCGATCACTGCCATGACGTGGCACAGCAGAAGGCCGAGGAGCAGCGGCTTGTCTGTGGCTTTGCTTGGATTATAGGGCCTTGGGTCTACGTCACCGATCACTGCCATGACGTGGCACACCGGAAGGCCGAGGAGCAGCGGCTTGTCTGTGGCTTTGCTTGGATTATAGGGCCTCGGGTCTACGTCACCGACCACTGCCATGACGTGGCACACCGGAAGGCCGAGGAGCATCGGCTTGTCTGTGGCTGTGCTTGGATTATAGGGCCTCGGGTCTACGTCACCTGTGAACATATGTTGTTGCTTCAGAGACAGATTGTACAGTGCTGAGGTCGCACCTGTCACCTCCGTCGTGACTCGAGACCCCTTCCATGCACCAATTCCCTTTGCAGGACGGGGATTTGTCTGAACAAGACAGGAAAAATATCAGCAATATTGACGCTCATTGCAAACAGAAACATCTGGCTTCCGAGATGAGATTCAAAATGAATTAAAGTGAAAGATCACGCGCTCAATGACGTTTCACGTGTAAACAAAGGAATATATGAAGGAAAATGGAGGAATGAACCGCATGCGGCGGAACTGTAGGATGGAGGAGGATTCTGCCTCCAACCTTAGGGAAACGGAAACACGTTTTTTGGAGAGAGGGTATCCCAAAAGCATTTTAAGTAATGCACAAAGAAAGGTAAAGAAGCTACCCAGAACCACCACGCTAGCTGTAAAACAGAATGCGATGTCTAGAAAAGCTCAAGTCTCATTTCATACACAGTTCAATGACCGCAGCAGTGGGGCATACAATGTTCTCAGAAAGCATTGGCATCTATTGTCGGAAATACCAAGTCTAAACGACATATTGGATAAGAAACCCAGAGTGACATATAGAAGAAAACAACATTTACGAGACATATTATGTCCGAGTTATGTCACAACTCTCAAAAAACAAACTTGGCTTACCTCAACTGCAACAGGGTTCTATACATGTAGTGAGTGCAATGTCTGTAAAATAGGTAGAAATAAGACCAAAGAGTTTTGCTTTAACACCAGACGCAAATATACAATAGAACATCTAATAAATTGCAACTCCAAGTACATAGTATATATACTAGGCTGCCCATGTAACAAAATCTATGTGGGCAGCACTAAAAGACCCCTGAAAATAGGAATTCAGGAACATGTACGTGCATATCGAAATGGGGATCTGAGATACCCCCTTACCTTTCATATGCAAGAAAATCACACAAGTGATAATAAGTTGTGGTTTATGGGGATTGACCATGTTCCAGCCCACCCTAGGGGTGGAAACAGGGAACTAGCCCTAAGAAAGAAGGAAGCAGGCTGGATTTGTAGATTACGGAGTGTGGAACTGGGACACAACAGTGATAATGAAATGCAATATTTCCTGTAAGATATGGACTCTGATATTTTCTACTGTTTTTTGCTCCAGCACAATCAGTTATTCAATTAATGTATCTGCATTGAGGTTTACTTGTACATTGTTTACCCTATATGCTTTTCTTTCTATTTGACTCCCTTCTATACTTATATCCTTAAGCTGAGTTTTAAAAGACAACTATTTGGGACATCATCATAAGGCTATAATTGCGCAGTACACATATGGTAAACACGGCGGTCTGTATTTTTTGAAACATTACTAACATTTCTACTATAAATTTGTTTGAAAACAGGGAGATACTCACTAAGTTCTAAATATCGAGACCAGGCTAAGATGGCCGCCACATATCCTAAATACCGGTCTGTTCGGTTTATACACTAAGCGTATTTGATATTAATATCGCTGTCTCGAGATATATATGAATATATATTTCTAGTGCGTTGAAAATGATGTAGATGTTTAATTCCTATATGGCCCCTATTTCTCTATAGTAGGGACCTAATCGAGTTGTTTTTGAAATCGAGGGGAATTTCTCGAATCTAGAAATAAACTGTGCAGACACTTGGCTTATTGAAGAACATGAAAAAATATGCAATTATTGTGTTCTTTCGAGAACTCCTTTTTATTTATTCTTTATCCATTTTAATTTTCTCTATCTCAAGGTTAATATTGGGCGAATCTTACACACGATAAGATGGCTGCCACACTTTTATCGTTCATCGTATAACGTTAGGAGGGCGTTCTGACTTTGCCCGATATAGGGTTCCAAGTCCAAACAGATGTTTCACGATATACAATTGGAACCATACTAAACATAGGGGTATTGTACCGGAGGATCTTGACTCCCCCTATTTTAAGATTAATATTGGGTGAATCTTACACATGATAAGATGGCCGCCATACTCCTATCACTTATCACGTGACGTTAGGAGGGCGTTCTGACTGCCGCTGCCCGCGTCCCATGCAGTGGGACATCAGCAGGGCAGCTCTCTAGTGGCCGCCCGTCGCAGCCTTCCCCCTCCCCCTTCTTCTGCCTCGCGCGCGAGGCCACGCCCAGGGAGGAGATCTCCCAATGAGTGTGTAGGTGGAGGCGGGCCGTTCGGGGGGGCGAGGCTAGCCCCCCCCTACTTAGGGGCCCCTCTCGCCCTGTTCCTCCTCTGCTTCCTGCGCACCGCTCCTGCCCGGACACGCGTATTTCCTGCCGTCTGCACCACGCTACTTCGATCGGGGCCCCCCCTCAGCGTCGTCGTGCTCTTCGGGATACCATCAACTTTCGGTGAGTCTTGCTAACCTCTCCCACCCCGGCCCTGTCCCTGGGCATGACCAGGTGGACGGGGCCCTGTGGCCCGGGAGGCCATGGGTGTGGGGGGCGCAAGCAGTGCCCCGTGTCCCTGCGGGGCGATGCGGGTGTTGCTGGGGGGGCATCTTCGTGGTGCGACTGCGGGGTGGCAGGGTAACGGGAGGTCCAGTATCGGACCGGGCGGATGGTTGCGAGTTGTAGCGGCCAGGTGCGTTTCCCGTCCCATTATACGGGTGTTTGTAACCACCGCCCCCCCCCTCCCCTCCACTCCGCGCGGCCATCTTGCTTTGGGGTCCATCGCATTAGAATGGCATCCGGGCCTGGAAGGTAAGCGTGACACGGCGCAAGTCGGGCCACTGCCGGGCAACAGGAGCAGCGAGGGTAGAGTGGGGGGGCTTCTCCGTCGGGGATTGTGTAAGCGCTCCGATACGGGGGTCTGAGTCGCGCTATGTAACAATGCGCAACACAAATAAGAATGCTCCCCTGTCCCGCGAAATATACACGGGCCATCGAATGATGTGGCGCGTTAGCAGACCGCGGGGGGTTGTGAGTCTGTTTGGACGTTGCGTACCATCCTGTGATTCTGGGCAATAACTTGACCCTTTCCCGTGCCTGAATGTGTAATGTAAATACGGGGATCGTGTAAAGCGCTCCAATATCCCGGGCGCAGGGAAACAGGTTCGTGCCCTCGAGGTCGTGGCCACATTACGGTGCGCAGGGAAGCGCTTCAATTCCTCCGGTTTGAGTTCGCGCCATAATAGATATGCAAACATTTGCCCCCGCTTTACGGTACTCATGCAAGCGCTCCAATATCTCCGGGTTAAGTTCGCGGCATAATAAATATGCTTACATTTGCCCCGCTTTTCGGTGCTCAGTTCAGCGCTCAGTACCTTCAGGTCGAGTCCGCGCCTAATAAATATGCAAACATTTTCCCCCGGTTTACGGTGCTCATGCAAGCCCTCCAATATTCCGGGTCAAGTTCGCGGCATAATAAAGATGCTAACATTTGCCCCGCTTCGTTGCTCAGTTCAGCGCTCAATACCCTCGGGTCGAGTCCGCGCCAGATAAAGATGAAAATATTTTCCCCCGCTTTACGGTGCTCATGCAGGCGCTCCAATATTCTGGGTCAAGTTCGCGGCGTAATAAATATGCTAATATTTGCCCCGCTTTCTGTTGCTCAGTTCAGCGCTCAATACCTTCGGGTCGAGTCCGCGCCTAATAAATATGCAAACATTTGCCCCCGGTTTTACGGTGCTCGTGCAAGCGCTCCAATATTCCGGGTCAAGTTCACGGCATAATAAATATGCTAACATTTGCCCCGCTTTTCGTTGCTCAGTTCAGCGCTCAATACCTTCGGGTCGAGCCCGCGCCAGATAAAGATGAAAACATTTTCCCCCGCTTTACGGTGCTCGTGTACAGCGCTCCAATACCTTCGGGTTGAGTTTGCGCTATATAAATACCAATCAATTTTGTCCTGCTGGTGCGCAAATTCCTACCGCCCCCTGCATCCTCTCTTGATGTGCAGTACACCGACGTTAGGTCCGCGCGTCCTTGCTGCCCACCTCTCCCCGTCAGCTCCTGCGCACCGATGCTGCTTCGGGCCCCCCCACCCTGACACGTGTGTTCGCGCCTGCTGCCGCCTAAATACTGTTCTCTTTATGCTGCTGTTCCTGGGCCCCCTGACTCGTGTGTTCGAGTCTGCAGTCGCCTAAATACTGTTCTCTTCATGCCGGGTGTATTAGGCGGAAAAGGTTTCTCCGGTGGCGTCAACGCACCGAGGCTGCCGGGCAGCGCCCCTCGCAGTCACCCGATAGTTAAGGAACGGGTCTTTCGAGGACTGACATGCATGGCGGGCACATTACTAATTCGCGCGCTTGCACACACCGTTGCCCCAAATACGCAGACACCTCGGAGGCGCGCGCACGGTTCCCAAACATGTACTACTGCCCTGCGCACACAGTACTAGCACACACTGCTGCCCTCAATATATAGACTCCACTAATACGCGCGCATTGTGATGGTATATTGCTGCCAGCCCCACACATTATTGCACAGTTGCAGGCGGTAATAATTGTATTTATAAAGCACTTGGGGGCGATACGGGTATTCGTCTTATGCCCTCAAGCACCAGCCATGTCCGGCCCGAGACCGCGCGCTGCTTTTGCTCCACTCCTGAGTTCCGCTGATGTTTAAAACGTTATTGATACATAGTTGAGGTAGCAGAGGACGTGCCTGACACATCATAAAGGCGCAACATATGTGCTGTGTTCGATACCCTCCGATCCTTCCTGAGTTCAAGCACAAGGTTTTCCTGGCTGTGTAGGCATTTACATTGATTACCTGGCCCTTCACAGATGCTGTTATCGTTGTGCCTTAAGAGGGCAGATTTCCAATTTGGGTGGACACAGGCAACGCGGCGCATGAGTGTGTCGGGTTACCAGCTGTGTGGTGATAGGTATATTTAGTGCATTGCTTCTCCCATCGTTCTAACTCCGCTCCTTTCCCCATCTACAGATCCGGTGAGGGACAGCCTGCAAACGTAGGGCCAGGAACCAAGGAGAAGGCGCAAGGGGGACGCGCGCTAGCTGTGATTTCGGAGTAGCCCACCCGCAATGGAGAATATCGGGACACCGGGTCCACTGTTCTCCCAAGAGACGTCGGTCGAGGAGACGCAGTTGAGCGCACCACAAGAAGGGGTGTGGGCGGACTTTATGGCGTTCGCCCGTGAGAAGGGCACGGCGTGGGCCCAAGGTTTCCTTGAGGGTCGCAGGGTGGAGGATTCGGGCGTGGTCGTAACCCCCCCCCCATCCGAGGGCATCCAAGGCCTTTCGGGGTCAGAGCCCTGGAGGTCCACCAGGGTGCGTAAGCCCGCATCCAAAGACATGCCCGAGGCCCTGCCGGCCAGGAAACGACAAGAGACCGCACCACGTACCGTCCTCCCGGCAGTCGCAACACCACCGGTGCACGACTCTGCCACAGGAATCACTGATATGGCCCAGATGGGCAAAGCCATGGACCACATGCTTAGCCTCATGTCCGTCTTTCAGAGCCGCTTGGACGCATTAGCTGCACCGCCACAGTTGCCCACAGCGCCGGGGCCCGCACCAGCCCAGGCACCCGTGCTCCAAGTCTGGGCCGGGCAGAGTACGGCCGTGGAACAGCGTAATGGTGAGCCTGGGGGAGCCCCGGGGTTCTCACCTCCAGGGAACACAGGTCCTACCGCAAGTACTGCAGCGTGTACATCCTCGGCTAGCGCGTTGGCTTCCCCACCACCCCCACCGGCGGCTGCTACGCCTACCACCCCTGTTGCTGCTGAGTCTACGCCCACCGGGGCATCGGGGTGTGCTGTGTCAGGAGGGGAGGGCATGGGCCAGGTTCCTAAACCCCTTGTCACCCAAGCGCCATTGGCATCAGGCCACTGCTCCCTGGCATGGCTGGTACCGCAGGCCGCTAAAGAAGGGATATGGAGGCGAGAGTATATAGACATTCTAACATTACTTATGCACGGGTCGGCAGGGGTGGACACGAGAAAGATGGGGCGTAAGGAAGAGGAAAGGCTCAGATATCAGCGATGGACAAGACGATCGAAAATTGGACGTCTGCATTTAATATATTGGCAGCTGTAGTAGTGCAAAAATTTCCGGAACAGAGCGAGGCCCTAATGCAGTATGCCAGCACGATCCAAGAAGAGGCGAGGCTCTCTGCGGGGTTGGGTTGGTTCTATTATGACCAGGATTTCAGAAAAAGAATGGCCATATGCCCGGACCTGGGGTGGGATCAGAAGGAGATTCAACTTTGGATAGAACACATGTGCCGACCCACTCGGGATAAGAAGGATCAGGCGTATAAGGGGCAAGGGGAGGCAGTCGACAGAAAGAGGGATCAGTTTCCCAGGCGCCCCTTTAAGCAGCCTTTTTGGGGTGGCAGGGGGCGTGGGCAGCGGCAGGGAAAGCGCTTCAATTCAGGCACTTGCCGCCTTTACAACGGGGGAAACTGCACCTGGGGGAGGTCATGCAAATTCGCACACAGCTGCAGCAAGTGCGGCGCACAACACCCTGCTACAGCTTGCCCCCCCAGCCAGGGCGCACCACAGCCTGCTGCACCCAACAGGACAGACTCCCAACGGCAATGAGACCACACATGTACCACCCCCCCCGTCATTCCTCCCCACCAACTCCACCGCCCCCTGCGTTCCTGGGTTCACCGCAAAGCGCCCCAGCCCCGCTAAGGGTCCTTCCCCCATCATCCTGGAAAATACCCTCCCGCTAATTAGGCGTTATCCACTGGTACGGGACAGGGCCCTACTGGCGGGTGGGTTAATTGATAGCTTTAGGATTCCCTACCAGGGGCCGCTGGAGTCCAGGGATGCACAGAACCTGAAGTCAGCTAGGGACATGCCCGGGGTGGTGGACCAAAAGGTACGAAAGGAGTTGTCAGCAGGAAGGGTAGCTGGGCCGTTTAGTAGCCCGCCCATGGACCATTTCCTGGTGTCACCGCTGGGAGTGGTACCGAAAAAACAACAGGGCGCCTACCGCTTAATTCACCACCTATCGTACCCCGAGGGAAATTCTGTGAACCACTGGCTGGACGAGGGGATTTGTTCCGTGGCATACTGCTCCCTGGACATGGCCATTGACATGGTCAGGGGAGTAGGGAAGGGGGCGTGGTTGGCAAAGGCGGACATTGAATCCGCGTTCCGCCTGCTGCCGGTGCATCCAGCTAGTCAGCATCTGCTAGGCTTCAAGTGGGCGGGACAGTTCTTCTATGATCGCTGCATGCCGATGGGTTGTGCTGTCTCCTGCGCCTACTTCGAAGCCTTCAGCTCGTTCCTCCAGTGGGCCTTGGGGGACCTTCACGGGATCACGCAGGTGACCCACTACCTGGATGACTTCCTATTCTTCGGTCCAGGTGGCACAGACGAGTGTGCGATAGGCTTGAGTCGCTTTGAGGAGCTGGCAGAGTTTCTAGGAGTTCCCCTTGCCCCGGGTAAGACCGAGGGGCCGGCGCAGGTCTTGACCTTTTTAGGCGTGGAGCTAGATACGGTAAAAGGCGAGTCGAGGCTCCCCGCCGATAAGGTACTGGGCTTGTTGCAGGACATCCAGGCGCTGTTGGGCAAGGACAAAGCGACCCTAGGGGCTGTCCAGAGCTTGATTGGCAAATTGAACTTTGCAGCAAGAGTGATTCCAGCGGGCAGGGTATTCTCAAGGAGGCTGGCAGGGGCCACGGCAAATGTAACTCAGAAGCACCATTTTGTACGATTGACCGCCGGCTTGAAGGCTGATCTCGCAATGTGGGCAGAATTCCTCATTGGTTTTAATGCGACGGTGATTTGGAGGGCCCCGTGGATAGCCAGCCAGGAGCTTTGCTTGTTTTCTGATGCGTCTGGAAGGGAAGGTTTTGGGGTGATCCTGGGGGAAGAGTGGTGCGCTATGAGGTGGCCCAATGCGTGGCGTAGAAAGAAGGTGACACAGAACATTGCGGTGTTGGAACTCTTTCCAATTCTTGTAGCGCTGCATCTCTGGTGGGCCACACTGAGCAACATGAAGGTGGTCTTCTGGTCAGACAACATGGCGGTGGTGCACGCCATCAACGGCCTTACTGCCTCGTGCCCGCTAGTCCTGAGTCTGCTGAGGGAGTTAGTCAAAGAGGGTCTGCGCAGCAACATTGAGTTTAGGGCGCGGCACATCGCGGGTGTACGGAATGTGGCAGCTGACGCTCTTTCTCGCTTTCAGTGGCTCCGGTTTCGAGAGGCCTGGCCGCGGGCAAGGGCGGAGATGACACCATTCCCGGACCACCTGTGGCGCTTGCTTCAGTGGGGGAAAGACTGAGGAAGATGGGGGAGAGGTCCCTGGCGCCAGCGACGCGGAGGAAGTACGACTCACAGTTAGCAACGTTCAGAGCAGTAGTGGAGGCGCTGGGTTGCTCAGCCTTGGGGACAGAGGATCAGGTAGAGGCTTTTGTGGTGTGGGCCAAGGAGAACGGCAGATCACACTCATGGATTTGTGGTCACCTGGCAGCCGTGCGCCATGACGCCAGGTTAGATGGGAGTGTCGACCCGACGGGGTCATCCAAGATTAGGGCGGCCCTGAAGGGCTGGGCCAGGGAGGAGGTTAGACAACCTGACACCAGGGCACCCATTGAATTCTTGGACCTTCAGCTCCTCCTGGACACGGTACCCCTGATTACTTTCTCCCCGTTCGAAGCTAGGCTGTTTTCAACGGCATTCTGCCTGGCATTCTTTGGCGCATTTAGGGTTAGCGAGCTAGTGGCAAAATCTAAGGCTGACCTGTCTGACACAGCGCTGGGGATTGTGGATGTGGCCCTCAATGTATCGCTGGAGCTCCGGATTCGCAGATCCAAGACAGACCAGGCGGGGAGGGGGAAGACAGTTGTTCTACAGACCCTAGGGGACAACAGGTACTGCCCGGTTCACATGGTCAGGGAATACATGGCCTTACGCCCAGCGTCCCCGGGTCCCTTCCTGATTCATGCAGATGGATCCCCCCTCACCAAGTTCCAGTTCGACCGTATTCTGGGTGCCACCCTGTCCAAGGCTGGCCTATCGGGGAGTGGGCGCAGATTCTCCTCGCACTCCTTCAGAATTGGCGCTGCCACTTCAGCAGCAAAAGCCGGCCTGGGCCCAGAGGGGGTAAAAGGGGTGGGGCGTTGGGAGTCCGATTGTTTTAAGAGGTATGTTCGCCCTTGATGCTGTATGTGCAGCTCCGACTCTTCCCGCCCTGGGTTTGTTCCTTTTGGATGAACGTATCTAATTTTGTGTGTAATAAAGATACAACTACCTAAAAGCTGCTTCATCGTTTCATTGACTGGTCACCAGGTTTGGTTGATGGGACACTCCTACATCACGAGGCTGGAACGCTGGGCAACACACAGGAACTGGTCGCAGAATTTTTCTAACACACAGTTCGTGTGGTTGGGCTTCCCGGGGATGAAATGGAGTGAAGCCCGGGGCATAATTGAACAGCGTCTGGCTGTTGTGGGGGTTCAGCCCTCGATTATTATCTTACATCTAGGGGGTAATGACCTGGTTTCCAGGGGAAGGAGGGCCCTGCTCATGTCCATGCAAACTGACTTGCCAGCCATTAGCCAGGCTGGGGGGTCATGCGAAGTCTGGTGGTCGGAAATTGTACCCCGCAGGATTTGGAGGGGGGCCAGGTCCCCGGCAGCAGTAGAGCGGTCACGTAGAAGGGTCAATAGGTCCATGCAAAAATTCATGGAGCGCAGGGGCATGGGCTTCATCAGACATGCATTGATCCAAGAGAAGGTTGAGGGGTACTACGAGAAGGATGGGGTGCACTTGTCCAGGGTAGGGATGGACATGTTCCTGCTCGACGTGCAAGAGGCGCTAGCTAGCAAAGGACATCAGTAACACCTATGGAGGGAAGGGGGGGCTCTGGCAGCGACTGTAGCCTCCCCAGAGCTGTGGCGGAGTTACAGGGCGATCTGGAGGCAGACGGGTACAGTAAGGGTACCTCTGCGACAGGCGGTACAGTAAGGGTACCCCTGTCCGGCACAATAAGGGTGCCCGAGCCAAGGTCCAGGAGCCGAAGGGGGTTCTGGGAAGACCGCGACGGCGCCCCGTTAGTCCTTCGGGCGGTTGGGGGGCCTGACCAACCGGGGGTGTGCCACAACACGCTCTGCCCCTGTCAGAAGGGGCGGGAGTAGGAGACAGATCACGTGACCCAGTGGATGATCTGAAAATAAATATGTGCCGCACTGCCGGGCATCGACCCACCGTGCGTGCTGGCTCACCAGGCGGGCGGAGCAGCAAGGGGCTGCTTGCCCTGGATCGCCCGTAAGATAACCCATTTATCGTCATACTTATGTTGTATGAAATAAACCTGCAGCAGTTCTTCACCCACAATGAAAGTGTCAGTGTAATCCTTGGGTGACGTCTGTGCATGCGTGTTGAATGAAGCGGATGACGGTGTGGTCACTATTTGCCCGACACAGGTGTTCCAAATTCAAACAGATGTCTCACGCTATATAAATGGAACCATACTTAACATGGGGTTATCGCACCGGAGGATTTTCTTGCGGCCATACTTTCTTGCCGATCGTGACTAACAGATTACGGTGAGTGTGTTCCCGGTGTGGTTGTTATGGAGAATGTTAGACTACCGTTTATTTGGACCTGGCGGGATGTACTTCCCTGTGAGTGTACGAAATGTGATTAGTATTTAAGCAGTGACTTTCTTTCTCGTTTGCTTGGATTTGGATTTGATGGGGTATGTCTCACTGTGAGCGCATGGTTTTTTGCCCGACTCAGGTGCAATATAAACGATTGTATGTTTGGCTCAATCTAAATGGGATCACATCACAGATGGGGATAGCATACCGCATATTTCTTCGCTATTTTCTGTCAGGACATTATTCGGGGTTCTTGAAATATAGTGGTTTGTATGTGCTTACATGCTTCGTGGACTTTACTCAACTCAGCTGAGATTGGAGTGCGTGTGTTCGGAATTTAATGTGCCCTTTATCTTATTACAGATCCGGCAACATTCAGTTAAGAATATTTACATACTGGTCTTTTAAGCCTATGATAATGCAATGAGATCCCGGACATACTTAATCTAGGTAAGGTATGCTGTATGGGACCCTCAATTCGGGCTTACTTTCTTTCAAAGTCTACAAGCGGATTTATATATCTGCACTTGCTCACTAATGTAATGAAGCGCTCATGTTATCCATAACATGACGTCTTTACCAGTTGTAGTAATAACGGAGGGGGACGAATTCAATGACATTATACATTTTTTGGGGGTGATGATCCCATTTCTATCATTCTAAGGACCTTTGGGATGTTGAAGGGATTTATCTCAGATTATATTCTTATATACTCCTTGTACTACTGTTAACATCCTAACATCCTAAATGGTTTCGCGTTGTAGATTTCCTTACATGGAAGAAAGTCGTAGAGAACTCCTTCTCTTTCACAACTATTATCATCCATGAAGCAACCTTTGTGGTTGTTGTATACTGGTAGGTATAATTCTTTACCTACTTGTGTCATGTCGCGCGTCTTTTTGACATAATTGGGAAGAACATTGTAATTGTTATATATAAATACAATTGCTGCATAAAAAGGGTTAGACCTAGTAATAGAATAATAGGCACCTTCTATCTCACAACTCTCTCCTTCCATCTCTCCCCTCCTTTTTCCTTTTGATCCCTCCCTTTCTTTGTCACGAATGCATTTGGACATATCAAAAACACAAAACATTATATTGAAGAGTAAAATTCCCTTTTGTGGCCCTCAAAGGACAATTAGATCTTATGAAATTCGTACAACATTGACTCTATTTGTTTTTGGATATAATGTACCCATAATACTTATGAGAAATGTTTGTCTTTGTGTAGGTTCCTGTGTATTGGTACTGCATAATTAAAAAACAGAGCTTGAAGACGTTAAGATCTAATAGGTCATATTTAAGTAATGATTGGTTTTATTTGTTTCGTAGAAAAATTCTGAAAAAAACATACAAAAATAGAAACAGCTGGTTTTTTTTTTCCCTTTGAATGAACTTGTATGTTATTTGTTGTATGACATTTCTTGTTGTATGTATATTTATAAGTGTATGTCTATGTATTTTTAACAGCCCTGAAGAAGTCCGTTCTTAGGACGAAACGCGTCGGCTGTGCCGCACTGTAATGTTCAATGTTATATGAACATGGAATAAACAGATAAAATCAAGGAACTTTTATTCGCCTATTGATTGGAATTGGATTATACAATTGTTTCATTTAATTGGCTTTGGTATTGTGTGGTGCACCTGTGCTTTTGATATATAAAGGAAAAGATGCCAGATTTTTTTTAATTATAGATTTATTTATGAGTTGTATGGAGTGAGAACATGGGCAGACGTTGGTAGCGTGTTTAAAAAAGAAGAAACAATTTCAAGAGAAAAGGAAGAGACATCAACAATAGCAAGAACATTGTCAAACAAACCGTGCCAATACACGTTGCAGGAAATTCGAAATGGGATATTCTGCTTGAAAGACAACACCAGCAAGACAAAACTAGTCTTCAAGCCGGAAGTCAGGCGCCCTTGCCCAGGACGTGGGCGGGACCTGCTCCGGCAAAAACAGAAACCGGCGTGCCGTCCTAACGCGGGGCTCCCATGTTGAAGGGAGAGCCCCGCGGTGGCGGCCGGAGTGAAGAGAAGCCCCGGGTCCCAGGAGGGGGCCCGGGTGAAGAATGCGGCGGCCGAGGATGACCACAGCAGCGCGGGGCTCCCAGGAGTGCAGGGAAGCCCTGCAACAGAAGTGCTGCAGCCGTGAGGAGGAGCCCCCCCAGAAGAGCAGCCCGGTGAGTAAAGAAGGGCGTGTGGGCTATTGTTGCTCAGAATTACACTTTACGCCAACAATAGCCCACACGGAGCCTCCAACGGGGCTGGCATGTTATCGGAAGCGGGACAGGAGATGTGCACATCGCGTGTGTGCACGTGCTCAAATCCGCCAAAAGCCTTGCGCGTGCCCATCTCCTGTCCCACTTCCAAGGCAAGTCAGCAACAATAGATCTCGCTGTGGACAGCAGCGCTTCGCGCTGCGTTCGCAGGCGAGACCTAAAAAAGGGGCAGGATGGAAACCCCCTGACACCCTAGGCCTCTTGGGAGGTCCCACAGGGATCCAAAAAGGGCCATAAGCTTTTTTTGAAAAATAGATTTTTTGGGGAATCACGCTGGATCCATGACTCGCGCTGCAAATTTTCAAAAAAATGAAGCGCTGGTGTAGTGTTTCGTTAATTATCGCCCCCCGGGTGGGCCAGATTCCGAGGTGAGGATTTATCTAAAAACAGGAGAGCTTCCTTCTAGGGATAATTATGCCCCTGGTACCCCCTCCTCCCTGGGGCTTCTTTAAATATTGTTGCTGTGGAGGCCTGTATGGCCTCTCCCGCTGACATGTAGACCACCACCTCCGTGGGACTTATATGTTTTTAAATGGGGGCCTCTTGGACCCCCCCGCCCCATCCCCAGGGACCACCACTCTATATTCTACAACCATGTGGGGGGGCTTCTCGACTCCCCCCCCACAGCCCCCAGGACCATCACTTCCCCGGGGCTTTAACCAAAAAGAATGTGGGGTGCATGCGGCTCCTCGCAGCCCGGGGACTACTACCTCCTCAGTGCTAAATCAAACAAATGGATGGGGGTAGCGCGACTCCCTACTGGAGCCCTAGATGGCCCTGGAGACCGCCAACCCCAGGGATTGCTCCTGCAATGTCCCGGGGTAATTACTCCCGGGACATTTCAGTTTGATATTGCTTGGCAGGACCACCATTCCTGCAAAGCCATAGCAAACTCTGCTCTGCTTTGTGCAACAAGACCATGTAAAGTGCTCTTTCTTGCACGAGGTGGAGCAGAATTGCTTTTGGACAGAGGAAGCTGCATGTTCAGCAGCTCCCTCGGCCCAAAAGCAATGCCGGGTCCCACAGGATGTGGGGATCCATCAGGGACTGTGGGGACCTTCAGGCTCCCTCCGCGGCCCTGAACTCGAGAAACTGGGTGCTGTGGGTGGGATCAAGAAACCCATTATTGTGTCGGGCCCCAGGAGATGGGGACCCCTGGGCTAAAATCGGCCAGGGAGCACGCAGCCCAACTCCTATCTTTTAAAAAACAAAATAATTAAAAAAGATAAAGGGTAGGCCCCGGGGGATGGGGTCCCCGATGCCAAAATCCAACAAGGAACGGGGGCCCCATGTTCCCCTTCCTTTTTTAAAAACAATGTTAAAAAACTAAAATCAGGGTGTCAACTCTCACCTGTGTTTCCGCAGGAACAATATGCAAGATGAACAAGTCCCAACTTCCCCTGCCCATCTAATGTGCCCAACTTTAGTCAAAGCAACGCTGGTGACGTAAGGGAACAGGGGAAACAAAGGAGGAGAAAGAAGGAATGTCCCACAGCGTCCCCAGCTCAGAAGGTAATGAGCAAGCATTCAGATGTGTTCCCCATGTGGAAAAGAAATAATAACAAATGTTGATTATGTGAATACTGATTAAACAGTAATCTATCTGCCAGTACATCTACTAAGGTAGCTTAGAAC
The DNA here is from genome assembly GCF_964204655.1 of Triturus cristatus. Classification (NCBI taxonomy): domain Eukaryota; kingdom Metazoa; phylum Chordata; class Amphibia; order Caudata; family Salamandridae; genus Triturus; species Triturus cristatus. The sequence continues at coordinate 1,875,023,181 of NC_140590.1, forward strand.
CTTAACTACCTGTTTAACTCCCCTCTTCCACTTTGTAGTTAATCACTGCGAAAAATCAGAACTTGGGTATCATCTATAGAAGACAAAACATTGGAAAAATTGTCCATGCAGAATCCTAGGTAGTCAGAGAAATGCAAAAAAAGTACTGTAACGCACCCATCTATCTCGAATTTAACTAGAAAAATATAATATCCTCCGAAAAATTTAAAAACCAAAGGAGGCCTACTGTAGAGCAACTAACTTCTTGGTTGATTATTTACATTATTTAAAACAATATGCATGAAAACAATATGCAGGCTAAGTAATGCCTCCTTGATTGCAAGAGATACTGACATGCTCTTCCAGTGCTTTACAGGTTAGGCACAGGCACTATCAGGAAATGGGATCTCCAACAGCGTGAGAACAACATTCATTTAAGTGTAACAAATAACCAATAACTTCACATGTCATCGCACAACACAGAGTTACCCTAGCTCACAAGTAATAATTCCTTTCCTGTTTGCTTTATCGAGGTGTTCAGAAGTGTGGCCGAGGACACGACTCAGAAACCGACATCAGGAGCAGAAAGAAGCAGTAAAATGCCAACCGACACAGAACACCGAGATTTCAGAGAGCAATGACCTGGAAGGGCTGCGGTAAGAAGCCAGACATAGTAGAGCCTCCCTCACACTAGAATGCAAAGTGTTCTTTCAATGGCTCGAGTCCAATCTTGCATTGGGGACGGTGCAGGCACAACACTGGGCCTCAGGGGATGGGGTCCCCGGGTCCATAATCCTGACCCTGGGGGATGGGGTTCCCGGGCAAATATCAGCCCAGGGAAGGGGACACATGGCCCCTCTTCGTTTATACATTACAAAAAAGAAAAAGCTACAGTCAGAACGCCCAACTAGTTGGGAGATGAAGTTCCTTTGAATGCTGAGGTTCCTTGAGGGCCAAGACGCCCTCCTATACCTCCAGTAAGTCCCATACAGTTGGATTGCTGAGTGGACTTCCAAGGCCACTCCCCCTTTCTCCACCACTCTGCAAATGCTCCTCCTGGTGCACTGCTGGTTGGGAAATGAAGTCCCCTTGGCTCTCGAGGATCCTTGGGGGCCCAATTACCTCTCCTGTTATCTCCAGTAAGTCCCACATTGTCGGGCTGCTGAGAGGTCTTCAGGGGCCACGCCCCCTTGCTCCACCACTCTGCAAACACGCCTCCTGGTGCACTGCTAGTTGGAGGATGAAGACCCCTTGGATGCTGAGGGTCCCTGGGGACAGGAATCCCTTCTGTTACCTCTTATAAGTCCCAGACAGTGGGATTGCTTAGAGCTGGTCAGAGGTCCTGCCCCCTTTCTCTACCACTCTGCAAACATGACTACTAGTTAAAAAAAACATGGACATTAACTGAGAAACCAATGGTTACAGGGACATTATAGTTATGAATTAGCATTTAAAAAGACCTTAGAAATACACTGAAAAGAAACTAAGATTACAGGGATGTTATAGTTAGGAAATGAAATTGAAAAACTTAGAAATTGACTGAAAATAACAAAGGTTAAAGGGACATTATAGTTAGGCTCAGGTTTCACTCATACAAAGCCAGTGAAATTCAGCAATTATAGTTAGCTGAGCTAACTATAACTCGTGCCCCCACAATGAACTGCCTATGACCTCACATATTATATCACTCATGACATGGTCAGTGACATCACTCATGACATCACTGATGACATCTCAAATCATATCACTGATGACATCACTGATGATATCATCCACAGAATCACTGCTGCACCCACTCACACCCCATAGAACATTTCATACACCCACTCCCACACAACCATTCACAGACCCATACCAGTACTTAAACACCCACTCACTGATTCATAGATCTACACACATCCACTCACTTACCCATACAGCCACTCATACACCCACTCACTAATACAGCCACTGACATAGCCATTCATACACCTATATAGCCACAGTCACCCATAGAGCTGCTCACACACCTAGTCACTCAGCCACACAGTCAATCACACAGCCTCTTACTCACCCATACAAATAGACACACACCCACTCAGTCATTCATATACTAACATGCATTCACTCACCTATACTGTCACTGATGCAAGCACACACTCATCCATACTAGGGGTGGGCGGAATTTGCGTAATTGCGTTACGCAAATCTCCGCGAAACGGTAAAAAATCTCCGCGAACACACAGAAATTCCGCGAACACGCGGAATTGCTTGTTCGCGATGCTTTTTTCCTGTTCGCAATTGCTGTTTGCGTGTTCGAACATGCATTTTGAGAACGCGAACAAGCAAAAATTTCGCGAAATCGCGGAAAGCAGACTTTTGAGCAATTTCGCGTTCTCCGCGGAACGCGAAATTACTCAAATTCCGCAAATTCCGCGAGCGGAACGGAATTTGCCGCCCAGGCCTAATCCATACCACCACTCTCACATTCACTCACTTAACCACACAATCACTCATATAACACATCACTCACCTATACTGCCTTCACATACCCAGTTACTCACCCATATACCACTGACACATCCAGGCACTCAAATACATAGCCATACATACTCACTCACCCATACAGCCCCCACATACACACTTACTAACTCATACAGCCACTGACTTGCTCACTCACTCATCCATACAAGCAATCACACCTCCCCTCACCCACCCACACAGATATTCAGACAACCATACAGGTACTCAGACAAACAATCACTCACCCATATAGCCAGTCATGTACCCACTCACACACCCATACAGCCACTTAGACAACCAGTCACTCACCAATGCATTCACTGAGCCCTACTGTTACCTCCAGTAATCCAACACAGCACGATTACTGAAAGCTGGTTGAAGGCCCGCCCACTTTGTCCACCACTCTTCAAACGTGACTACTAGTTAAACAAGCAGTTACAATGCAATGGTCTCAGCATTGGTAAAGTTAGAGCTATTGGCATTGCTCATGACATTATTTTTGTTTATGTTTTTGTTTTTAAAACATTTAAAGAAACGGCATTGTCATGAGCAATGCCAATAGCTCTAACTTTAACAATGCCGAGACCGTTGCATTGTAAATGCTTGTTAGTAATCCTCGGAGGCGGTGCCAGTGAGAGCTGGGAATGGGATGTGGTCCGTCGGCTGTCGACTTTGGTGCAGAAACCAGGGTTCAAACCTTGGGGTCGCGTCCACATCCTGTGATTCTGGGCAAAACACTTAATCTCCCCATGCCTGAATGTGTACTGTAAATACGGTGCTCATGTAAAGCGCTCCAATACCTTCGGGTCGAGTTTGCGCTATATAAAAGATGTAAAAAACATGGGGGGCGTGGCCGAGCCGCAAGATGGCCGCCGTGTAACGGGGCTCTGCCGGCCGAACGAAACATCCGAAGGCCCATCCGTGCATGCCTCCTGGTCAGGGCAGACAAAGTTGCGGAGATAGGTGCCGGCGATCCAGAGACCCAGTGGCAGCTTTCGCGGCTGGAATCGGCGGCGTATTCCCGGAGAACTGGCCCTGCGTTGCACCGGCGACCCGCCCACCTCGCGCTTGCCGGCCATCGCCGCTGCGCCAGTCCCTGGTCGCGGGCCTTCAGCCCGGCGTGCGGGGCGGAACAGCGGTGGGAACCTGCGGCGCTGCCGCAGCCGTAACCTGTGAGGCCTGATCGCTAATCCGCGACACCGGAGCGAAGGTGAGCTGGCTGCCCCCTGAGGGTGGCGCTGCACGAGGGGACCTGCGGGGAGACCTGGAGCAGCCTGTACGCTGCGGAGACGCCCGTGAGAGTTGCCTATGCTGGTGCTTCCACCGGAAAGCGGCTGATGGTGCCTGCGGTGGCGGCGTCTACCTGGCTGCTGCGGATCTACATGGCCTCGCTGCCTGCCTTTTGGTCTGCCCGCTCTGCCAGCTGCGGATGTCCGGAGGAGGCGACGGGTGCCTGATCACATCCATAGCGGCCGGGGGCCGCGGGCTCTGGGCAGTGGAACGGACATAATAACTTGCTGCATGCGCTGGGGGCCTGCTGGGCCCGGACGTCTGGCTGGCGCTGCGGCCTCGAGCTCCTGTGGGGCCTACCTGTGTGGCAGTGTACAAATAACTGGAGCGACTGGCTGGGGCTCCCCCCCTTCCCCCCCTGGGCCCCTCCTGAGGAGTCTCCCCTGCAGGACCATGGGGAAGCCGGATACTAAGCAGCCGAAGCTGCATTTTGAAAGGAAATCCACTCGGAATGTTGAGGTGGAGCCGGCCTCGCAGACGGTGGTCCCTGAGACGCAGTTGGAACCCCCGCAAGAAGACGACATAAAAAGTATGTTTCGCGATCTCACGGGCTGCCTGAGGGAGACTGACACCAAATTAGACACAATCGCACAGCGAATGGAGGGCATTTCGCGCACAGTCGACCAACACGAGGAGAGGCTTGCGGCGGCGGAGGCGCGGATCGCGGACTGCGAGGAGGGCCACAGTGACACCCGGAACAACTGCTCCGCATGGACAAGGTCCTGGAGGTGATACGCGGGCGCAACGAGGATTTGGAGGCCCGCTCCCGCAGAAACAATGTGCGTATTATTGGAATTGCAGAGTCCACAAACATTGGTAATATGGAACAGTTCGTGGAGGGCATGTTCCGCGACTTGTTTGGAGCTGAGCTGTCGGCAATGTTCCTGGTCAAGCGTGCGCACCGGACGCTGGGTCCGCGCCCGGTGCCGGGGGCGCCGCCGCGACCGATCCTTGCCCGAGTTCTAAATTACCGAGACCGGGACACCATCCTGCGGCTAGCTCGAGGAAAAAGGCGAGCTCACTTTTCAGAACATGGCCATTTCCCTATACCCTGACTTTACGCAGGCGGTGCAGGCGGCACGGCACGAATTCATACCGGCCAAAAAGATCTTCCAAAAAGTGGGGACCAAATACGCCATGCTGTACCCTGCCAAGTTGAAAATCCAGCACAAAGGGAGGCCGCTGATCTTCACGGAGGCGAAGGAGGCGCTGAAATTTGCACGAAAAGCAGAACGAACGCACGGGGAGCTGCGCGTCGATCGTGCGGCCTCCCCGGTGGACCGGCTGAGCGATGTGGAATGAACAGGCAGACATTTCTGGGGACTCTGAATTCCTGCATTGCTGAGTGGTGCCATGAGACTCTGCTGATAAGTACACGCTGCTCTGCTTACTGTCTGAGTCTTGATCACTGCGGTGGGTGGGGGATGGGGGGAGCGGCCGCCGAGGCCGGTGCCACGCGGACCACTGATGCTTCTGGACCTTAGGGTGGACGCCGCTGCTGTTCTGTACGATGCGCAAGTCATTGCCTGTTATATTTGGTCTGCTTGTGACTGTGGAAGGCAAAAATGTTCGGCCACCCTATCGCTTCTAGATGGGGTAGTGTGCCGGTAATCCCACGCCCTCAAAGGGATGATTCCCGTGCAAATGCTCTGTTTTTGGGTTAGTTTTGGGAGGGGTACTGAATCTCAACCTGATTGGGGGGTTGGAGTGGGAGGAGGGGAGGGGGGGTTTGTATTGTTTGGTATTGTTGAACTGCAGCATTATAATGTACAACTGAATGATGACACAGTATTATCCCTGACCACACACGCTTTCCAGTTAAGTGCGCGACATGCTACGATAGGTCTCTTGCCATCTGCTCTGCCCCTTACACCGCAGATGGACGCACTGCTGCGTAAGACACATCACCCATTGCATCCCTGACCTTGCTGCGCTGCCTGACATGGAATATTCGCGGTCTCAACGACCACCGCAAGTTCAGATTGACTCACGCGCACTTGGCCAGACACCACATCGACATTTGTCTCTTGCAGGAGACCCACCTGCTACAGAAAGCGGGGGAAAGATTGCGACATGCCAGGTGGGGTGAGGTGCATACGTCCGGCTGCTCCAGCTATTCCCGGGGGGTGGCCATATTAATTCGTAGGGGCCTGCCCTGGCAAACATTTAAAGTGCATGCCGATTCGGATGGACGGTATTTAATATTACTGGGGAAACTGTTTCACAAGCAGATAATACTAATTAACACTTATGGTCCTAACACGGATGACCCTAGTTTCTTCAGGACCGTCTGGCTCAAGGCGCAGTCACTTGGCGAGGGAGAGTACATATGGGGTGGAGATTTCAATGCGGTGCTCTCGCTGGAACACGACAGGGAGGGGGCGGCGCGCACACATCACCCGCGCACTGCGGACCTTCTTCGAGGTCTAATGGAGGAATACAACCTGTTGGACTCGTGGCGGATATTACACCCCGACGGGAGGGAGGGCACATGCTTCACCCCACACAGGCAAGCGTGGTCCAGACTGGATTTTTGGCTCCTAACCCCGCATGTCCATGCTTGGACGTCCGAGGTTCACCACAGAGTGCGCACACTTTCCGACCACTCCCCGGTTGAACTGGTGCTACAGGTCCCCAAACCATACATCACACCATTCACGTGGCGGTTGCCGGCGCAGGCCCTGCTGGATCAGGTTTTTCGTGAGGAGGTGCACCAACACATACTAGACTATTTCGAGCTAAACACTAACTCGGTGGCATCTGTGGGCATCCTATGGGATGCGTTCAAGGTGGTCATCCGTGGCCACTGCATTGCGGGACAGGCCAGAGTGCTGAAGGACATTAGAAATACACTCCAGAGACTGGAAGGCCGCCTACATGCCCTAGAAATACAGTACTGCTCTGACCCCTCAGCGACCACACTAGGGGACACACGCACCACACTAACGGAATACCAAACTGAGGCGGATAGAGAGATTACATTTTTACATAAACATGCAACGGCGCGCCGGTATGGAGAGGGGGATCGTTCGGGCAAAACACTTGCCCAATTATTACGCACGCAGAGGGGCTCCTCATACATTCCCTCCATAGAAACGTCGCAGGGAGACAACGCGTGCTCCCCTCTGGAGATCCTGGATACATTTCGGTCCTTTTATAAAGACCTATACCGCTCCCGGGGAGTGCCCACGTCGGAAGACCTCTCCGATTACCTAGACACGGTTCAGCTGATATGGTTTAATGCGCACCAAAAAGGATACTTCGATCGCCCCTTTACATTAGAGGATGTCAAGGAAGCATTGGGGTCCTTGGCACCCGGCAAAGCGCCGGGGCCGGATGGCCTACCAGCGCAGTTTTACAAGGAATATGCTGACCTCCTGGCCCCCCGGCTGCTGGCTGTATACGCTGAGGTAGTTGAGACGGGTGTACTCCCTGCGACGATGAGAGAGGCTCTCATTATTGCCCTCTTAAAGCCCGATAAAAATGCCCAGAAGTGCGACTCGTATCGGCCATTGTCCCTAATAAACACGGATGTGAAAATATTCGCTAAAATGCTCGCTTTGCGGCTACAGCCGGTGTTGCCACTCATGATCCGCCCAGATCAGTCGGGATTCGTGCCAGGCCGCTCCACGGCCCACAACTTACGTACCCTTTTTGGGGTACTGCACTATTTAGCCCCTCATGTCAAGGTGGTGCTGTTGGACGCCACGAAAGCGTTCGACTCCCTGGAATGGGGGTTCCTATTTCCATTGCTACAGCGGATGGGGGTCAGTGAAGCTTTTATCCACTATATTAGACTGCTCTATACCACCATCACTGCCCGTGTGCGGGTGAACGGGCTTGTATCCGAACCCTTTGCTATTAGCAGAGGCACGAGGCAGGGTTGCCCCCTGTCACCCTTACTATTCGCGATTGCCACAGAGCCTTTGGCGGCCCGGATTAGACAGCACCATGCGGACAGGGGCATCGGATTTTCATCCCAGGCATTGACCATTTCAATGTACGCAGATGATATTACCCTTTATGTAATCAACCCACAAGATAATCTCGCCCCCATGACGAGTGAATTGATAAAATATGGCCTGCTGTCGGGAGTGACCATAAATTGGGAGAAGTCGGTCATCCTGCCTCTGACGGCTGGGACAACCCGCTTCACGCCAGATTGCCTGCTGAAATGGGCGACAGGTCCGGTACGCTACCTGGGGGTCTGGCTTAGCACAGACATGCAAACACTATGGACAGAGAACTATGGGCGGGCGCTGCGGTGGATAGAGGAGAGGGTCAGCCGATGGAAACACTTGCCCCTGTCGCTGGCGGGTAGGATAGCTGTGGCCAAAATGGTCATCCTGCCAAAGCTCTTATACTTATTTGTTAACCTCCCACTCCCCTTGACTAAACGTTTTTTGAACAAGGTACGCTCGCTGATGATCGAACTGGCGTGGGGGGAAAACAGCCGAGGGTGGCCTGGGAGACCCTTACTCTTCCACAGAGACAGGGAGGTATGGCAGCACCAGACTTTACGCTGTACGCTTACTGTGCGCAGGCGCAATTTTTGCACTATTGGGTGCATCCCACGCCGTTTCAGCCGCATGTGGCGATAGAGGCGGATATGGTGGCCCCGATACCGCTTAACACTGCCCTATATGCGCCGCACAAGAGGAGGCGAAATGAAATTGACACGGTACACGCGCTTAAATGGGCCTGGGACGGGTTGCGCCGCCGGGCCAAGCTGGGCCTCCTTTACACTACATCGGTACCCCTGCGCGGAAACCCCATGTGGCCCCCGCTGCAAAGCATGAAAACTGGAGAACGCGCAACGTCGCGCGGCCTTCATACGGCGGGGGACATCTTCCCTGACGACATTTTCATCACGCTGGAGCGCATGTGTGCCCTGGAGGCCCCAACGATGCTTGATACCCTGCTCCATTATCAGCTTCGGCATACCTGTCAGGCACTATTTCCTACATTCCCGGAGCCACCGCCGAGCTTGCTGGCCCTGGAGAATGTACTGAAGGTAGAATCAGGGCGCAAACTAATTTCCCGCTTATATGGGCGCATGCAAAGTGATCATCCCATAGTGACCCCAGCGGCGCGCGGTATGTGGATTGCTGCATTGGGTGTTGACATCACTGACGTACACTGGGACCTATGCTGTAAAATGCTTGAGATCCTATCCCCTAACTATAGACTCCGGCTGATACATTTCAAATACATACATATGACATATCGCACCCCTAGCAGGCTTCATCGTATTGGCTTGAGAGATACGGATAATTGCTGGAAATGTGCTGCACGCGGAGCTGCTTTCTTGCATATGGCATGGGAATGTCCCAGGCTGGCCTCCTTTTGGGCCGAGGTCATGGAGCTGGTGTGTACCATCACGGGACTACAGATTCCATGCACACCGCAGGCTGCGCTACTGGGGATCTTGCATATGGTTCAGCCCAAACATCGTCGGCTGCCAGCCATGCTTATTTTACTTGCCAAGCGACAGGTGGCGATGCACTGGGGGGCTACCACATCACCCACCATTAGGGAGTGGATTAAAAGTGTAGTGTACTGCCAGACACAACTCACCCTATACTGGGAGCTCCTGCCGGCGGGTTCACGTCCAAAGGACATATGGGAACCATTCACACATTGGTTGGCTCACACGCCGCTTCAAGCACTGTAGAATACTGATCTTCACGGCAGATGGCTGGGAGGAGACGGCCACCGGGGTGGAAAATGGGACACTGCCATCGACGCTTGGGGTGTGAGGGTTAATTGGGGTGTGTGGGGGGCTGTGACGGAGGAGGCATGTGACTATTTCCGAGCACTAAAGAGTGGACACCTGTCGGTCCTCTGGATAACATTGCGGGGGAGGGGAGCTGTCTCGTCTATATTATATCCTATGCAACCTGCAGTAAATTGTATTGGTTTTGTTGTTGAAAATGCAAATAAAAAGAAATTAAAAAAAAAAAAAAAAGATGTAAAAAACATAAATGCCTCGCTGCTCAGCCTCGTGGGAAAAATCATCTTTGACTGCTCTCACTCGCCACATAAAGCAAATGCAGAAAAATCACCCGTTTTATAGTTTTATGAATCCAAGGGATTGGTCCAGTGGCGTAAATCCAAGAAGTCATCTCAAAGTCCCCGGTTCTGGCTCCGAGTCAAATGTTTGTCGTTGATTACACATATCCCTCCAAAGCCATCACGGCCCATTCGTCATAAATGCAGCTAACAGGCTGCTTTCGCCCCCACCTCCTTCTATATGCATTTTACCAGCATCGCAAGTCTTATGCAGAGGCAAGGCTCACACACGTGACAGAGGGCGGGGGTGCAAAGCCGTGTCCATATGAGCCACTTCCGGGCTGCTCCCTCCCATGCTGTCAGTGGAATGTAGAGCATACCAGCTGTCGGGGTTACGTGGGAATGTACACAAGTTAAAGGGCCATCCTTTCAAATAATGCGCAGGCTGCAGGGTTCTCGCGAGGGTTCAAAAGTTACCAGCAGACATGCAGTTAAAAGCGGTGCCTCTTTAAATGTCTGTCTCACCCGCTTGCCCTCTTCTCCCCCCTGTCTCTGGTAGGAGCGTAAATTGGCTTTTCAACGTGCAGTGGAAGTCCTTTATTCACTTTCTCTCGAGGGTCTGGACTGCCTAGATTTTTTTTTTTTAAGTTCAATACAAATTTTTATTAGGCAATGAAAAAGTGAGGATCAATACACAATATCAGCAAGGAAGGGGAAGGGAGAGGGGGGAGGGGGGGAAGGGGAAGAAGGGGATAGCAAATGCAATATGTAAGAGAGAATGTACAACAAAACAATAATCATGGGTATTTAAAAAAAAGCATAAACGATACATCAGTCATAAGCTAAACAGTTATCTTGGATGTGGAAAGGGCATCATGGGGGTTTAGGAACTTCTTGTTGAGCGGGCGTTGGACGAGATGAACGGGCAACACAATTGTCTAAATATAGCATAATGGGAAGCCATAAGTCTGCGCGTTTAGTTGCTAATTGAACAGGAAAAACAAAGGCATTATCAAGTCTATGATTGTGACAGACATTATACCACCACGCTTTGAAAGAAATATTAGACGTATTTTTCCAGTTGACAGTAATCTGCTGAAAGGCTACAGCCAGTAACAAATCAACGATGCGAACATACATATCTACATTATCCCAGCTAGCGGATAAACTACCCAAGAAAAGGTGAGTGAGAGAAAAAGGAATACAGGTATGAAAAATAACATTGACTTGAGCCCATACCTGTAACCAAAAATCATGCACATGCTTACAAAGAAATATCATGTGAAGTAAGGTAGCACTGGGGGCGCCACACGACCAGCATATGTCTGGGGTATTAGGAAATCTCTTGTTTAAAGTAGAAGGAGTGTGAAGTAATCTGTTGTAAATGAAAAATATGGATTGTGTCAGGGAGGCCGCTCTGGAGGTTTTATGGAGTTTTGCCCATATCTTATCCCATAAGGATGTCGGCCAATCTGTTGCGAGATCAGTTTCCCATTGATATTCAACTTTGGATTTGAGTCTGAGTAACTCATGTGTGAGAAGGTATTTATAGATGAGAGATGCTTTGGGGGCATTACGTAGGAGAGAATGAAGCTGAGAGAGAGAGACGTGCGGATCAGGGGAAGGAGGAGAACCGGGGAGCCGCTTATAAACCTCTAGGACAGCAGCTTTAAGTAAAAGATATTTAGGGATAAAGGATAGGGGTAAGCCAAATGAAGAACGGAGATCAGGAAAGGAGAGAAAAGTGGAGCCAGAGAAGAGCTGCGAGATCCAAATTAGACCTCTGAGTCTCCAGGATTTCCAATAAAAGGGCTTATGACGAATTAAGAGATATTTATTATGCCAAATGGTGGAGGAGAGGAAATCAGCGATGGTCGTATGAGGACCAGGGGCAGTAGACAATAAAAGCTTAAGGGTATGCTTGTGAAGAGGAGTAGGAATCAAAGAAGGTTTGCGGGAAAAAGCAAGGTATTCTGCAAAAGAAAACGGAGAGAGGAGAGTACGTTCAACCTTAATCCACAAAGGGCAAGGGGAGGCGGGATCCTGCAGCCAAAGGGAGGCTTGACGTAACAAAAAGGCCTTCTGATATGCTGGGAAGTCCGGAAAGTTGACACCACCCTCAGAAGCTGGACGGATGAGTCTGGTAAGAGACATTCTGGATTTTTTAGAACTCCACAAAAATGAGGATAACGTTGAGTTAATTTTTTTTAAAGAACTTCATTGGGATGGATACTGGGATTTTAGATAACGTATAGAGAATAATGGGAGAGATCATCATTTTAATAGTATCAAGACGACCCCACCAGGAGAGGTATAAAGGGTGCCACCTTGTAGTGAGGTCCGTAATTTTTTGTGCACATTTGGACATGCATAGAGAGACAGTGTCTGGAATGGAGGGGGTGATGTATAATCCCAGATATTTAATATGAGAGGGACTCCAAGCAAACTGAGAGTCACTAAATTCTTGTTTGAAAGTGAATTTGGCCAGGGGTAGGATCTCACATTTGTCATGATTAAGCTTATACCCAGAAATAGAGGAATAATTTCGTCCAGAAAAGCAGGGATAGATTCTGCGGGGTTAGAAAGAAAAAGTAAAATATCATCTGCATAAGCAGCGAGTTTAATATGAAAGTCTGCAACCTGGAAACCATGGATGGCGGGATTCTGACGCAACCTGGACAAAAAAGGCTCTAAAGCAAGGTTAAAAAGAAAGGGGGACAAAGGGCAACCCTGGCGAACACCTCTGTCTAAATCAAAATAAGAAGAAATTTGACCATTCGCAAATACGGCAGCTCTGGGATGCGAGTATAACAGGGAGACTAAAGAAATAAATCTAGGGCCAAAACCAAACCAAGTAAGGGTGTGAAAAAGATAGCGCCACTCAACCCGATCAAACGCCTTTTCGGCGTCAAGAGCAATCGCTGCAAGTGAGTGCTGGCAGCGGGAGGACTTTGACAAGATGTTGAATAAAAGTCTAGTGTTGTCCGTAATATATCGGCCTTTAACAAACCCGGATTTCTCTCCACCTAGAAGATCGGGGAGAAGGTGGTCCAATCGGACCGCCAATGCTTTAGCAAAAAGTTTGTAGTCAATATTGACTAAGGATATGGGCCTATAGTTTTTGCAATATTTAACGTCCTTCCCAGGTTTAGGTATTAAACAAATATGAGCATCTGAAAACGTCCCTGAGGAAGCACCTTGGGCAATAAAAGTATGAAGAAGGGAATGCAAACGCGGAATCAACAACTTAGAAAAGTGAAGGTAAAATTCAACGGTAAAACCGTCAGGGCCAGGAGCCTTATTAAGTTTGAGAAGTTGCAATGCAGCGAGTAATTCCTTTTGTGTGACTTCAGATTCTAAAGAAGAAAGGTCAAGGGGGAAGTTGGATGGTGTGTGAATGATGGAGAAAAAATTAGCAAGGGAGCTGGGGGAGGGTTGGGTTTCAGATGTATACAAAGTCTCATAAAAATGTGAAAACTCAGCAAGAATGTCAGCATCCGTGTGTTTCAAGGTGTCAACAGAGTCATAAACAGATTCAATATTTAACTTATTATGTTTGATCTTTAACCCCTTCCATGCTCATGACGGAACGGTTCCGTCATGAGCCACGGTTGAGCTGTGCTCATGACGGAACCGTTCCGTCATGAGCCCGCCCGCGCTCGAACCCTTCAGCACCGCGGCGGAATTCGCCCAGCGCTGAAGGGGTTAAATAATTAGCTAAAAGCTTCCCTGCTTTATTCCTACCCCCATAAAATTTAGCAGTGGACTTCAACAGATACAAAGAGGCATCCTCCGTAGATTTCTCATTAAATTTCATTTTTGCAGCAACAAGGGCTGTCAAGCTATCAGCAGAATGGGAGGTGAAATAAGCATGTTCCAATCTCTTAATGTCTAAAAGGAGACTTTTGGTGAACCGTCGAGCAGTCTTACGTTTGTTCGCAATGTAACTAATAATGAAGTCACGCGCTGCTGATTTAAAAGCATCCCAGGTAATATGTTCCGGGAGAGTGGTGTTGTCATTAATCTGAAAAAATTCATCAAAAAAGGAAGTGAAGGTATCTGTAAACTTGGAATCAGCAAGGAGGGAGTTATTAAATCGCCATCTTCTGGGACCAACAATCTTAGGGAGTATATCAAGATTTGTAAGAACAGGAGCATGATCTGAAAGCAGTATCGGGCCTATCTCGGAGTGTAAAAGTGATTGAGTAAGGTTGTGGGAGACAAAGACATAGTCCAATCGTGACTGGGAACGGTGGCAGGGAGAATAAAAAGTGTACTCCCGTAATTTTGGATTACAAAGACGCCAAGAGTCTACTAACTTATGCTGTGAAATAGCATGACTAAACAGCTTGTGGGGTTTGTTAGGAATAAAGGGGGCCATGGATACCCTATCAATAAAGGGATCAAGAGGTTGATTACAGTCCCCCGCCAGAATAAAATTGTAGTCCATAAATTTAGTCAGGAGTGGAGAGAAGTCAGCCCAAAAAGAAGGTTCACCTGTGGTTGGGCCATAAACATTAAGGAGAGAGATTGCAACACCTCTGAGTGATAGCTTGGCATAAACCCAACGACCAAAAACATCCGATTCTTGGGTAAGAACCTGAAAGGGGAGAGACTTGCGACAAAGGATTGCCACACCATTCCGTTTGCCATCACCCTGCGAATAAAAGAGTTCACCCACCCATCCACGTTTGAGCTTAACAGATTCTTCATTAGTTAAATGCGTTTCTTGGAGGAATGCAATATCAACATTCAATTTGGCTAGGTGTGACAAGATCCTTTGACGTTTAATCGGGGAATTAATACCCTTCACATTCCATGACAATATATTCAATGACATAACAGTAACTTATTCAAACAGAGTTCGGAAAACATGACTAAAGAATGAAAAACCCATGAAGAGGAGAGGAGACATAAAGATAGAGGAAAAGCCAGTGTAGATACACTGAAATAGAAACAAGCATTTGCAATGCATTAGGTCTCGCATTTACGCGAGTTTGAGCTATTGACATTGCAAATAACAATGCCTATTGGCATTGTCATTTACAATGCCAATAGCTTTAACTCGTGTAACTGCGAGACCTATTGCATTGCAAATGCTTGTTCTTAGGAAGCATACTATTAGCACCGGCTGTAACCTTGGAGAGATATTCGCTGTCTCAGTGCTCGTATATCAAATTTGGTATTTGTAAGGATACCACTGCTGTGTGTGTCTTTGTAGAGCACTGTGCGTGTATTGAGGCTCAAACATTTTGCAGTATCTTACAATTAATTATTAATATAATGGATTGTCTTAAAAACAACACAGTAGGAAAAAGTTCCATTTTAATAACAGCCCAAAGGAAAGTACAAGCTGTGGCTAAGACAACAAAACATTGTTTATTTGAGTACTACGTATATATAAGATAGCACGAGTGATAGCGCTGCTTTCTCAGGCTTCGCACATTAGTTGTGTTACTTTGAGGGATACTGCTGCGGTCTTTATACTTTTAAAGTACTTTATGTGTATTTTGAGGTAGCACGAGTGTTAGCCCTACTGTGTTAATCCTTGCATATTAGTTGTGTTATCTGAAAACATCTGCTGCTCTCTCAGTGGATTGTGCAGTAGATGGTGCAGATGTAAACCTGACCTTAAGGATGACGAGACAGAGCAAACTTGTGCCTGTAGATTAAATGTGCTTGTGTTATAAAGTATAAGAGATGGTATTTTATTTGCAATGCGTGGTGTGCTGCGCGCTGTGTAAAGTAAGTTACCATAATTGTGAGAACAGACAAGGGGTTTTTAAGCAATAACGCTACCCCCCTTCTTCGCGCAGGGCCAGAGTGCCGAGAGCAGAGAGAGAGCTGTGTCTTAGAGCGAGCTGCGCCCTTCCTGGTAAAACAGTGACGCACTGACCCGTGTGTTAAGGTAACGTTTACTAAACAGTACTATGTCACTGTGTGTTTTTCCTAGGAAGGAGTACTCTTAGCATGGGCTGTAACTTTGGATGAATAGCGCTGCTGTTTCAGTCCATGTACATTACGTCATTTAAAAAGATAGTGCTGCTATCTTGGTGCTTGGTTATACATTACTATGCGTGTGAGAATAGCATGGTATTTTGAGTGATAGCACTGCTATATTAATCCTTTACACAGCGCTTGTGGTAGACTGCAGCAGCATACCTGGGGAAATGAGAGGCCCATAGGTGCTTTGCAGTAGCTGGCACTCGTGATTTTAAAATTAGATCTTAAATTGTGGCGATGTAAACCTGACCTTAAGGGTGAGGGGGCATAGCAGCCCTGCGCCTGCAGATTAAACGTGTGTGTTATAAATAAGAGATCTTATTTTATGTACAATGCGTGGTGCGCGCCGCGCTGTGTAAGTACTTATTAATATAACGTGATTGGCTTAAAACAACACAGCACAATTAAATACAATTGTAAAAACAGCCAAAAAGAAAGTCCAAGCTGTGGCTACGACAAAAAAACAAACATTATTCATGTAAGCACTACGTATATATAAAATAGCACGAGTGATAGCGCTGCTGTTTTAGTTATCGCACATCAGGTGTTTTATTTTTAGGGATAGTGCTGCTGTCTTTATACGTGTAAAGTATTTTATGTGTATTTTGTAGTATCAGGAGTGATAGCTCTGCTGTGTTAGTCTTTGCACATTAGTTGTGGTATCTGAAAACATCGCGCTGCTGTCTTAGTGGTGAGACGGTTAAGAAGAAGGATAAAATGCTGGCACCAGCTATGGCCAAAAATAAATTGTACTGTTGATTACAACTATGTGTATGTGTGAGTAGGAGGTACAGTGTGTTTCTGTCTGGAAGGCATACTATTAACAGGGGCTGTAACGTTTGAGAGATAGCGCTGCTGTCTCAGTTTTTGTACATTAGTTGTGGTATTTGGAGGGATAGCGCTGCTATCTGTGTCTTTGCAGAGCACTGTGTGTATATTAAGGCTAAAACATATGGCAGTATATTAACATAATTTATTGATATAACGCGATTGCCTTTAAAACAACAGCACGATAAAATATAATTTTAAAAACGGGCTAAAATAAAGGTATAAGCTGTGACTAAGACAGCATAACAAACTTTGTCCATTTAAGCAGTACATTTATATAAGATAGCACGAGTGAAAGCCTTGCTGTGTTAGTTCTTGCACATTAGTTGTGATATCTTAGAATGTAGCGCTGCTGTCTCAGTGGTGAGACGGTTAAGGAGGATAATAAAATGCTGGCAAGCGTCATGGACGAATAGAGGCTTCATCAGACAAGAACTGTAGTAAGCATGAGCCACTGCAGGTAAGTGTTTGTAAGGTGCTCAGGGAGGACGCAGACACGTTGCGGCCGCCAAGAAACGTGTTTGTATGGAGCAACAATTATGAGGCAGTGAGGGAGAAGGATAACATACAGGCGAGTGGCAGGGACAAGTACAGGCTCCATAGAACAATTAGCATAGTAAGCGGGAGCCGCTGCAGCAAAGTGTCTGAGCGGGGGAGCAGTGGGTTACACCAACAAGTTTTAAACAGTGCTTACTAGCATTTAATTTTTAAAAATCCCACAGTGTAACATTTTTAACAGCTTTATTGCGTTTGTTAGTTTGAAAATTGTGAAGGTAGGAACGGCAAACACCTTGCGGCCACAAATAAATCAGTTAGAAAGTCCTAGCAATAAGGAAAGTTAGGCAGAGGCATTGAAAAAACAAAGTTTGTACATATAATTGCTGCGTATTTATGCAGTATCACGAGAGATAGTACATATGAAAATAGTGATGCAAAGTGGGATTTTTTATAATAATACAAATGCCATATAAAGTACATTCACCGAAAATTTTCCTTACCTGGTTAAACAGCAATGAACTATCGCTCTTGTAAATCTGGCTTCATCCAACAGTAAAAAAAGGAATTATTTTCTTTTAGTAGTCTGCAGGTTTAAATAGGAACGAAACTCTAACAAGCTGTCCCCATTGTGAGGGAAGTGGGATAAGGGAGGGGGTGGCAAATGGTGAGCACTTTCCGGCCGCTTTGATGTTCTCATCAAAGTGGCCGCGAAATGAGCTTTTGTAAACAAGGGATTTCAAAGTGCAAACTAGTGCTTTCAGGCTGCCAAATGGTGCGCGCGCCTGGCGCACATGCACTGTATTTGGAGGCCTGGAAAGCACTAGTTTGCACTTCCAGATCCCCCTTTTACAAAAGCTCTCGCGAGAGCAGCGCTAAAGCGCTGTCTCAGGCGAGACCTAAAAAAGGAGATAATAAACGAGAGCATGAATACTAGCAAAAAAAGAAGAGGATAAGGAGGCAATATAAAAATTTAAACAGAGAACCATAGATAAGGAAGAACTTGAGAGATAAATGTGTCTAGAAGAACAGGGAATGCAACTCTTACACAAGCAAAAAATTCCGACCGGGGGTAGGAAGACAAAATAGAAACATGTGAACAATAGTAAGAACAAAGGAAGAGGGAAGAGGGAGGAATAGAGGGAAAAGCCATCGGATGCACAGGGAAAACATATGAGGGAATAAGGAAAGAACATACCTACAAGGGAAGGAGGCGAGAAAGGGTGGAGGAGGGGAGGAACCACATGGGTGAGGCAGCACATCCAGGAGCAACGAAGCAGGGACCGGGAGACATCATTAAACACGAAAAAGAATTCCTGTAAGACAAATAAAAAGGAAACAGAGGATTAAGACATACCAGGAGATTGTGGTGAAACCATAACTAGCAAATAGAACAAGGGACAACCAACATGGATAAACAATAAAGAATCAGCAAAGTAGATATCCGGAGGTTCAGAAGAACTCAGGTTGACTGCAATCAAGATAAAGTCTCTGAAAAAGAGCAGGATAAAAGAAAATACGACAACATAAGAGAGTCATAAAAGCACTAGTCAACCAGGAGCAGAAGATGAAGGTCCGGAGACATCCATAGTAGGTGTTTTATGCGCATTGATGAAGCTTCGTAAGCGCACTGGGTCTTCATAGGTTGTAGTCTTATTGTTATAGGTAACTTTGAATAAACATGGATGATAAAGGCCATATCGTGCTCCCATCGCACGTAGATCTTCTCTGAAGCTTAGAAAAACCTTACGACGATTGGCGGTGGCCTTAGCATAATCCTGTGCAAAGAACAAGGACGAGCCAGACCAAGTCAGATTAGGAGAGGATTTGGCCGCCGCCAATACCATCAAGAGATCTGTATATTCCAAAAAGTAGATGATGACCCCTCTGGGCCTCTGTGAGGAAGAAGCAGGAGAATGTGGTCGACCCAATCTATGGGCCCGTTGAATGTTGAGGACCTTGTCCTGTGACAAATGTAGGAGTTTGGGGAGGAACGACTTGAAGAAAGTGATTGGATCAGATCCTTCAAGTCCTTCAACAAGGCCGTAAATACGAAGGTTATTGCGCCTGTTTCTGTTTTCCAACTGCTCCACTTGTTGTTGAAGATCCGAGACTTGAGATTTCAGGTTAGAAACAACAGAGGATGTCTCTTGGAATGACAGGACAGATTTTTCAATCGATGTTACCCTCGTTTCCATTTGCGACCAGTTATCCGTAAGGACCTGGAGCTTAAGATTAGTCTCTTCCATAAAAGGACGTAAAGATCTTATTTCTTCTAATAATAATTCCATGGATACTGGTTCCGAATGCTTTGGAGGTGAGAGGGAGTCCGACTTGAGTCTCTTCGTGTTAGATTTAGAGCTATCCTGCGAGTGCCTGGAAGGATGCATTGGTGTATCTGAGCCAGACGGGTTAAGAGAGTCTTCCAATTGTGAAAAAGCAGAGAAAACCTTGGAGTTCTTCACAATCTGAGGTTTGGTCAAACGAGGTGGATGCGACGGTGACTTGAGTCTACCCATGTGTTAAAGCCGTGGAATAATTGACACAGTAGAGGTCACAAGAAGCCAGAGCGAAGGCAACACAAGATAAAGCACAACAGGAGTATGAGGATATTTGAATACGTCCTGAGAGGAATACAGCCATCTCCATAGTGCTGAGGTGTGAACAGTCGCCGAGGCGTGTATGGAAAAGCAAAAGAAGTCGCGTATAATAGGACCAAGGTATCATTCATATGGCATTATATTATAGAAAGTAGGCACCAAGGCACCGCACAGTGTAGAATGGCCTCAAGCAAGTTGGCATGAGATGAAATGTAATGACCCCTCGCAATCCTCGTAAGAGTCGGCAAAAAGTAGTAACATTGACATCAGAAAAACAACCAGGCATGCCACATTGAAAAAAAATTCACCACTTGCAAGAAAGTTTGAGAATAATCCACTTAGGGCGCTAGTAGAATCATGACTCGAAGAACAGCTTAAAAACAGTCATAGGAAATGAGAGCGCTCCACTGAGGGACATTGTTGTTGTGCTATATAGATGCCAAACGCTCCAAATAGAAGGCAGACAGTGCACAAATACGATGCAAAGCAAACAGTCAATAGGGAAATTATAAGCCCATTAGGGTTATATGATGTCGTTCACTCATACTGCTGGATTAACGGAGCGGCATCTGCATCACGGCGCGCGTCACTCGGCAAGCCTAAGATGGCGGCTGCAGCCGAGAAAAGTCAGTCAGAACTCACAAGTGCCAATTAGGATGTCGCGGAGGCTTGAAGAAACCTCCACCGATGTCAAGTGGAGTCAGGGCATGTTCCGACGCTCCGTCAGCTGTTCGCCTCCAGGAACAATAAAAGGAACCGGCTTATCTCTCGGCACCGCCTCGGAGCTTCACACAAGCGCCGCCATCACTCGCGGGCGCCAAGCCACGCCCCCCCCTGCCTAGATTTTTTTTAAATGTAAAACTTGTCCATATTCTAGTCGAACCCATCGCGTTTATTTACACAGTGGCAGATTTTGCACTTTGGGGGGGAGGGGGGCCGCCGAGCTATTGTTTAATGATTGCAATGGGTTTACTCTCTCCTGGCTTTAAAAGCTCGAGCCGTTTTCTCTAAATATAGCGCCTAATATCAGGCATGCTCAGTTTTCCATGAGCGCTAGGTTTTGACATTTCAGTGGGTTGAAGCACAGGGAGCTGTTGTGCTATGCAAAAGACAAAGCCAACATTTTTTGTAAATTATAATAAAACGCTAATTTCCACAGCAGACAACGCAAACACCCTGGGGAGAATTTAAAACCTGACCTTTGCCATTGAGATGGCGCGTGGAGCTAAAAAAGAGGCTGGCCGGGCTTCCCTGCCGTGGGAAAGAAACACATGAGGGGGTGCACGCACGCACATGCAGTGTTAAACAAGCATTTACAATGCAATGGTCTCGGCATTGTTAAAGTTAGAGCTATTGGCATTGCTCATGACATTATTTTTGTTTATGTTTTTGTTTTTAAAACATTTAAAGAAACAGCATTGTTATTTACACTGTCAATAGCTTAATCACTCTAAAATGCGAGACCTATTGCATTTGCACCCACACACAGAGCCACACACACAGAGCCACCCACAGAGAGCCACTCACATAGAGCAACCCACACACAAATAGAGCCACCCACAGAGCCACCTACACACACACACACACACAGAGTTATTAAAAGGTGTGTATGATGGCGTGACAATCGTCTGCTCTAAATACACAAACACAACCGGTATAGCTATTTGCCGCAAAGCACGGATACACATTAGGGTTTTTATTATCTTTAATAAAGTTTTATTTTCTTACATTCCAGTAATGCTAATCGACTCATGTCTGCAGAATGTCTTACACCTACAAAATGCTGCTACACTGCCAACGACAAAACCAATGAGAGGCAATGCCAAGTCGACCCAATATAATTGAATCCGACGGGTATGGCCACGAATCCAAACAGACTTGCACATTTTCTCAAGCAGTCAATACAATGTATAATGAAGTAGGCACCTACAATTCCTAGTTGAAAACATTTGTTAAAACGGTTTGCTGTGAGAGTAATTAACACTAAATAGAATATGCGAACACCACACCGAATAGTCCTGAAGATGACAATGGTGGTATCTGCAATACCGAGAGGAATGGAAAACTAGCTCATTACGCATGCGGATCTGTTTGGTAATGCCGTTTTCTAATTGCACACCCCTGAAAACTTTGTAATGCCCATGTTCTCAGAAAACAAGCTTGTCATCCAAGTCAAATTGACATGGTCGTCGTTTCGCTTAACTATTTTAAAGTGAAGTGAATTCACCAGTCTTTAAAGGAGCGTGATTGAGTGTCACTTACTCGTGTATTACACAACAAAAAACATGCAGCTTCCAGACCCAGTAACATTTTGCGACACGTACCTGGTCCCACAGTCAACAATCTTTACAAGCTCAGTGAGGGCGATTTTCCTCGCTTCCTGCGCAGAGCAACTTTAAACACCGACGGTAGGGAAAGCTCGTATCAAGTAACTGACCGGAATCTGGAAAACGAAACATTCACTGTGGAAGAAATTAAATCGGAAGTTATCTCCACAGTTGCAGTAAAAAAAACAAGCCATTTGCAATGCAAAAAGTTTTGCATTTCCGAGACTTTGAGCTATTGGAATTGCAAATCATAATGCCTTTTATGTACTGCAGGTTTTTAAAATACTTAATTAAAAGGCATTGTCTTCGAAATGCAAGACCTATTGTGTTGCAACTGCTCGCTATTGTAAGCACTGCTCCACTAGGCACTTACTTTGTGAGGAGCAAATCGGGAGGGCCGCCTTGAAGCAAGGGCTCTATAATTCTCCCACGGCAGCAATGCTGTAAATTATGAAGGACGACGGCTTGGCTAAGCTGCAGTGCAGTGCAGTGGAGGACGCGGGTGTGCTCTGGGCTGCTGCAGCTGGGCGAGGAACCACTCCGGTGGCCGGCAGCCAACACGGTTAGGGGTTCAGTGAGCTCAGCTGGTGGGTAACGAGTTGAGGGCGGCTGGGTCACGACACGGGATGGACAACCACCCACGGTGTGAGCTACAGTGCGTTGCCATTGACACAGCAGCTGAGCCATACTGTTATTTGTGTGTAACCACCCGCATTGCTCGCTTCACAAATAAAACTACTCGCCGAATGCAGCAACCCCCCCATGTTGCACATATGAAAGTGAGCTCTGCATTTTTTTATGTTAGCACGGCATGTAAAGCGTATGCACATCGTGGCCCATGCCAAAAAACATGAAAATGGTAGCCGTATATTGGACTGCAGTCATAATAATTTCGCGCCCTTACCGACCGAAATGAAAACGAACGAAACAGGCTATTTTTCACCGCGAAGAGTGAGAATGATTCTTTCACTCCAGCATGTCGGATTCGGAACGGGTTATTTAAACTAAGCGAGCATGTGCGGTGTGTCGATGGGAAGGTGGCACCCGCCAGAGAAGGCGGACCCGTATACAAGCTCAGGCCGGAGGGGAGATAGCCGTTATCAAGCTGCGGCGCCGAGTCCGGTCCCCGTGATTTGGAACATGGGGACGCTGAAGAGGCTGCAACAGCTCTGTGAGGACTTGCAGCACCCGGACAAGGTGGCGTGCTTTCAGCGGCTGTGTGGGGTAGGGGAAGCCATGGAGAAGCATTCCGGGGCGGAAGATATCGTAGCCAATGGACGGGAGCATCAGGAGCTGCAGCACAGCCCACCCAAGGACAGGGTTCGGGGTAAAGGACAGCGCAGGAACTCTTTAACCGGGGAGGAAGGCCAGCCTTTCATGATCAGACTCCTGTCTGCAGAGGATAAAAAAAATGCTCCGTTCCCAGCCTCGCCGCGCACGAAATGGCTGAACCTTCGGATGCAAAGAAAAAACAAACAAACACGCCCACCAGCGAAAAAAGGGCCGGGCTGCGATAATGAGAAAAGTTGCAAAACGCCCCGAATCCGAAAAGGACGGGGCCTGTTCGGAGTGACGGACCTCTTCTCCAATGGCTGGCCAGCATTCAAGAGGCCAGCCAATGGAGAACAGGGGAGAAGAGGGGCGGGTTCAAGCCCCTCTACTCCAAGTCATTATCTCTTGCATGCGAGACTGCGCAAGCGCAGCCTTCGCTAGCCGAGACCTAAAAACAGACCTGATTCCATACCGTGAAATCCTAGTACATCGCGTGGGGAATAATAGCGGCAAGAAACCACTTTACTTTCACTTTTTCTACAGTGTCGGATGATATAATGACAAGCAACAAAAAAAGCTATTTTCGGTGTGCATAAAACGAAGGCATTAGCATGAGACGTTTTTAACAGCAGATGCTCTCTGAGACTCACCAGCGACTCAAACACACAAGGTCTGCAGTCTAAACAGCAGCACAGTGGGAGAGATGACCCTGCGGCTAGAGAGCTGGTGCGACATTCCTCAGGCTAATATCCTACAATCCGTGCAGGAGTCCACGGGGGCGCTTCCTGAACTGTGAAGCCTTGCTTCAGGGAGCTAGGTTTGTGAGGAGGTCTCCGTTTCAGCTCAACAATGCTGTTTGTTAGTGACGGGGTAGGTGTACCTTCCACAAACTGGTCCTGATCTATCCTAGCTCACTCCAGCAGCCTTGTGCGTACCGGTATGTTCCCCTGTAAAGCAGGCAGATCGGCTTTGCTGGCTGACAGAGGTAGAAATGCCTCCTTACAAGGCTCGGGCCTGGTTTACTGTGAGGCTTCTCCAGGTGTCCACAAGCCTCCTCTTTCAAACTGAAGCCCCTGGTTTATGGTAGCTGCCTCCCTTCTCCAACCGCGGCTCCTGTCACCTAGGGAAGGGCTCGTTGCTCCTCTGTTGGGATGGTGTGAACGGGTGCTGCATTTGACTCCTGCCTTCCGTGACCGATGCCCACCCCCTCCTCTCATCCGTATCAAAGTACCACAGTGCAACTCAGAGGCTACAAAGCACTGTTCTCTCGAAGAGCTGAGGTACAGTGCTCTGGAGTCATGGATGTGTCCCGCCCCCTTGGACCTTGACCTAGGTACCCCCCGAAAGGGCCCGCTGTAGCCTTACCGTTAATGATGTTGCTGTTATTTGGAACTCCTCCTTTGCCCGTATGTCGAAAGCAAAAGCGCATGAATAATGTGCATTTCCTTGAGGAAGGTGAATTTGCCACTCTCACCAGCACCCAGCTGCAGAATCGTCACAAGCCGCTTGATGCGATTCTTCTCCACTCGAAGGATTTTTATCGATCTTCCTCGACTTGCGCTGCTTCTCGGCCTCGCGGCTATTAAGCACACAGTGTGAAAAGCAGACATAGAGCACCCAACGGGTGGGCAGGAAGTCTGCCATCTTTGCAGAGCTTCATGCGAGGGAGGCCAAGAAAGAAGCGCGCATGACCCGCCCTGAGAGGCCCGGCCCACAAGCTCTGCCGTCCTCTCACCACCTCTGTTCTTAAATGCGGGAACTTTCAGACACCGCTGGAGGGGTGGGGGGGTGAGGGCAGGGGGGGTAGGTGAGGAGGGTAGTTTTGCCCTAATCTATTATGGCGATACAAAACTCCTGTGCAAAGCGCTGAAGCTGCATTTTACCACTTAAATACCAACTGTCCTGCGCGTGAACAGGCCGATTGCTGACACACACTAAGCCTGAACGCACATGCACGACAGCCTAGACCATGAGAAAGGCAGCGGCGGTTTCCGATTCGGGGGCGTGTTTTTCTTTTCTCTCCTCTTGCCATTGGCTGGAGGAGATAATTAGAAAAGTTGCAAAAAACACGCCCCCGAATCCGAAAAGGACGGGGCCTGTTCGGAGTGACGGACCTCTTCTCCAATGGCTGGCCAGCATTAGAGAGGCCAGCCAATGGAGAAGAGGGGAGAAGAGGGGCAGGTTCAAGCCCCTCTTCTCCAAGTCATTATATCTCGCGAGCGAGACTGAGCAAGCGCAGCCTTCGCTAGCCGAGACCTAAAAAACAGAGAAATTCACTTAAAACACCAACATTTATAGGAAAGGTATAGTTAGGAAATAGATTTAAAAAAGACCTTAAATATTCACTTAAAAATCAAAGGCTAGAGGGGAGGTATAGTTGGCAAATAGATTTTAAAAAAACCTTAGAAATTCTCAAAAAATCAAAGGCTACAGGGACGTTATAGTTAGGCTCCGATTTCACTTGTACAAAACCAGTGAAATTCTGCAGTTATAGTTACCTGAGCTAACTATAACTTACACCCCCGCAATGTATTACTTCTGACCTCACAATTTGCATCACTCATGACATGGTCAGTGACATCATTGATGACATCACTCATGACACCTCAAGTGACATCACTGATGACATCAGCCACAGAACCACTCACACACCTACTCACACCCCATACAACCTCTCATACATTGCGTCTTGAACACAAACTGCTCGCACTCCCAGACAACACTCGTCAAAATAAAGTTTATATTTTATGGGCACTGTGTTTCAACCCTTCGGTATTTCTCACAGCCTGAGCTGCTCGAGTACATTACTAACTTTAATTCCAAAACACTGCCCCCCTCTCAAAGCCGCATAGGTCCCTGGGAGCCCTCACCAGGGCCGACAACTGCACAAAGAGGAGGGGGACCACACAGCCCTCTCCTTGAGCCCCCAAAGGCTCCGGAGACCACATCCTCCAGGAGCAATTTCATTAATTAAGGGCTGGGCCACAGGACCCTCTCCCTGAGCCATTATAGTCCAGAGGAACACATCCCCAGGACAAAAATGTCCAAAAAAGGCGAGGGGTCACGCAGTCCCCCTCTTCGAGCCTTCATACTCCCCAGGGACCCCATCCCCAGGACTGATTACCTTTTTGAAAGGGAGGAGGACTGCATGACCTCCTCCATGACCCTTTAATGGCTCTACCAACCCCATCTCCTGGGGGCTAGCTCACCTGTTGTGTCCCGGAGAGTCCACCTTCAGGACACTACAGTTTCCCTACACTCACCGAGGGGGACAGGGAGCATTTTTAAAACTCCTGCCAAACAGGAGCATACACTGAGTCTGCTCCAAGAGGGCAGGAGCTTTTGAAAATGCACCCACCTGCTGGGAGCAGACTAAGATATGTTTATCTGCCCGCACCGATGCATTAATAAGTGTCTCCAGCATCTTAGCAGCTGTCGTAATACAGAGATAGGCCTGAAAATGGCCAGCAGGGAACTATCTGTTGTATTTTATTTTAGTAGTGGGACCAGTCTGACCTGTTTCCAGCATGCTGGCACAGTGGCGGAGTGGATAGAACTGTTATATAATTGATTCAAAGTAGGATTTATCACCTCATAGATCGAGGTAAGGATGCGGAGGGGCAAGAATCGTCAGGCGGATCCGACTGTGGCCACCAGCTTTTCCCTGTATTTAGATAATAGGGCTAACCTCCATGTTAGCTACCATTTTAAGAATCTTACCTTAAAAAAGCAAGACTTCTCCTTACATACAATGGCAGATGCTGCTAAAGGTTGTGAAAGAGACACTTGGTGGAGACATTGCCAAACTATATTAAAGATTTAATGTGAGTTACTATTTGCAGCCGATATTTTATCAGCGAAGAAGACAGATTGAGATTTCATCCATCGGTTCCCTTTCCTCTTCCTCGGCATGAAGCTTGTTTGTGCTACAAACAATACATACTTAATCCAGACTCTTTGATTATAGCCTGTAGACTCTGACACTCTTTGCCATTGGCCAGTGTTTTAGTGACGCCTTCATTCATTATCAGTCATTCGGCTGTGATTGTGGGTCTGGCCCTGCCCCTCTGTCTATATCTGGTTGATGATGCTATCAACTCTCTTATTTTGTCCGATTATTGAACAGATAGAAGGTCTGATCAGAAAAAAGTACCTTCAAACTGAACCTGGTTCTTGGCCTTTTTCTGTCTCAGATCGGCCTCCAAAATCCTGTGTGTCTGGCTCTTTGTTTCTGTGCTTCCAAAACAACTCGTGCTCCCATTCCTGGGGCTGCTCTAGTGATCCAGTGCGTGGTTCTGCATCTCGGTCTGCACCTCCAGCTTGTCTGGAATCCCTAAGATATGAATGTTCCATCGCTGCGCCTGATCTTCTAGGCTCTCACAATGATTGTGTCTTATTTTCTATGTCTCACTTCTGTTTGACCTGTTTCAGACTCAACCTCAAATATTTGTGCCCAGAGCATAATTTGTAAAATCACAAGTGCCAGGGCTCTCATCAATGGGCTACAGCAGCTTCAACCACCAAGTGTCCCTGCCGGTTCCGAATCAGCCCCCTAAGTGTGTCTGCTCTATGTGACTCTTGGTATGTGTGTAGCCTGTTATGACTTTTGATGCTATTTGTGACTGTACTCAAACCCCTCCTGCCCGAAGCAGCTCTCCTGCTACTCAAGAACCCTCAAAGTTCTGTCCTCTTCCAGCACGGCCTGGGTTGTTACTCATCTCTGTTACCTGGTCCAATGCAAAGCATGGGTCCACTTATCTTCTCACTTAACCATCAAAGGAAAGCAGAAGGAAATCCCCATTTCACAACAGTTCTACCTTCTCCGCTCATGACATCTCATTCATGACATCACTGCCCTTGCAGGAGCCCTATCCTCTGGTCATATTCAAATCCTCCACCCCAACTATGCCCATCTTCAGTGACACTAACATCTATTCAAGGCATAAGTTGCTAGTGTAGAGAACTGGTTTTAGCATGTGCTGATTTGGTTAAACTTTACGAGATCTCGCTACAAAAGTCACCCTGAACATCTCCCTTGGACAAGGAGGCGGAGCACACTTTCATTTAATTACAATCTGTCCTCTCTCCAGTACTGGGACCGCCAGACTACTTCATATTTCTCACTCTCTTTTGACACAAAGAAATGGGGATGTCATTTAAGTACACTATGACATGAAAAATGGGGGTTTGGTTCAAACACACGATGACAAGAAAAGCCCACTGCCTCTCATGATCTGCCCTGGGTCCCAGGCTCTGGCGCATGCACCGAGGGGTACCCACTGTACAAAATGCATCCTCACATCCATTTTCAGATGCAGGAGTGCATTTTGCACTAAGAAAATAGCGCCAAATGCCCACTCTGCCCCTTTGTCGAATTCCGTGGAATTAAACTCCTCCAATTCTGCCCACCCCTAATAAATGGTCTTCTCAATGATTAGATCACAAAACACTCTGGAATGCTGCTGCACCTTTATGTACTGAACCCCTGACAGTGGTAATGGTCTTCTGTCCACTGTGAGTGCACATGTGGTGGTCACAGGACAGATCCTCGACCTTATATTGTCATGGACAGACCTAGGCCTCGGCAGACATACATGACACCAGGCCAAAATAAAATTCAGACGAGAAGATACAGAGAAAGTTGGGCACTGAGGTTGTGTGAGGCTCATGTCAGCCTCTTGTTTGCCTCATGTCAGCCGCCCTGGAGCCCGAGTGAGGCTCATGTCAGCTACAAGTCAAGAGCCCTGAAGCCTCATGTGAGGCTCATGTCAGCCTCTTGTGAGGCTCATGTCAGCCTTGTGTCAGCCTCTTGTTGGCCTCATGTCAGCCGGCCTGGATCCCTTGTGAGGCTCATGTCAGCCTCCGGACCTCATGTTAGCGGCCCTGGAGCCCGTGTGAGGCTCATGTCAGCCTCTGGACCTCATGTCAGCTGCCCTGGAGCCTGTGTGAGGCTCATGTCAGCCTCTGGACCTCATGTCAGCCACCCTGGAGCCCTTGTGAGGCTCATGTCAGCCTTGTGTCAGCCTCGTGTTGGCCTCATGCCAGCCCCCCTGGAGCTCGTGGGAGGCTCATGTCAGTCTCATGTTGGCTTCATGTCTGGTGAACTGGAGCCGTGTGAGGCTCATGTCAGCCTTGTGTCAGCCTATTGCTGGCCTGATGTCAGCCCTTGTGAGGCTCATGTCTGCCTCATGTCATCCGGCCTGGATCCCGTGTGAGGCTCATGTCAGCCTCTGGACCTCATGTTAGCTTCCCTGGAGCCCTTGTGAGGCTCATGTCAGCCTTGTGTCAGCCTCTTGCTGGCCTCATGCCAGCCCCCCGGAGCTCGTGGGAGGCTCATGTCAGTCTCATGTTGGCTACGTGCAGTTGTGAGAAGCGCTTCTCCATAACCACAGCCACAGTCGGAGATCCCCCTCGGTGAGATGTGCTGAAGCTGCTGGATGTTTCCAGTGTGATCACCATCAGGAGATCTGTGGTCTTGATTCCTTTTCTGCAGATCAATCGCATTTGCAGAAACAACATCCTGGCTCTTTATTTTTTAGAAAACTATATTTTTCATTCCATAAAGTGCGAACCCACCTTGCTAATTAGCACCTTGTATGCAGGCTTTTATATATGTAGGCATGCATGTAACTGTGTTTAGTGAGTCAAACACACAAAAGGGGATGGCGGATGCTTGCGGTAAGTCTAACCTCTGACAATCATTACTGGTATGTCTCATTGGTGGTGTCCCATCACACAAATGATGGTGTTACATTAGTCGTGCCCATTGGTAGTATCTCATTGGTAGCGTTACATTAATATTATCCTAGTGTCCCACAGGTAGTGTCACACTAGTAGTTGCATAGGGTGGGTAAAACTTGCCAAATTTTACTCCGCTGAATTCTGAGGCGTTACATGAAAACTCAGGGCCTCATTTATGAAATGTGTCGCATCACCGGGGGTAATCTTCGATGCAACACTTTTCATAGCGCCATCCTTCGACACCATGGATGCGCTGTGTTTACTGTACGGTGCTCCATGTTGCAAGGGTTTACAGATGCGTCTGCATTCCTGACGTATCTGTAGGTACAAGATTGATGCATTGCTGGAGTGTGTCATGTGAAATGGCCTGCATCAGTCTTACTCCTGCTGTGAGGCAGGCGTAAGGATTTGACGCAGTGGTGTCCTAGAAGTGACGTAGTGAAATCTGATAGATTTCACTGCACGACTTCTATGACCCTTCTTTACGTGGGAACGCCCGCCCTGCATACATCATACCTGACGCAGGTATAATGTAGCGCAGGGGTTTACAAAGTGGCGCATCTGCTTAGAGACATCACTTTGTAAATATGTCGCAGTGTGACGCATATTTATGGCCGCCAGTGCGTCATAAAAAGTGAATTCCCACCTCAATAAAGCCAGTTATTATCACAGAATGTCTCAATCACTTTGAATTAAATCTCTGCTCAAGCGACAATCTTACAGATAAAACACTCCCTCTCAAACAATCGTTCTGTGGGAACAAGCTCTAGACACGGATGTTCTCCAGAATCAGGATCTCTCGGTGACACAGGTTATGACTGAGTTCCTAGAAGTTAATATTTGTTTCCAAGAGCTCCATGGAGAGATCAAGAGTCAAACCAGCTCTTTTCACCCACATGAGAAACAAAAGTAAGAAAGAAACTCTTTACAGCAAAAGATGATCTGTACTGAATCAAAACGATGATGATGATGACACTGAAAAGGCACAACACCGTGCTCTCACTGTCCTCTGTTCCATGTTCTAAATCTCCTCTGTTCCATGTTCTGAAGGTCCTTTCTTGCATGTTCTCACATGTCCTCTGTTCTATGCTCTCACTGTCCTCTGTTCCGTGCTCTCACTGTCCTCTGCTCCAAGCTCTCACTGTCCTCTGCTCCATGCTCTCACTGTCCTCTGTTCTATGCTCTCACTGTCCTCTGTTCCATGTTCTAAATCTCCTCTGTTCCATGTTCTGAAGGTCCTTTCTTGCATGTTCTCACATGTCCTCCGTTTTATGTTCTAAATCTCCTCTGTTCCATGTTCTCAAGGTCCTCTGTTCCATATTCTCACTGTCCTCTGTTCCATGTTCTCACTCTCCTCTGTTCCATGTTCTTATTT
The DNA here is from genome assembly GCF_964204655.1 of Triturus cristatus. Lineage (NCBI taxonomy): Eukaryota > Metazoa > Chordata > Amphibia > Caudata > Salamandridae > Triturus > Triturus cristatus. Next base: position 1,875,054,605 of record NC_140590.1, read on the forward strand.
TCCTCTGTTCCATGTTCTCACTGTCCTCTGTTCCATGTTCTCACTGTCCTCTGTTCCATGTTCTCACTGTCCTCTGTTCCATGTTCTCACTGTCCTCTGTTCCATGTTCTCACTGTCCTTTGTTCCATGCTCCCACTCCCCTCTGTTCCATGTTCTCAGTCTTCTCTGTTCCATGTTCTCAGTGTCCTTTGTTCCATGTACTAACTGTCCTCTGTTGCAAGTTCTCACTGTCTGCTGAACCATGGTCTTAGTGTACTCTGTTCCATGTTCTCAGTCTCCTCTGTTCCATGTTCTCACTGTCCTCTGTTCCATGTTCTAAGTCTCCTCTGTTCCATGTTCTGAAGGTCCTTTATTGCATGTTCTCACATGTCCTCTGTTTTATGTTCTCACTGTCCTCTGTTCCGTGTTCTCAAGGTCCTCTGTTCCATGTTCTCACTGTCCTCTGTTCCATGTTCTCACTCTCCTCTGTTCCATGTTCTCACTGTCCTTTGTTCCATGTTCTCACTCTCCTCTGTTCCATGTTCTCACTGTCCTCTGTTCCATGTTCTCACTCTCCTCTGTTCCATGTTCTTACTGTCCTCTGTTCCATGTTCTCAGTCTCCTCTGTTCCATGTTCTCAGTCTCCTCTGTTCCATGTTCTTATTGTCCTCTGTTCCATGTTCTCAGTCTCCTCTGTTCCATGTTCTCATTGTTCTCTGTTCCACGTAATAACTGTCCTCTGTTCCAAGTTCTCACTTTCTTGTGTTTCATGTTCTAACTGTCCTCTGCTCCATGTTCTCACTGTTCTTTGTTCCATGTTCTCACTGTCCTCTGTTCCATGTTCTCACTCTCCTCTGTTCTATGTTCTCACTGTCCTTTGTTACAGTGTTATTTTCCACAGCAATGATGCACCGTGAAGAGAGGCGGAGCTCAACCATGCCCCCCCCCCAAAGAAACCCTCCAAAGATGAAGCCGATGCTGCAGGAAACCCCCCAGGGTGGGGTACAAGAGGGTGAAGCCATGATTGTCTCTCAGCAGGAATATGTTCCAGAGCCGGGCCCCTTCCCCGCTCTGCCCCGACCCTGACCTCAGTGTGCAGACGGGCCCCACGGTGGCCCCCGGGGGGAGCTAACTCTGTGCACCGACCACCGACCACCAGTCCAGCCCATCTCTGCCCCTTGCTTAAGGTGAAACGAATTAGTGCCAATATCGGCAACAGTTATCACAAAACACATAAGTACATAAATAAAACACACAACACAGTAATGTAAGTGGAGAAATATTGCTGCAGGTTTATTAGCATAAGCAATATGCAAACATGGTGGGTTATCTTACGGGCGATCTCAGGGCAGGCCAGCCCCTATGCCGCCTGCCCGTCTGATAAGCCTAGAGTCACCATGGCAACGCCAACTGGTGTATACCAAATATTGGGAGGGTCCAACCCTCCCATCCGTGGACCACCAGTCCACTTGCTTCACACGCCCCCCGTGATGGGTGGGCGGAGCATACATGGCAGCCCCCGGTTGCTCAGACCCACAACCGCCTGTCGGCTAACGGGGCGCCGTCGTTCTTCCAGGGGACACGCTAAACATCCCTGGGTATCCTGGCTTAGCACCCCGTGGTGCTGCTGCATGATATACCCCTTGGTATGTGCAGACCCTGGATCGCCCTGTAACTCCTCCTGCAACACAAAGTAAAAATTGTTAGAAGACCTGGCCCCCCCTTTGTCCCTCCGGACGCCGGGTAAGCAAAGGGGCGAGCAAGGCGAACGAGCGGACAAGAGGACGAGGAGGGGGCGGAGACAGAATATGTACCCCTGTCTCCTCCCCGCCCTTGCCGGAAGCAGCTATCTGCTGGGGTCTCCCTTGGACTAGCCCAGGGACTCGACCCCCCACCCCTGTGCCTTCCTGTGGCACTAAGGCGGCCGCCCTCCAAGGGGCGGGCCGCTACGCAACCCCCCCCCCCGGGCAGCCTTACATAGTGCCAATATCGGCAACAGTTATCACAAAACACATAAGTACATAAATAAAACACACGACACAGTAATGTAAGTGGAGAAATATTACTGCAGGTTTATTAGCATAAGCAATATGCAAACATGGTGGGGTATCTTACGGGCGATCCCAGGGCAGGCCAGCCCCTATGCCGCCTGCCCGTCTGATAAGCCTAGAGTCACCATGGCAACGCCAACTGGTGTATACCAAATATTGGGAGGGTCCACCCCTCCCATCCGTGGACCACCAGTCCACTTGCTTCACATGCCCCCCCGTGATGGGTGGGCGGAGCATACATGGCAGCCCCCGGTTGCTCAGACCCACAACCGCCTGTCGGCTAACGGGGCGCCGTCGTTCTTCCAGGGGACACGCTAAACATCCCTGGGTATCCTGGCTTAGCACCCCGCGGTGCTGCTGCATGATATACTCCTTGGTATGTGCAGACCCTGGATCGCCCTGGAACTCCTCCACAGCCTTGGGAGTGGCCACCGTCACTACCAGGGCCCCCCACCAAGGTACCACTACTATTTGCAACCCGCAGCTGCCAATGCTTCCCCAAGATCCAGTAAAAATAAATCCATGCCTAAATTGGAGAGGTGAACCCCATCGCCCTCCAGACACCCCGTTGATTTGGCGTGTAGAAGGCCATGCCTGATGAAGCCAAAGCCTCTTTGCTCAGTGAACTTGCGCATGGCGCTGTTAACTTTTCTTCTTGACACCTCGACGGCGTCTCCTGAGCGGGCTCCTTGCCAAATGGCGCGTGGTGTCATCTCAGACCACCACAGTTCGCACGGCGCCAGCAACACGCTCAACTGGCAGAAAGTATCCCTCATGTCTTGGAGCAAAGCTCTCCTTCCTAGTGATGTTAAATCAGTTCCCCCCAGGTGAACCACCATGAGGTTGGGCGGGGGCCACCCTCCCCGGAGTCTCTGCTTCACTTTCCGTAACAGTTCACACCAGCGCAAGCCCGGGAATCCCAACCACGTGATGTCTGTGGCGACAAAGCCATTCTGCCACTCTCTCGCATCCGCCCATTGTGCCAGTCTCGCAATAATCGAGTGACCAATTACCCACACCTTCGTTCCTAATAAAGAGAGAAATAGTTTTGAATATATGTTTATTTAAAACGAGAAAACAGCACAACATCTACATGCAAAATCTACGTCAAACATGAGCAAAAGTAAGGGGGATATGCCTGACAGACTCTAGCTACCGTTGCAGCAGTCAACCAAATTGACCTCAGAGCCCCGCGGCCACTCCTAGGGCCGAATGTATCGCTTGAAGCACTGCGACTCCCAACGCCCCACCTTCATGATACCTTCTGGGGACAGGCCTGCTAGAAAAGCTGTGGTGGCCGCCCCAATGCGGAATGAGTGGCTGCTGAATCTTTTGTTCCTAACATCTTGGCCCGACAGCCGTAGGCAGGCCTGTAAGATGTGATCCACTTGGAATCTAGTGGCCGGGAGGCCATCTGGATGCACCAGTAGGTAACCCGCCCCCCGCGGGCGGAGCGGCAGGTAAGTTCTAACCCATGCTACCGGGCAATATCTCTCATCACCCAGGCCGTGTAGCACAATCAACCTCCCTCGCCCTAGCTGGTCAGTTTTAGACTGCCTAATGACTATCTTCAGACAACCCGGCTCCAGTTCTACGTTACTCACGTTCAAGGCCACCCCCGAGGAGTCCGTTTTTGAGCGAGCCACTAGTTCCCCGATTCTGAAAGCACCAAAGAAAGCTAGAGAAAAACAGGCCGAGAACAGTGTGGCTTCGTACCCTGAGTGAGTGACCCTCTCCATACAATCCAGCATCCCTTGCAGTAATGAGTACACGATGGGGGACCTGGGATCAGGGGAGCGCGGAGACATCTTGGCCTACCCTCGCAAAGCTGCTTTGATGACAAAAGCCTTGGTGGGATCGGACTGTCCCCTCAGCTTGGCGTGGTGGCTGATGGCAGAAAGGTGACCCGCTATCCAGGAATGCGTTTTACCCTCATCTCTGGCCCACAGGAGGAATTGCTGGACTCTAAGCTCCAAGGCCCCCTGATCCTCCTCCCAGGCCCCTGTGATCGCACAGAAATGTATCACACAGCTCCTGTAGCGCTTCGCCGTCCTAGGGGCTAAGGACCGCTCACCCAGTTCCCTCATCCGTGGTCCCACTTCAGCAGCCGCCACAAGTGTGGCGGGAAAGGAGTCCCCTCTTGACGTGCGCTCGGCCAGGCCTCCCGGAAGCGGTGCCACTGAAAGCGAGACAAAGAATTAGCAGCTACATTAGAAATCCCTTGAATGTGCCTGGCACTGCACTCTACGTTGTTTAATAAGCAGGCCCTAACAAGCTCTCGCAGCAGGCACAGGACCAGGGGGCAGCTGGCAGACTGGGGATGGACCCTTGCAAGCATGGGGCGCGAGCGCGCAGGAGACTGCCGGGATACCTGATTGACTGAGCGTGCTGGGAGTAGGAGGCACCCCAGAGCACGGCGGGAGGAAGTGGGGGGTGGCAGCAGCGGGAGGGGGCGGAGATCGCTCAAATGGTTGGTTTGAAAGTGTCGGCAGGCTTCTTGTCTTGTTTGGCTTGGCAAGAGGCTGCAGGATGGCGCCCCCTGCATTTACTGCATGTGTGTTGAAAACGGCATTTGACCCCCCAAGAGCATGCGCCGGCATTGAATAAGTTGCATGTCCCAGGGGAGACTCGCTTGTTTCCCCCCCTGCCCCCTCCCCTGCGCGCACCCCGATAGGACTGCCTAAACTGTTTTGCGTTGGACTGGGAGCTCCCTGGCTGACTGCCCCCTCCTCCTGAGCCCTTGGAATGGGAAACAGTGCTCTGGGCTCCCCGAGACCCCATGTGGTCCATCCACAACTGTACCTCTTTCTGATCCCATTCCATCTCTGGGCATATGGCCATATTCTTTCTGAACTCACGGTCATAATTGAGCCACCCTTCTCCACCCCAATTCTGCGCCTCAGTGTGTATTAGCCGCTGATACAATACTAAAGCCTGCCCTTGCTCGGGAAATTTTTCAAGGATGACAGAATGTAAAATGGAGAAAGCGGCCAGCCAGTTGTCTAGTATTTTCTCAGGCCACTGCTGGAACCTGACCTTTTTATCTTCCTCCTTCCCCCCAAGCCTGCGCGCGTCTTGCCCATGCTGGCCCAGCAGGAGTAGTGAAAAAATGTCCAGGAATTCGCGCCTCCAGATGAACTCTTTTACTGCCAATGGTACTTCCCAGATCAGAGAGCTATGCCCAGACAAGAGCGGGGCATGAGTGACCGCCTTCTTAGCTGTGGTCTGCTGTACTGCCCCTGGCAAAGCTGTACTGACTAGCTGTGTGCACGTGTTGGCCCCCAGCGTGGAGGATGGGGCGGTGGGCGGACGGACGGACGGCAGCAAGCTGCCCAGCTGGCGGCTCACCTCAAACCAATTGTTGACGTTCCTCCCCAGCTGTGGGAAACCCTGTCCCGGAGGGCCCCGCCGGAGCCGCCTCCTGCCTGACGGCCTTCTCAGAGCCCGCCGCAGCCGGCTCGCACTCTGGGGCAAGGTGCTTCGTGGGACGCATGGCGCTGGAGGCAGCTCAGGAGCTTGGCGGCATGACCCTAGCGATGCCCAGACGGAGGCTTCAGCGGAGGGGCTCCCTCCTGCACTGTCAGCGATAGGCAGTCCCCCGACAGTAGCAGCCCTCGAGAAACCAGCCCTGACCTCTTCCATAAAGGTCTTCAGAGTGTCATTGAGCTTGGTCAGGTCCTCCCTGGAGGCAAAGTTAGCAGAAGGTGCGCCCGGACTACTGGAGGGGGCAGGACCGGCCGGAGACGGCAAGATAGGGAGCCCGGTGGCACCCTTGGCGGTGGGCGCCGGGCGGTTCTTGGGTGGTGGTGCTTCCACGGGGAAATCTCTGACAGTGGCCCTGCGAATACGTTTGGACCGGTAAGGGCCCGCCTCGTCAGTCTGTTCTTGTCCCAAAGTAGGACCACCAGAAATGAACCCAGAATTGTCCGGGCTGCTGGCCTTCAAGAGGTCAGCTGCCCAAGCCAGGCCTTTAGATTTAGCGAGGTCAATAATAGCTGCTATCTGTGCGTCCTGAGGGGTGCCCTGCTGGGTCTCTTCAACCTGGGACGGCGTCGAGAAGAGCGCCGGGGTACCCTCGCTATCCATCCCTCGCCTTGGTCCTAACCTTCACGGAGCGTGCGCGCGGCCGTCTGATCCGAACGTGTGGTATCTCAATATTCCTGTGTAAAACAAAGAACAACAACTGTTATGTCCCGCGCGAAACGGTGACCTACTTCTGTGCTTGCAGGCCGGGAGCATACTCTCCGTGTCCCTCCCCCTTCCCCTAGCGAACTTACACCCCTGTCCAGCAGCGAGCGAGTTCCACCGGTCGGCCGTACACCAGGCACAATCTAAGGAGGGAAATGAAGATCTTAATACCATTTTTTTTTTTTTTTTTTGCTACTGAGGCCTGCAGGCATTCTCCCGTACCCCCATGGCGCGGTGGGGGAAGGAATGCAAGGTAACCCACTAGAGCCCTTGAACGCGAAGGCGGGACACAGGGCCTATCCTGTGAGGGCTGGATAACCACCTGCGCAAGACTTGCACTGGAGCAAGGCTCCTATTGGCTCCCCATCAGGGGGGGGGGGTCGCACAGCAGGAAGTTGGCCCTCCCCCCCCCTACCCGCACGCTGCAGGGGGCAGCTCTAGTCGCGCTACCGAGCGCGCCAACCCTGAAGCCGCCGCCAGCACGGGATGACCGGAGCGCAGATACCCTGTATCTCCCGGCACGAGGACCGCCGCAGAAAGTTTATATATATATTTTTTTTTTGCAGAGTTTCTACACGCGAACAGGACCCGAATCCAATCAGGTATCAGAGCGCTTAGCACGAGCGCCAGTTGCATTGCATGAGGCACACATGCAAGGAATAAATTGATAGGCATGGGGAGATAGCGTGATACCGAGACTCGAACCCAGCTCCCCCCGGTCCGAGGTCGCGCGCTCCAACCGATAGGCCAACTCCTCTCAGGAAAGGTGAATAATACCAAGACCGGGGGCCGAAAATCCCACTATTGCACCTTTATAAATTGCGGGCTCGACCCGACGGTGTTAGGACGCTGGCATGGGCACGGTGTTAACATAAAACCTAAAAACCCGGGGGAATAGGTGATATGCCCAGACTACAGGGTGAGAACGCGACCCGAGGCGCAGCAGATGAGCCGGCGGACCCCGTCCCCTCGTTAAGTGAGTCCCAGGCCGTACACCTCCCGCGCGAAAACGGCATGTAGGGGCCGCGGCGCGGGCGCGCGCGCCACATGCAGGTCCCCCGCGTCGGGAACTCGCCTCGCTGAGCCGGCGTACCCTCCCGTCACGTACCAGGCTTGTTCGTGCATGGGAGGTACTACAGAATGGCCAGCATCATGAGATGTTGCCCAGCCACAGGACAGGACGCGACCCCAAGGCTTGAAAACACCAGTGGATCTCGTCCGTTTATGCACAGCGATATACACAGCTAGCTTTGTTTAAGGGAAAGGAGCATTCCTGGAGAATGCGGGTATCGACCATGCGACCTCTCGCATAGTAAACTTAAGCACTACCAATTGAGCTACTTCCCCCTAAACCCCGGCCACCCGCACCCAGAGGAGCCCTAACAGCCTACAATCCACATCCACGATCAAAATGGGCGCGAACGCGAGGCACGACCAGGCACCCAGCATCAAGGTCGGGTTTAGACCGAGTTACCCCAAGGCCCTTCTAAGCCCAGCCTCTCCGGTCCGCAGTCGGGTGCCCTTGCCGGCGGGCCGCAATAAGTAGGTGAACCCCGAGGCTGGCCACGGAAGGGACTGACCCCTCTGCGCGATACCCGCTCTGGGCAGGGAGAGGTCTGGACACCAGGGGGGACCGACGTCGGGTGGCTGCAGTGTAGTGTCGAGCGGGCGGGGGGGGGGGTAGCAGGGTCCCAGGAGCCCGAGGCCTTCCAATGGGTAGATCACCAGGCCTGACTCCCGGAGCAGGGCCCGAAGCTAAATGCACGAAGGGGCAACCAACCAGACGTAGGACGCACCCAGACCGTGTGAGACCGGGTCAAGTCTCCACCACGCGGTTCCCCTGCTGTCCCCCGAAGCAGCAAACACAGCCAATGTCGCCCCGGGTGCATGTCCCATCCGGTGCTGAGCGGCGGGGATATGCCGGAGTGGGAAGAGGGGGGGGGGGGTTGCCGAGCGCGAGCAGCAGACAAATGTGCACCCCAGCCGAGCCTATGTGCGGTGGCGCCAGGTGCACACGCTAGTGTGGCCTTCTCTTGCACCGTGCAAGGACGCCGAGCATGGTGTGCAAATATACATTAACATTTTCCCCTGCTGCCGCCTGGAACTCGGACGGGCGGCGACCCCCCCACACCACGCATTGAAACGCAGGCAAGCCTGCCACATTCAAAATCCCCGAGCACGGCCCCCCCCCAGCCCGTGGTACACCGACCACAGGGCCCCGTCTCCTGGTACTGCCCAGGGACAGGGCCGGGACGAGAGGAGTTCGCCGGCATGACTCACCAGAGGTAGGCAGGGGGGATGGAGACCACGACTATCACGCGACGGCGACACGACCTCGCATCAAGGCGAACGAGCGGACAAGAGGACGAGGAGGGGGCGGAGACAGAATATGTACCCCTGTCTCCTCCCCGCCCTCGCCGGAAGCAGCTATCTGCTGGGGTCTCCCTTGGACTAGCCCAGGGACTCGACCTCCCACCCCTGTGCCTTCCTGTGGCACTAAGGCGGCCGCCCTCCAAGGGGCGGGCCGCTACGCAACATCCCCCCGGGCAGCCTTACAGAGTCAGGAGAAGGGAAGAGAGGGGAGCGCGGGAACGGGACTAACATGTCTCATCCCATGAATCTCTTTAGAGACTGAGAGGCCGCGGGAGTCCACAACAAAAGAACAATCCGACTATGAGTCCATGAATTGATAACGGAAGTTAAGGGGGGTTATTACAAATCAATAATCAATCCGCATAGACGCATATCAAGAAGATATTATAAAGACAGAAATACAACTGGCAAGCTGAAACGTCGACATAGGGTCAGCCTCGAGAGCATAAGACATGAAATAATTGCAGCCTCAGCAAAACAGAAACTGAGAAGTAGGAAGTGGAGTTCCTTAAAGAAACCCCGACCCTCCCTCCTGAACACGAATACATCCCAGAGTCATCTGATCACAGCTGCAAGTTTAGAATAGGAATGCGACGTAGCGCCTTGAGACCCTCATGAGGGAGCAGTGCGCCCTGTTTACTTGATTGATTGAAAAGGTCTCAAGGAAACTCAGAAATGCGAGAAGGTGTCAGCATAGTGAGAACTCCAGGAGAAGTCCTCAAAGAATCAGAGGAAGCAGAGAGGTCTGTACCCCTCGAAGACAGAAGGGATCTGAGCTGAACTCTAAAGCTGTGAACACTAATTAACACCCAAACGTTTCAGGAACGATCATTTCTTTCTCCACATGTGCCCTTAAGGGTGCCAGTGATGGATAGAAACATATTGTCCCAATCCAGGGGCAGGGCTGTACAAAGGCTGGGTGCTTTATTTTATTCTCTTTCTAACACGTCTTAGTCTGCAGTTAGACAGTGTCTTGGCTGTGGGTGGACTGAGGAGCTGCAGAGGTGGTGAGTTTGTCTGCTAGATAAGCGAGGGTGCTGGTCGCGATGGCTTTGTAAATGATGCAGCTGGTTCTGAAGATCGTGCGGGCCAGCACGGGGAGCCAATGAGGCTCCATCAGGGTAGGGGTGATGTGATCATATTTGCTCGGGTCCTGGGTGAGACGTGCTGCAGCGTGTAGGTTGCCCTTAAGGGTGCCAGTGTGGAGCCCAGGAGGACATGAAGCAGGGAGCTACCACAATCCTGATGTGATGGTACAGGGGTTTGAACAGCTGTTCTGAAGTCATTTTCTAGACTTACACAGGGCACATACACAACTCACCAATAACCTTGATATAGGCACTAACAATAAACAACTGATCAGAACGGAAGCGTACTACCGTGACGTTGAGCGATCACTCTGATGAAGGTGTCATAAAATTGGCAATCTGCCTTTCATAGCGTCTAATAACTGTATTCACTGCCCCTCCGGTTCAGTATTTATCCCCTCACCCAATCCTGATATCGAACAGAGCAAATTAGAACTAGGCCAGAGCATGAAATTCTACTTGGCTCTCAGAGTTTGCAGAGTTTTTGCCACTAGCGCGTGGAGCTCTAAAAAACTCCGCTCTATGTAGGGGATCAGAGTTTTTTCCTCACTCGCAAATGTTAATATGCAAAAACAGAAAGTGGCAGGGTGTTAAGTTTAGGAGCGTGAGCATAGAAAATCTTCCTCTAGACCACCTTCCAGCGAGAGTTCCCAACGCGGGCGGACGCGGATGGCCACTACCGCTCACATTGAGTAACCTTCTTTTCGTGTTGAGGAAGCTGCCGCTCGAGTAGAACATCTACTCGAGCAGCAGAACGATGCAGCGCCCTCTTGTGCTGCACATGGTGCTGTGTGCGTTGATTATCTAGTGCGGGACTAACACACGGTGTTAAATATCAGTGCAAACTGCGCAACCTAGCGCACTCCGCCGCTTGTAGAACTCCGTGTAGTGTGGCGTAGCATTTCGGTCACTTCACAGCGTTCCCACTCTGCCCAGCCCTAATTATAACTAAATAGGGGGATTTACCTACTGCAAGGGATGGCCCGAAGCCCTCCTCCAACCTAGACTCTGAATGACGCGTCACTCGCACACTGCATGGATTATATTAATCAGAAACTGTCAGAGGCCAGTAACAACAAGAACAGATTCTAGCAGAAATCATACCACAGAACTTCATCAGGCGACATAAAGGATGATCTGTGTACAAACAGAGTCTAGCGCACACACGTTTTTATCGCTTACCGTGAGGCTGTTACTTTTCTAAAGGACAAACTCAAGGAGCCGTGACAGTGCGAGTGAAAGCAATCAGTCTTCATCAACAGAAGCAATTGACCCTACCGCTAGTCTCATCCTCGATACTGTAATGGCAGAACTATCCAATATTGGCACATACGTATGGAAAATGGACACCTAGTGTCAGGATGGGGCTGAATGCTATTACCACGCAGCGCAGTTCATTAGGGCTGCATCGGGTTTTGGTAAAACCCTCCCTCTGTAATTTTTGGACCAGTATTTAAGGCAAAAGACTCCGTTCCAAGATGGCCACCGAGTTTTCCAGACTAGCCCATTGCGCTAGGAAGTCTCGCGGGAACACGAGATTTCGTCTCCTCACGAAGCGCGTTTCACTGCGCACTTCAATGCAACCATAGTCGTGTGAGGGAGCTTTAGCTCACGCTCCTCACAAGAAATTATCCTGGCATTGAAATTTGGTTCGTCTTCACTTGACAGTTGTCAGTGTTTGGAGACGCATTTCCTAGAGTATCTAAGGCCATCTAGTCAGAGTGAAAATAATATCGGAGAACCGTATATGAGTAGCGGACTTCAGGCAAAGAGGTATACAGAGTTCCAGAGTATCCTAGAAATATCCAGGGTCTTCTTACTCCGGTAGTCTTACCGGCGAGTGAGGGAGACCGGCTGCAGTTTGCGGATAGAAGAGACAGAGCCATCTTTCGCAAGTAAGCGGACTCTGAGAGACTTGCGCGCTGTTCATTCATCGCTCAGCGGACTTCAGCTTTTTCTCAAGCTTTTCCCCTAACCAGCCTGGCGTTTTCCCTTCACTTTCCCTGCCTCCTTTCTTTCCTACCCTGTCCCTTTTTGCGCGTTGTCTATTTGAGCAAGAGTATAAGACATTTAGTCCTCATTCCAAGCAGCAAGACTTCGTCATAGAAGAAGGAACAAACAGGTTACCTGAACTTCGGTTTCAGATAGGGATAACTACTAAGAACATAGACTGGTAAGAAAGAAAAGAAAGAGAGTGTGAGGAATGCATGGGAGGAATCAAAGAGGGAAGTTAACCAAGTATGTTTCTATGCTCATACAGGTTTAGAAAGCCGAAAACCAGAGTGTACATCGAACCATATAAAAGAGCGGCAATACTCCAGCAAAAATCTGGTAGGAAGAGAAGGGGAGAGAGTGAGTGAGCAAAGAATTGTTAAGTAGGGTAGAAAAGAGATTCAATGCCTTTTTATCCCCTCTCTGTGCATTAGGTCTCCCAGAAATTCTGCAGTAAGCTGAGGAGGGAGCCAGACCCGCTCGAGTGTCTCTTTTTCTGTCCAACTCCCCTTTCCCCCTGTCTGGAGCAGCTGATTTATGCAGTGAGCTCTGGGAGGCGGGCATTGGGAACTAATCTACATTCTGCCTCCGTGAAGAGTTCCGTTTGGCCTTCCTGACAGATTGAAGTGCCCACGAGTTTCCTTCACCTGGGCAACATGGCGGTGGGTTTTAGTTTAAAGGCCTTAGGGGATATGCTGGAGGGTATCCAGAGAGAATTAGGAACCTTAAGCGAAGAAAATAAGAGTTTAAGGCAGGAAGTTATGGCGTCTAGACAGGAGACACTATTGTTATCACAGCGAGTTAGTGAGATATCCTCAGGGGCAACTTCCGCTCAAACCTTTCCCAGTGGCACACAGACAAAACAAGACACACGCACAGTTGCACAGGTTGTTCATTCTGTGTCCCCCATCATTCCACTAGCCCCCCCTGAAAGATATTGTGGAGACCCTCAGAAGGCGCAGCTCTTCCTCACCCAATGTTCCTTACACTTTATGTGTCGTGCCAATTTATTCCCAGATGCCCAATCTCGGGTGGCCTTCATATTGTCGTATTTGGGAGGGGACGCTGCAAATTCGGCCATGCCATTAGTTTCCAGTGACGATCCTTTTTTATACAACTTGGAGCAGTTCAAGACAGAATTCCTCAGGATCTTCGATAGGCGTAGAGTATCTCAGGCTACAGATAATGAACTCTTAGAATTGCGTCAAGGTAATAAGGACCTTATCTCCTACTTAACTCAGTTCAATAAATTGTTGGTGGAGACCAATTGGCCAGAGGAAAAGAGGTCTGCACTGTTTTATCGAGGCCTACGTGATGACATCAAAGATACCCTGGCACAAATTCCAAAGCGTCCCATTGAATTCTCAGAGTTGATGGATTTGGTTTTGGATATCGATTTCCGCAGTGCAGAGAGAAGGGGAGAAAGGAAGACGAAGGACTTTCGCTGGAACTATCCACGCTTTGATCGAATGAAGACAGAATCCAGCAAGGCTACTGGTGGAACGGCGGAAAGTGAGCCAATGCAGATTGGATCTGTTCGAGGCCCTCTAAGTAAAGAAGAGAAGGAACAAAGGAGACAGAAGAAGCTATGCATGTATTGTGGGGGAGCAGGGCATTTTGTGAGAGAGTGTCCGAAGAAACCGAAGACCCCAAATCCGGGAAACTCCCAAGACCATCTGTAGGCGGAGTCGCTCAGATGGCGAAGGTGGGAGATCAGACTCCAAGGGATCACCAAATTTCAAATACCCTTCAAACTCGGGCGCCACATGTAACCTTGCAGATGAAACTGAGATTTAGGAGGCACGAGTTTCTAGGAGTGGCAGTAATGATCGATTCAGGGGCCACTGGCAATTTTTGTGATATAAAATTTGCAAAGAAGATGGGAATACTGGCAGTGCGAAAGGAGCAAATGGAATCAGTTCGGGCAGTAGATGGTACTAACCTCTCGTCAGGTCCGATCACACATCACACTGAGATGGTGGAATTGATTCAGTCCAATGGTCATCACGAGGCTCTACAGTTCAACTTGATCGATGCCCCGCAATTTCAGATAATTTTGGGACTTCCTTGGCTGACGCAGCATAATCCGACCATCGATTGGGAGAATCGAACCATCACTATGGATTCCTCCTTTTGTGCTGAACATTGCTTTCTCTCGGTGAGCGAACCCCCCGAACCATCTTTAGCCACCTTGCTGTCATTTGGTGGAGATTCAATTGGAGTAATCAATACCTTGGAAATTCCAGCAGAGTATCAAGAATTCCAAGAAGTCTTCAGTGAACAAGAGGCCGAGAAACTCCCTCCACATCGTTCTTATGACTGCACAATTGATCTCGAACCAGGGGTGGCATTACCTTGCAGTAGGGTTTATGCGTTAACGGAAGCGGAAAACAGTTACTTGAAAGAATATCTGGATCGATACCTGGCAAACGGATTTATCCGACCATCCCAGTCCCCTGTTTCTTCGCCCCTATTTTTTATCTCGAAGAAGGAGGGGTCTCTGAGGACTTGCATTGACTATCGCGCTATCAATCGGGTTACGGTCAAGAACCGATACCCCCTGCCTCTGATTTCAGTCCTCCTAGATCAGATTAAGGACGCTCAAATATTCACAAAATTAGACCTTCGTGGGGCATATCATCTCATCCGCATGAAGGAAGGTCATGAATGGAAGACTGCTTTTAGGACAAAGTATGGGCTATTTGAATATCAAGTCATGCCTTTTGGATTGTGGAATGCGCCAGCAGCCTTCCAGCATTTCATCAACGATATCATGGGAGATTTGGTGGATGATCGGATCGCAGTGATCTATTTGGACGACATCTTGATATATTCCACTGACCCACGTGAGCACTCGAATCATGTAAAAGCTGTTTTGGAGAGATTGCGCAAGCATCAACTCTATGTAAAATGGGAGAAATGCGCTTTCCACGTGCGAACAGTGGAATTCCTGGGATTCGTGTTATCTCCAGGAGGGATCACCATGGAAGCTAAGAAGGTGCAAGCGGTGGTGGACTAGCCATCGCCAAAGGATGTGAAGGAGATTCAGAGATTCTTAGGATTCGCTAATTTCTATCGGCGATTTATCCAGGGATTCTCTCAGAAGATCATCCCAATTACCAGATTGCTAAAGAAAGGAGTGAAGTTCCACTGGACAGCGAAGGCAGAACAAGCCTTTGAGTTTCTCAAGTTGAGTTTCACCACAGCCCCCATCCTGCTTCATGCAGACCCTACGGAACCTTTCTTTGTGGAAGCAGATGCTTCTGATCAAGCAGTTGGTGGAATATTGTCTCAACGACACAGGTCAACGGGGCAATTACATCCCGTGGCTTACCATTCTCGGAAATTGAATTCAGCTGAAGTAAACTACACTATCGCTGAAAAGGAGCTACTGGCGGTGAAAGAAGCTTTTGTCGAATGGAAACATCACTTGTTAGGGGCCCGTCATACCGTTACTGTGTTCACAGACCATAAAAACCTTCAATTCCTAAAATCTGCAAGAACGTTAACTCCCCGTCAATTGCAATGGTCCCTTTACTTCGCAGGTTTTGACTTTGTGATACCTTACCGACAAGGAAACAAGAATGGAAAGGCGGATGCCTTGTCCCGCATTCAAACTGAAGGTACCGAACATGCTGTGGCTCTGCAACCAATAATTCCTGAATCCAAGATTGTGTGTACCATTTCTGAAACCCGGTACCAAGAAGAAATCCGGGGGGGTAATGTCAGAGGTAGAGATGGCTGAATGGGCTAGGCAAAAGGAGGGTCGAGAAGTAATTAATTCCTTGCCTTATCAAGATGGTGCCCTTTACCTTCCTACTAAGGAGATCCAAGAACAAGTTTTGAAAGACTGCCATGATCAGCCTTTGGCTGGTCACAAGGGAGCAATGAAAACCATAGATCTGGTTCAGCGATACTTCTGGTGGCCCAATATGACTTCTCAAATAAAGAGATACGTGGAGTCTTGCGAGCTTTGTGCCCGAGGAAAAGCTAGTAGGCAATCTCCACAGGGGTTTTTGCAGCCTTTACCCACTCCACCACATCCCTGGCACACTGTCACGTTAGACCTAATTGTAGACCTCCCACTGAGTAAGGGATTCAACACCATATTGGTAATTGTAGACACCTTCACCAAGATGAGTCATTTCATTCCAGTCAAAGGGATTCCTTCAGCTTCCGAACTAGCCAGACTTTTCAGGGAAAATATTGTAAGAGTCCATGGTGTTCCTAAGATAGTGATTTCAGACCGGGGTCCCCAATTTGTGTCACACTTTTGGAAGGCATTCATGAAGGGCATGGGAGTGGAGGTTAGGCTGTCAACCAGCTATCACCCAGAGACCGATGGTCAGACTGAACGAGTGAACCAAGAACTAGAACAGTACTTGCGTCTGTTTCTTTTAGAACAGGGAGGTGATTGGTCAGATTTGTTGTGGATGGCCGAATTTGCGCATAATAACGCCAAGCACACTTCCACTGGCTACTCCCCATTCTATTTAAACTCTGGGCTACATCCTAATCCCTTTAGTAACCAGGGAGATTTTGGGGTTCCTGCAGTCAGTGATTTATTTACAAATCTGAGCAAGGCACGAAAATCCGCAGAATCCAACCTACACCAGGCTAAGGCAGGCTACAAGAGACAGGCAGACAAACACAGGAGGAAGACACAGCAGTATCAAGTGGGAGATTCAGTATGGTTATCTTCGAGGCACCTTAGGTTAAAGGGAAATAGAAAGTTCCAACCTCGCTTCATAGGCCCCTTTGCCATCGAACAAGTTTTAGGACCAGTCACCGTTAAATTAAAATTACCTACTCAGTTAGGAATTCACCCAGTGTTCCATGTGTCTCTCCTAAAGAAGACAGCTCCTAATCTCAGACTAGACAAACCTCCCCCCCTTTGATGATTGACAAACATTTGGAATATGAAGTAAAAGGGGTGTTAGATTCTAAAAGAAGCAAAGGAACCCTACTCTATTTAGTGGATTGGAAGGGGTTTGGTCCTGAGGAAAGATCATGGGAACCCGCAAAGAATGTACATGCCCCTAGACTAATTAGACGATTTCATGCCCAACATCCCCTGAAACCTAGACCGATGAATCAGTCTTTGAGAGGGGGTACTGTCAGGATGGGGCTGAATGCTATCACCACGCAGCGCAGTTCATTAGGGCTGCATCGGGTTTTGGTAAAACCCTCCCTCTGTAATTTTTGGACCAGTATTTAAGGCAAAAGACTCCGTTCCAAGATGGCCGCCGAGTTTTCCAGACTAGCCCATTGCGCTAGGAAGTCTCGCGGGAACACGAGATTTCGTCTCCTCACGAAGCGCGTTTCACTGCGCACTTCAATGCAACCATAGTAGTGTGAGAGAGCTTTAGCTCACGCTCCTCACAAGAAATTATCCTGGCATTGAAATATGGTTCGTCTTCACCTGACAGTTGTCAGTGTTTGGAGACGCATTTCCTAGAGTATCTAAGGCCATCTAGTCAGAGTGAAAATAATATCGGAGAACCGTATATGAGTAGCGGACTTCAGGCAAAGAGGTATACAGAGTTCCAGAGTATCCTAGAAATATCCAGGGTCTTCTTACTCCGGTAGGCTTACCGGCGAGTGAGGGAGACCGGCTGCAGTTTGCGGATAGAAGAGACAGAGCCATCTTTCGCAAGTAAGCGGACTCTGAGAGACTTGCGCGCTGTTCATTCATCGCTCAGCGGACTTCAGCTTTTTCTCAAGCTTTTCCCCTAACCAGCCTGGCGTTTTCCCTTCACTTTCCCTGCCTCCTTTCTTTCCTACCCTGTCCCTTTTTGCGCGTTGTCTATTTGAGCAAGAGTATAAGACATTTAGTCCTCATTCCAAGCAGCAAGACTTCGTCATAGAAGAAGGAACAAACAGGTTACCTGAACTTCGGTTTCAGACAGGGATAACTACTAAGAACATAGACTGGTAAGAAAGAAAAGAAAGAGAGTGTGAGGAATGCATGGGAGGAATCAAAGAGGGAAGTTAACCAAGTATGTTTCTATGCTCATACAGGTTTAGAAAGCCGAAAACCAGAGTGTACATCGAACCATATAAAAGAGCGGCAATACTCCAGCAAAAATCTGGTAGGAAGAGAAGGGGAGAGAGTGAGTGAGCAAAGAATTGTTAAGTAGGGTAGAAAAGAGATTCAATGCCTTTTTATCCCCTCTCTGTGCATTAGGTCTCCCAGAAATTCTGCAGTAAGCTGAGGAGGGAGCCAGACCCGCTCGAGTGTCTCTTTTTCTGTCCAACTCCCCTTTCCCCCTGTCTGGAGCATCTGATTTATGCAGTGAGCTCTGGGAGGTGGGCATTGGGAACTAATCTACATTCTGCCTCCGTGAAGAGTTCCGTTTGGCCTTCCTGACACCTAGCTTGCAAAAGTCTCAGACAAGGTAAAATAAATGTAGACAGAGCTGACCTCCTTTCACCACTGTCTTGACACCACAGAAAATGGAATAACAGATGTGGAAACAAATGGCTTGTCTTCCTGAAAGGGGCCAAACATATAGGCAATGAGAAGCAAGATTGATGACCTGGAAGATAGGTCCTGGTGGTACAATGTCTGGTTTTAAGGTGTAGCGGAGAAGTCAGAGGGAGATGATCTTATTGACTCTGCAGAACATGATGCCCAAACTCCTGACAGCTGTTTTCAATGGGCTGCAGGAGTTCCGGAGAGCACCCAGACTCCAGCAGCAAAATGCATTCACTGCAAACTCACCCGACCAATAATTGCCTTAATCTTGCAATACCAGCAAGCAAGAGCCATACAACAAGCAGCAAATAAAACAAAATGGGCCATTCATGCTCGACAATCTCCTGATTTATGTTTTAGCAGAAACAAATGTCATTAAAAGGTGTTTTGTTTCTCATTAAACATGACTTAAGCAAGGGCACAATAAATATGGTCTCCTGGGGCCCCCAGCAATGGGGATCTCAAGAGACAGCAAGACATAAGGGTACGTGAATCAAGAAGACCTTGATAAATTCTTGGAGACTTTGGGCTGGACTCTCATAGGAACCCAACCATTCATTACACAACCAACCTCGAATATAGAACACAAGCAACCAAGAAGACTAACCCTGGGCAGTGCCACTATGCGGAGTTCCAAAAAATCAGTGGAACAGGAGCCCACGTCCTGCGGCCAGCCAAGGGTCTGTGTGCCTGTGACGGGGGTCCCTCATGCCTGGACAGGCTCCCAGACCTCCCCGGCCTGGATGGGTTGAGAAGCAGCGACCGGGCCTGGGGCCTGGGCTTCGGGCAGGGCCTGGGGTGTGGGAGCCTCCGTCCTGTGGCCTGCCAGGGGTCCATCTGCCCAGGACGGGGGTTCCTTGTGCCCAGGGAGGCTCCCCCCTCCCTGGCCTGGCTGGGTTCACCAGAAGCGGGGACCAGATCTGGGGCCTAGGCTCCAGCGGGCCCTGGGGTGCGGGTGCCCACGTCCTGTGGCCAGCCAAGGGTCCGGGTGCCCATCACGGGGGTCCATCGGGCCAGGGCAGGCCTCCCCCGCTTCACCTGCATTTCACTGTGCCTGCTGGCCCTGGGTCAGAGTTTCGTTGGGGCCCCCCTCTCACCCCCGTGCCCGAGACCCAGCTAAGGGTTCTGATGAGCCCCCAGGAAGCAGAGCCCCTGAGCCTTCCAAAAGGCAGGTGGGAGCCCTCCCACGAAGGCTTGGGCAGGCAGATTGGCATCCTTCGGGCCCGGCCATCTAGTCACGCCTGTCCCCTCTGCCATCTGGTCGTGCGCAATGCTTTCCAATGGGGCGACCAGATGACTGGGCTGGCCTGGAAGTCCCGATGAGAGCTTGGTTGCCTCCCCGATCCCAGCCAGGGCTCCAGGAGGTTGGGCGCATCTGAGCCTTGGGTCCCCTCAGTCTCGTGGTGAGCACCGGTTACCAGAAAAGGGGGTACTCTTCCTCTGTATTACTAGGGACAGGGTACACCGTAAACCCTCGTGGGTTGGGAGCTCTCAGCCGGTAACCAGATGGGCTAGGGCTAGGCAAAAACCTCCCCTCCCTGTCCGGGCCTCTGTCCTCTGGCCGGCCACATGGCAAAGTGCCTGGGACAGGCTCCATCGGGCCTGGGAAGTCCACCCTTGGGCATCCGGCCCGAGAGCTCTGGCCTGGCGCTCCCTACACTGGGCTCCATCCTCCGCTCTGCCGTGGGACCGGGGCCCATCGGGTGTTCTCCAGCTCAGCTTGGGTTCAAGAGCTCTAGCAGGGGCCCTTCCTCAGGCCTGCAAAAAATCTCCAGCCGGGCCCCGGGCAGGCCTCCCTCCTGCTTCGCCTGCCTGTCAAGGTGCCTGGGGGACCCCGGGTCGGAGGTCCGTTGGGGAGCCCCGTCCTCAGCCCTGGGCTCGAAGCCCAGCCGGGGTCTCCAAGCCCCCAGGTCTCAGGGCCCCCGAACTCTCCAAAGGGCTCCGGACTCTCCTCCCGTGAAGGCTCAGGTGGGCAGATTGGCGTCCTTTGGGCCTGGCCATCTGGTTGCGCCTTCCCCCTCGGCGATCTGGTTGCATGTAATGCTTTCCAATGGGGCGACCAGATGGCCGGGCTGCCCTGGAAGTCCGGATGAGGGCTTGTTTGCCTCCCCAATCACAGTCAGGGCTCCAGGAGGTCGGGCGTGCCTTGGGTCCCCTCAGTCTTGCGGTGCGCACAGGTTACCAGAAAGGGGGGTACCCTTCCTCCAGATTTCTAGGGACAGGGTACTCCAAAACACCTCTCAGCCTAGCGGTCCTCAGCCGGCACCCGGACGGGCCAGGACAACCCCCCAGGGGACCCAGGCTCAGCCTCCTGGCCTGCCGCTCTGTGTGGGGCCCGAGACAGGATTCCGCCCGGCTCATGGAGTCCTGCCTCTGCTTTGCCGGGTACAAGAGTTCTGAAGGGCCCCCCTGATGGCCCTGGGGAGAGCGCCTTCCCCACCCTGAGCTCCGTCCTCGGGCCTGCCGTGTGGCAGGGTACCTGCGACGGGGTCCCACAGGCCCAGGGAGGATTCCCCTGAGCCTCTCGGCCCAGGAGCCACGATGGGGTCTAGGGGTCCCGCCAGGCCCTGGGTCGGGTGCTCCAACCCTGGGCTCCGTCCTCTGGCCTGCCTCTCTGCCAAGGGCCAGGCACTGGGTTTGTCAGTCCGGTGCAGACCTCCCCCGCTTCGCCTGCTTGTCAAGGTGTCCATGGGCCCCAGGTCGGAGAGCCCGTCATCTATCACCTCACAGCCCCAGCTGAGGCCAAGCTGGGGCCCTGGGCCTCTGGCCCCCCATGCCTCGATGCCCGCTCGCCCTT
This sequence comes from Triturus cristatus, assembly GCF_964204655.1. Classification (NCBI taxonomy): domain Eukaryota; kingdom Metazoa; phylum Chordata; class Amphibia; order Caudata; family Salamandridae; genus Triturus; species Triturus cristatus. The sequence goes on from NC_140590.1 coordinate 1,875,075,551, forward strand.
TCATTAGGGCACAGAGCGACCAGATGGTGACCCTTCGAGCCCGGCCATCTGGTCGCACCTTTCCCCACGGCCATCTCGTCGCACCTATCCCCTCGGCCTTCTAGTCGCGTGCAATGCTTTCCAATGGGGCAACCAGATGGCCGGGCTTCCCTGGAAATACTGTTGAGGTCTCATTTGCCTCCCCGATCCTAGCGAGGGCTTCAGGAGGTTGGGCATGTTTGTGCCTTGGGTCCCTTCTGTCACCCGGTGCGCACAGATTACAAGAAAGGAGGGTGTTTTTCCTCCAGATTACTGGGGAGAGGGTCAGTCAGACCTCCGTGAGGTCTGACGATTCCGAGACAGGGGAAGGCAGGACCCGGGCACGCCCGCCGGAGCCCCCAGGGGCCCAGGTCCGCACCAACCTCCCAGCCCCTTCTCGATGGGCCTTTTCTATGAGCCTGCTCGCCCCGGGAGCAGGCTGGGATGCATAGCCGGCATCCCTCGTGCAGGGCAGCCTGCCAAGGGAGGTCCCGCCCATACTCCGATTGATTGGCCACTCTAGGTCTGTTAGGGATGGACTGCTTGGCCAGCCTCGGCTGTTGTTTCAAGCAAAGAGCTTCCACCCCGCATAGACCGTCTGACTCCAGGGCTTGCCGCCTGGTGGGAGGCCCTTCACCCTACTCAGCAAGCTTAGGCCTAGCAGCCCCGGCAGCTTGTGCCCCCCAGTGGTCCGTCTCGAGCAGAAGAGGTCGGGTGGTGCCAGGCCCTTGGACGCTGCCACCCTGCAGGTCCCTTAGGCCAGCGTGCCATGCTGTCACCCCTCTCCACCCAGCGCATTTCTGAAGAAACTCTGAACAACCGTTCCCAGGGGTGCCGCAGCCACCAGACTTCGGCACCCCTGTGTCTCGCTCAGGCTGCACCTTGGCCCACCTCTCCCTTCCGGGGGACACAGTTGAGCCTGCCAGTGCCAATGCGACCACACCTCTCCTCCCCTCCAGCGAGCCCTCCTGCCCAGGTGGGCGGGCTTCTTCCCCTAGCAGGCTCCTGAGAGGGAGGGGTGTGCGAAGGTTGCCAGTCGGGGAGACGGGCACACGGCTCCCGAACCCACCGCGTCAGCAGGTGCGGCTACCTGGTTGATCCTGCCAGTAGCATATGCTTCTCTCTAAGAGTAAGCCAACGCTGCAGGGAAGTGGGTGTAACCACCCACTACCCTGACCCTCCTAGAGGAGTGGTCATAGAGCTAGTCCCTCCCATAGTTTCACTATAAGACAGCAAGCATTGCCAATGCAATTCAGATACACCTGGACGACGCTCTACAAAGAAGAATTCTGGCCCTTCGACGTTCCACTACCTTTGGAAGAATGAAGAATCCCCCTTCGAGTCAAGGAGTGACTCCCATGCTTGGCAGGCACCAGAAACTTGAAACCCAGTTGCAAACTTTGACGCTCCCGCCGGAGTCCGAAGTCCCTACGACCCCAGAAATGGATTTCCTGATCTCTTGATGGCCATTTTGAGTCCCCAGTGAAGCTGTGGCATCTGGACCCCA